>NC_141687.1:1328184532-1328720235 GCF_964263255.1 Lissotriton vulgaris | reverse complement strand
CCGAGACCGCCCTCATCGCAGCCACCGACGACATCAGGTCCCTGCTCGACAATGGGGAAACGCTGCCCTCATCCTCCTGGACCTCTCAGCAGCCTTCGACACTGTATGCCACCGCACCCTGATACAGCACCTCAGCAACACCGGAATCCAAGGAGCGGCCCTGGAGTGGATCATTTCGTTCCTCGCCGGAAGAACCCAGAGAGTCCGCCTCCCCCGTTCTGATCCGCGGCCACCGAAGTCATCTGCGGTGTCCCACAAGGATCCTCACTCAGCCTCACCCTCTTCAACGTCTACATGAGCCCCCTCACAGCCATCCGCCCACCAACACAACCTCAACATCATCTCCTATGCCGATGACACCCAACTGATTCTCTCCCTCACCAACGACCCCACCACCCCAAAGCCAACCTCCAGGAAGGAATGCAAGACGTCGCGGAATGGATGAAGATCAGCCGTCTGAAAACTGAACTCAGACAAAAGACGGAAGTTCCTCATCCTAGGACCATCCCCTTCCGCCTGGGACGACTCCTGGTGGCCCCCTGCCCTGGGCAGCGCACCCAAACCAACGGACCACGCATGCAACCTGGGCGTCATCCTGGACTCCTCCCTCACAATGGCCAAGCAAGTGAACGCAGTCTCATCATCCTGCTTCAACACCCTGTGCATGCTCCGAAAGATCTTCTGGTGGATCCCCACTGAAACCAGGAAGACGGTCACCCAGGCCCTCGTCACCAGCCGTCCTGGACTACGGAAACACCCTCTACGCTGGAACCACAGCCACACTTCAGAAAAGACTCCAGCGCATTCAGAACGCCTCAGCACGACTCATCCTGGACATCCCGCACCGCAGCCACATCTCTGCCCACCTGAAAGACCTGCACTGGCTCCCCGTAACAAGAGGATCACGTTCAGACTCCTCACTCACACACACACGGCTCTCCACGACATGGGCCCGAAGTACCTCACAGCCGCCTCACTTTCTACACACCCACCCGCCAGCTCCGATCCGCCAGCCTCGCCCTCGCCTCCGTCCGAAGATTCGGGAATCCACAGTCGGAGGAAGATCCTTCTCCTACCTGGCAGCCAAGACATGGTACTCCCTCCCCACTCACCTACGGCTGACCCGGGACCACCTCTCCTTCAGGAAACAACTCAAGACTTGGCTGTTCGAGCAGTAGCGACCCCCCCCCCCCCCCAGCGCCTTGAGAACCCTTACGGGTGAGTAGCACGCTATACAAATTTTTTGTGATTGATTGATTGATTGGCATAGCCAATAGGTCTCGCTTTTGGGACCTTATAAGTGTTTATCCATGCAACAGTTGTTGTTGTTGCACTAAGGATATTGTGCTGCATAACTAAATACTTATAAGGTCCCAAAAGCGAGACCTATTGGCTATGCCAATGCTTGTTGTCCTTGTGATGGATTTTCCCAATAAAAGCACATTCCACTTTTTATATTTTTAAAATTGTATGATGTGGTTAGAAACACCGCTGTTATATTCATTATTCTGAAGAGTAATTTTAGGCACTGTAAGCCAACAACGAGATACCTACAGCAATTAGGCTTAGTAGGGTTTGTCTTTCAGTATCAACCTTTATTTGGCAAGCGATCTACATTTTGAAGAGACAGGAGATGTATGACTGGCACTATATAAAACCATCTGTGAACCAACTTTATCCTTGAACCTTTGCATTTGTGGATTTCTATTTCTGATGATTTTTTTAATGTTTTTACGATAGTGATTTTATGTACTGTGGAGGCGGTTTAACATTTGGGACATTTAGAGCCTCTTTTATTACTGTCTGAGTTTTTATAAGTATCAGAACAATGATTATTTTTTTTTTGAAACCTTTATTGTACCTTCATATTGTTACACAGCATGCCGCCTACAACCCGAGGGGCCGGCCGCTAACTGAAAGAGGAAAATCGCAAATGACAGCCTTGTGAAATTAAAGTCCATGCGTTAAAAAAGTCGTTGTAGTGAAAGGCTTGCCACAGGAGTGAATGAAGGACGCTAGCACACTTTTCATACAGAGTAGATGAGGTTTTCATTTTCTATTTTTTAAAATAACAAAGGGAACAAAAGAACATCGGGAAATCACAGTGCGATCATTGACAATGTACATTGCAGGATAGTATAGGGAGAAACCCTAGGACAGGATAAAGCGCCGTGTTATCTAGGAATCAATGTGGGTGTGAAGAAATTACTACCCCCACTGCCCTCCCGAAGAGCCCCCCCCCCGCAATCACTCCCCCTCATTCCATCCCTTCCTCGTCATCCGAGTCTAGCGGATCATCCTCTGGCAGTGGATCGCAGATGTCGCCCCGTATACGTTCCATGGGGACCAGACCTTGTTCCACTTGCCAGGACAGGCCCGACTCAGGTACACCGCCCTTTCAGTTACCATTGTTCTATCCATGTTCATGCACCACTGTGACGTTGTCGGAAGGTCTGCCACCCCCCAACGCTGCGCAATGTCCCGCTTCGCCACCATCGTTCCCAGTGCCACCCAAAGGCGGCCATACCGTGACAGGTCCGTCGGTTCCCATACATTGAGGAGACACCGCCGTGGCTCTGGAAGGACCGAGACCTCCAGCACCTGGGATATAGTACGCAAAACTTGGCGCCAGTAGTTTTGTATGCGTGGGCAGTCCCAGAACGTGTGAAAGAAGGTACCCTCATCCCCGCAACCACGCAAGCAAAAGGGGTGTGGAGTTCTGTGGATGCGGTGTAGCAGTGTCCTCGTGTAGCATACCCTTCGAAGGACCTTTAGCTGGATCAGCCTCATCCTGGCCGATATGCCCGCCTCTTTGGGGGAAGCTAGAGCCTCATTCCACTCGTACTCATCTAGGGCGCCTACCTCCCGCTCCCATCTGTCCTTGAGGGGTGTCAGTGGATCTGGTGAGTTATTTAGGAGCTTACGGTATGTCAGGGAAGTCGCTCTCTCTACCATGAAGTCGGTCAGGAGGCGATCCTCCAGCGGGGAGGACTCAGGGAGAGTCGATCCAGCAGGGATGGCCGAGAGCAGGGCATGGCGGATCTGCACGTATCGATATGACTCGTGCGGTCCGAGGTCATATATTTTTCTCAGGCGGGCGAATGAAATAACATCTCCCTGCTCCCACATATCCCCCACTGTGGAGATGCCGATGGAGTCCCAGCGGGAAAACCCCTTACTGGTTCTTAAATTGCCCAAAGCGCGCGTGTCCCAGAGCGGGTGAGCTTAGTAAGCGTACCTTTCCATCCTAGCGCAGCAGTCGCCGCGTGCCAGGTGTCTACAGTGAGTTTAGTGGGTCCTACGAGCAGTCTCAGCTTCCTCCGATCGTAAAGCGGGGCAAGTATGTTATTGGTGCCCAACTGTGCCCTGTCCGCTTGGAATGCCGGGTCAGACTGTGGAGCATGTAGCCATTGGTTGATGGGCCTGAGTTGTGCTGCCCAGTAGTACAAATGCAAGTTAGGAAGTGCAATGCCTCCCTCATACCAGCCTCTCCAGAGTTTAGCTTGGGCTATGCGCGCAGGGCGATTGCCCCACAACAGCCTGGAAACCACCGCTGCGACCTTCCTGAAGTATCCCGCTGCCACCGGGAATGGTGTGTTATCCAGGATGTACAGAAAGCGGGGCAGTGATTTCATTTTGTACAATGCAGCTTTCCCCAACATTGTTAACGGCAACCCTGCCCAGAAGCCTGCGTCCTGTTTGAGGCGTTCCAATGGTGGCATGAGGTTCAGTCTCTTGTGTTCAGAAGGGTCCCTCGTGATATGGATACCTAAGTATTTAAAGGCGGGGCCGGCCAGTCTCAGAGGGCAGTCTGGCCCGAGTGTCGGGGTGCTTCCTGCCAGTACATACAACTCCGACTTGTTCCAGTTAATGGTGTAGCCGGAAACCTCACCATGTTCGTCGCACAAGCGCAAAAGGGCCGGAACTCCACGCTCGGGATCTGTCAGATACACCAGCATGTCGTCCGCATAGAGGGACAAGCGGTCCTCCCATCCTTCCTTCCATTGAATTACCTTGAGTAAGGGAGTATGTCTGATGCGAATAGCCAGAGGCTCCAGGGTAAGCGCAAAGAGCAGGGGAGATAGAGGGCAGCCCTGCCGGGTGCCACGGCCAAGCGGGAACGTGCGCGATATGTGGCCATTCGCCACCACATGTGCCACTGGCGCTGTATATAGTAGCTTTATCCATGATATGAAGTTCGGGCCGAAGCCCATGTCAGACAGGACTTCGAAGAGGTAAGTCCACTCCACCAAGTCAAAATCCATCTTCGCGTCCAGGGCCAGTATAACTGCACTCTCGCTAAGTTGGTCCGCCCTTGCCAGCACCCCGTGTACCCTTCGGAGATTAAGGGTTAGTGTTTCTGTGAGGCATGAACCCCGATTGATCTGGGTGGATAAGGTCAGGCAGGTGAGGCAGTAGGCGGTTGGCCAGGAGCTTCGCTAAAATTTTACTTTCTGCATTCAGCAGAGAGATGGGGCGGTAGGATGAGCACTCCTCCGGAGGCTTGCCAGGCTTTGGTATAGCCACTATCGTGGCCGTCCGTTGATCCAGCGGGAGCTGTCCCTTTTCTCGACATTCTACGTACATCTTAAGTAAGTAGGGACAAAGGTCTTCAGTGCGTGCTTGGAACCACTCGACTGGAATGCCGTTCGGCCCAAGTGCCTTACCGGGTTTGAGCGCCCCTATGGCTAACCGAAGTTTGTCGGTAGTCAATGCCGCCTCCAGGTCAGCCACGGCCTCCGGTTGCAGCGATGGAATATCTATGTCGCTCAGCGCACACTGGGCCGCAATCACGGTCACCTCCCTTTCGGGGGTATACACCTTTTCGAAGTGGGACGCCAGCGCCTCCACCACCCGGTCGGGGTCAGTTAGCATCGTGCCATTTCCATCCCTCACCTGCTGGATCCCCCTGGAGCTACCCCCTCTCTTATCAAGCCAGGCCAGCATCTTCCCTGCCTTGTCCTCTACATCGTACACCCGATTCTGTGTCTCAGTGATATGCCCCTGTACCGTGAGGCGTGCATGATCTGTGTATAATTGCTGGTGAAGTGTGAGGGTGTGTGCCGTGTCTTCTGTGGGGTCAGCTTCATGGGTGGTCGTGGCTTCGCGCAGTTGGAGCTCGAGGGCAGAGTGCTCAGCTGTTCGTTCCTTCCTATGCGCCGCTATGGAGCCTATAGCCTGTCCCCGCAACACTGTTTTATAGGCCTCCCAGAGAATCTCGGCAGAAGCCGCAGTCGGTTCGTTTTCAATGAAGTACTGCTCCGTGGCCTTCTGAAGAGCCCTCATGATTTTCGGGACTTTAAGGTAAGAGGCCTGAATGGGGTATATGCGGCGACGGGACTGCGTCCGGGAGGTAATGGTGAGGGTCAACGGTGAGTGGTCGGAGATGCCTCGAGGGTGTATGTCTACCTCGTCCACACGCTGTATGCCGTCCCCCAACGCTAAGAAGTAATCAATGCGGGATAGACTGTTGTGGACTGTGGAGTGAAACGTGTATTGTTTGATCAGGGGGTGAACATGGCGCCAAACATCTATCAGCCCCAGGGCCTCTAAGAACCGCTGAAACCGGGAGGGTCCCCCCTGCAAAGCAGCCACCGGAAACCTGTCGAGCTGCGGGTCTGCAGCTGCATTGAAGTCCCCAACCAAGATCATGTCACCGTCCAGGAGGGACAGCAAGAAGTCGCCCAGGGCTGGAAGCATCACCGAGTGTAGGGAAGGCGGGATATACACTGAGACCACCGTTAACGGGCGACCGTCCCACTGCCCCACTACCGCCGCAAAGCACCCCTGATTGTCGGATTTAGTACTAAGTGTGATGAAATGGGAGGATTTTTTGATCAGTATACCTGTGCCCCGTGAACCAGCGGAAAATTCGGAGTGCACAAGCATTCTATACCCCCTCCTGTCCAGGGCCTTGGTAGCTCCTCCCACCAAATGAGTCTTCTGCAGGAGTACCAAGTCTGGTTTATAGCGCTTTACTTCAGACAGGACTAGGCCGCGCTTCACCTTATCTCCTAGGCCCCGCACATTCCAGGAAAGAAGCCGGAGGGCGGAGCCACTAGTCTGCGCCCCATCCACCCTCACGGCATTGAGTCGTTCATCCGCCATCGCCAATCATCAAACACATATTATGTCCAGAAAGAATCATCCGCACCTGCAATAGTACTATTCTAGTCAAAACACACTGTACAGTTCTTGATCGACTTAGTGAATTTCCCATGAAAAAGAAACAACCCCCCCCCCCATCCCTTCCCACCCTGCCTCCCTGCTAAACGGACCTTCAACTGCCCGCCACCCCAACTCAGCAGAGCGCTTATCCCATTCCAAAAACAGAGTACTTGCGCGTCAGGGGAGAGTGTCCCCCAAAGCAGGCGGTCCCCTTGCCGCCCTCGGGATGTCCAGGCCAGAGTCCAAGAACGACGAGATAGTGCAATCCTTATGGGAGAAAGTCAGAGTCCAACCAATCCATCGCCTGCGAATCTCATTCGCCCCCGGCAGCCCCAGATCGATCTTGTGATGGCGATGCACTCGCACTCCTCCTGGCTGAAGTCTGCGAGCCGGGCCGGCTGTCGTTTTCGGGCCTGTTGCGTCGACGGCTAGACGTGCGGTCCACCATGCGCCATCCCTCCAGCCAGTCTCTCGCTGTCTCCGGAGAGTCAAAAAACCAAACTTTCTTGTCGGCCACCACTCATAGCCGGGCCGGGAACAGCATGGAGTACGGCAATTCCTGTTCGCGGAGCGTCTTCTTCACCTCCAGGAAAGTTCTCCTCCTACGCGTGACCTCCGCTGTATAATCCGGGAAAAAGGAGATGCGTGAGTTTTGAATCTGAATAGGTGGTGCCACCCTGGCTGCTTGGAGAATCGTGTCCCGATCTCTGAAGTTAAAAAGTCTCGCCAGGATGGGACGCGGGGCAGCCCCAGGTTTAGGTGTCCCACCGGGGACCCTATGGGCTCGCTCTACAGTAAAAAAGTTGGAGAGCCCCTTAGGGGCCAGCTGGTTCTTGATGAGATCCTCCACGTACAGGTCCATGGCCCCTTTCGTCTCGGATTCCGGGACCCCCAAAATGCGGACGTTGTTTCGCCTGGAGCGCCCCTCGTGATCATCCAGCTTGTCTTTCAGGAGTTTATTGTCAGCCTGCAACTTTTCCATTGCCACCTGCAGATCCGAGACGTCTTCCACGAGTGATTCGGCTACCACCTCCACTTGCTTCACTCTCTCGCCCATCTTTTGGAGGTCGGCTCGTATGAGGGTCACCTCGGTAGCAGTCGAGCCCAGCGTCGCCTGAATCTGTTCTAGGGCACGTAGGACATCATCCAAAGTAGCCTTTTTAGCCCCGTCACTGTCTGCACCTTTGCCCAGGGACTTGCGCTGCTCAGGCTGGGAAAGTGCCTGGTTATCGTAGGCGAATTTGCCGAGTTTTGCCTGAGCGGCGGTTTGTCGGGGTCCTTTCCCCGCCATTTTGGCTCGACGGCGGGGCACTCTCGGTGAAGCAGGCCGTCCACGGCCAGCGGCGCCGAGGCGTCTGGACGGAGAGTTCAGCTAGGCACAGTTCGGGGACCGCTGCTGGCGTTTTAGTCCCTTCGGCGGTGGGTCTGCCTCAGCTCTGGCAGGCCAGTGCAAGATGGCGGCTATCACGCAGTGATTTCAAACTTCAGTCGTGGCCGAACGCCGCTGCAAGGCACTGCCCCGCCTTGTCTCCGGAAAGTTAGAGTTGGAAGTTGAGTGTTCATAAGGGACCCGCCGGTCCGGAGGTTCGTTGGTGTCGAACTATGTCTTCGGCGGGTACTTCCTGTCGAACGCGCCAAAGAGGGTCTACTTCCGCCCGGATGGAGCTCGGCTAGACCACCGCGGCTGCACTCGTGCCACCAGGCCGCACTTCGGTGGAGGACAAAGTAGGTCTATCCTCCTCTTTCCGGGGCTTGTAAGCTCCCAAATTTCTCCTGCGACCGTCGTTCGGTCACCGCACCCAGGACACCCCTTCTGGGACGAGTATTGAGCGGATAGGCATGCGGATTGTTGCGGGAAGCCGCCTTGCTACGGGAGCCTCTCTAGGTTGCTGCCGCCATCATCGGCTGCTAGCCACGCCCAGTATCAGAACAATTTGTATGATTTATTATGATGTATTGTTAGTGCAAAAAAACGATGGAGTTAGGCCCAGATCTCTGTACTGGTGTGAATGTATGACATTGTTCTGCATTCTGTCCATCACCTGTGGCTTTTGCATTCGTCACCCCGAGTGGGATGGGTATGCTCAGACGTGAGTCCCATGCACTCCACACCACTGGATTCTAGCAAGCCGGGCTGAAGACAGCTGGAATGCCAGAAACCGGTCCTCAGAAGCTTGTTTCTGGTCCAGGGAAGGCATGGCTTGGCAGTTCGGGCTGGACTGTTCCCATGAGGCACAGGGTCAGACGGATTTGCATATGGCCATGCCTGAACTGGGGTGGTGTGGAGTGCAAAAAAACCGATGGATTTAGGCCCAGATCTCTGTACTGGGATGAATGTATGACATTGTTCTGCATTCTGTCCATCACCTGTGGTTTTTGCATTTGTCACCCCGAGTGGGATGGGTATGCTCAGACGTGAGTCCCATGCACTCCACACCACTGGATTCAAGCAAGCCGGGCTGAAGACGGCTGGAATGCCAGAAACTGGTCCTCGGAAGCTTGTTTCCGCTCCAGGGAAGGCATGGCTTGGCAGTTCGGGCTGGACTGTTCCCATGAGGCACAGGGTCAGACCAATTTGCATATGGCCATGTAAATGTAAATTGATACTTGTAAAGCGCACTACTCACCCGCAAAGGTCTCAAGGCGCTTGTACGAATATCGCTGTGGAACCCATCCTGGCTTTCCCTGGGAGGCTTCCACTCCTGGGCACCCCCAAGGTGGAGGCCAGGCATCCTTAGCGTTGTGGGGGCCGTTGTGGAGATTAAGCAAGCTATTGCCCCAAGTTGCAGAGTGGGACTCCATGATTGGAATAGGCACCGAGGCGAGAATTATCAGGTCAGTGAAATTTTTGAGCCCAAGACCCGCCGAGGCGGGGAATTGAACCCTGGTCCTGGGCTAGACCTCTGCATCAGGGTCTGCTGCTCTAACGTTTGAGCCACACCTCTCCACGCCATGTCTGAACTGGGGTGGTGTGGAGTGCAAAAAAACGATGGATTTAGGCCCAGATCTCTGTCCTGGGGTGAATGTATGACATTGTTCTGCATTCTGTCCAACACCTGTGGCTTTTGCATTTGTCACCCCGAGTGGGATGGGTATGCTCAGACGTGAGTCCCATGCACTCCACACCACTGAATTCAAGCAAGCCAGGTTGAAGACGGCTGGAATGCCAAAACCGGTCCTCGGAAGCTGGTTTTCGGTCCAGGGAAGGCATGGCTTGGCAGTTCGAACTGGACTGTTCCCATGAGGCACAGGGTCAGACTGATTTGCATATGGCCATGTCTGAACTGGGGTGGTGTGGAGTTAAAAAAAACGATGGATTTAGGCCCAGATCTCTGTACTGGGGTGAATGTATGACATTGTTCTGCATTCTGTCCATCACCTGTGATTTTTGCACACATTACCGACAGCATAACAATAAAAGGACAGTTGAAATGTCATTTTCAAATTAAAACTTATCTCAAAGGATAACTTAAGCCTCTTTTCCTACGTGACAGCCAGTGTTGCACAATTTTTACTTTTACTATTTAGAGACAGTTGCTTCTCCCAATCCTAAACAAGAGTTTCACAAGCAGAAGACTGTTGCACGCACAAGGACCTTTCAGAGCCCTGTTGCACTGAGCCGCCAGGGTGACGGTCCAAAAACTAGCACCCCAAATTGCAATCGCTTTGCACCGCACGCCCGGTGCCTGCTGAGATTGAGGTGTCAGCAGCGAACCTGCCCTGAGAGGCGGAGGGCACCTGACCCTCAGACCCTGAGGCTCTGTGTGTTCTTGGAACAATCCATAAAACTGCATGCCAATACAATGTTGAGGCACAGACACAGCAGTGTCTCCGCCCGTCCATGCCACCTGCTGCCACGGTGTAGGCTGAAGAGTCGTCCTGGTCTTGGGCATGAGAGCAGGGGCACAGGATGCCCACGCACTGTACCCAGGCCACTGATAGAGCCAGGCCCTTTGCAACATGGCCCTGATGCGCCACCCCCGGCCCCTCAAGCCTCACTCCCTCGGGTTAAACAATAACTATGTTTTTAGCAGTTTCAAGCACACGCCAAGGTTTCCTATGCAATAGCAAGCAGCGGCGGGTTCAGAGTCACCTTGAGCGCCATGTTGAGGGCTGATGTCAGAGCTGCTGCTGCTAAACAGTGCGCGCACCCGGCCTGCCTTGCGCACACGATGCTAATCAGTGAGCGTTAGCGGGCTCTCGATTAGCTGCTGCGCCCGCCCAGCCCCGCCCAGACAGGGAAGTATCACCTCCAGAGGAAGCCAGGAACGCCCCGCCTAAAACTTGCTCTCAGGATTGTGTCAAGGAGGGCAAGCGGCCTCTAAATACACACGGTTCACGGAAAGGCGTTGAAGGTGTACTTTGCCACTGCCTTCCTTCTGCTGTTGCCAGGAAGCGTTAGAGTCAGCAAGCCGTGGAGTGTGGGTTTTAATGTAATCCAGACTGATGATCCAGGTTTACGAGCTGTCACTGTGATTATAACAAGCACAAGCGCACACTGCAGCAGGGGGAGGGGAAAGAGGAGGGGGCCTGGGCGATTCAATTGCGGGAGCGCCGGGATAATTACTACCATATGGCGCTGCGCGTCCCCGCAAGTGAATCACCAGACGTGCACGCGTTGCCATTGAAGGCAATGGAACGCCTGCACGTTTGTGGCTGAAAAGTCAAAGCGATCGCAAAAGGTCTTTTTGCCTTTGCAGAGCATGCACTGCGTAGGCGAGACCTAAAAAGGATTGGCTGAGCCAGTAGGTTTCATGGCAGAGACCTATCCGTTTTGCCAATGTTTTTATTTTAACAGATCATTGGTTATATTCATTATCAATCAAACTTAGCAGGGCATGGCCAAAGAGAACACATTACTTCAGAATTGAATGAATTAGAGTTTTCATTTCATAAAGCAGTCATATAGTTATCTTATCTGATTAATCAAAATGTATAATCCTACCCAAGGTGGTTTTGTCAATGGAAGTACATTTTTATTTCTAATAAGGGAGCAAACACCTAACAGCGTGGATTCTAAACTGTACACTAATTGACAAAATAAATGCCCAGTTCCTGTAGGTAATTTTTTTTTAATTTGATCACTGATAAGGATTTCTGGTATTAAGTGCCTTCAAAGAACTGTTAGTATGGGCAGAATTTGAAAAATTGAGGTCAAAGCTTAAATGACACTGAGTCTAAGAGCATCAATGTTTATCATCCTATGTATTGAGCGATGAACAAATGAACCCAATGGCTGAAAACTGGAGTTTTTCGCTTAGAAGAAATTGCAGACCTTGTATAAAAGAGCAACAATACATCATCTATTTATGTAGTTTTGTTTTATAAAAACTTTCTTAAATGTGTGTTTTTACTAGTAGGTAACGTGGTGAACATTAATAAAGTTAAGATAAATGTGCAGCAGAACCATATGAAATGAAGATGAGAAAAAACAATTAGAGACAATGAAGAACTAGCCGGCTATAAACAGTGGTATAGGCCTGTTGCTGACAACATTGCGGTGAAAGAGATAGGCAGATGCTGTGGACGAGGGCCTTTGCCCTTTTCCTCTAATTCATCACAGTGTTAATGGAGATGTGGAAAGGTGGAGGCTCTGGCGAATGAAAAAAAGCAGTTTGAGAGCAAAGGGAGAATCGGGTGCTGACAGCAGCCCCCTTCCACAGCTCCTGCTGTTTGTGTGCAGGCTTGAGTGGTCTATAAGGCACAGACAGCAGAATCTATGAAATGACCTGAAGATTGCACGAAGATTGTCAACTCCCGGTGTCTCCCGGGGGACTCTTATTTGATTTAGAACATTTCTCACTCATGAGAGTCTGTACGGGCCATATTGGCTGCTAAAGTCCCTCTCTCTTGTTGTATGTCCTCCCCAGGGACATCTTAAGGATTTTGAGGGCCCTCGGCCAAGCATATTTTGAGGGGCACTATCAGTGGCGTCACTAGGGTTGGTGTCACCCGGTGCCGGTAATTCATTGTGTCACCCCCTCACGACTTACCGCATGGACGCATCTGCTGTCTTTAGAGGTAAACCAGCGGCATAGGAACCCCTCACATCTTCACTCTCGGGTTCTTCCATGGGGGCATTTGGGCGCCGCCCCCCCCTGCTTTCTCGTCGTGCGAGAAGAAGGCAGAAACAAATGGTAGTTATTTATTTATAACTACCATTTGTTTCTGCCTGCCCTTCTCGCACGGCGAGAAAGCAGTCAGCACTGCAGAACTTCCTGATTACTCGAGTCGAGCCTCAGGGCAGGGGGGAGTGGCTTGGGGGAGTGGCTTGCCCACTGTTGTTAATACTGACTGTTTGGACAGCCTGAGAGGCGTCCAAACAGTCAGTATTAGCAACAGTGGGCAAGCCGCTCCCCCAAGCCACCTCCCACTCTCCGTTCTGCAGGATGCAGACTAGGAGAAATGACGCGGTTAGGGCAGCCGGCCCAACCAATCGGCGCCGGCTGCCATGGAGGGGAGGGAGGCTGCCTGCAGCCTTCCTGTTGACGAGCAGCACCCTGGGAATTCGTCGAAAAGCAGGACGGCGGGAATCGGGAGTCTGACTGCTGGGAACTTAAAGGCGGGAAGCAGGTATGTTTGATTTTTATTATTTATAATTATCCCGCCTCCCCCCATCCCCTCCGCAGCGAGACCCCCCCACACTCTCGGGTGTGTCCAGACCTTCCATGAGGCAGGGGGTATCTTTTCGGGCTTGACAATCAGGCCTGGCCTGTACTAAAACAACATGCAACTGCGTCACGGGAGAGAGTCTAGCAGAACGGTGTGTTCTCGTTACCTCTAGATCCTCCTGTGTTGTAAGTTCCTTAATCCTTCCAGACATCTGTACCGCTCAGTTCCAGCCAGGCCTCCTTAAATATTTGGCCGCTTTAAAGTTCAGATTCTGGGGCCGGCAAAGCGCCCTCGAGTCTGAATAGAGGTCTGTGTCTCGAGGACTGTGGCTTGAGTAAAAGTGATGTTCTGCCATTGTCAGTGTTCGAGTAAAAATTGTTTCATAGGGCCCAAGTGATTGCCACAGCTAAGTGCCTCGGTCTCTATTACGTCAACATCAGATGTATAGTAAGTACAGTGGTTGCTGCCTAGCCATTACAAGAGTTATTCAGGGATGTTTAAAAGTGAAGAAAAGTGCCCGGTGTCTCGTCATATTTTTGCCTTTAGTCGTTAACTTTGTATATTAACTTTTTCTATGCGGCCATTGTATGCTTATCAGAAAGCAATTTCCGGAAGTGGGTGGCTTGTAAGTTTTCTAGTGGTGTAGTATTTCTACTTTCGCCTCCGTCAAAGCTGTGGACAACCAGCCATAGCTCTTAACATTTGTCTTAAGAGAAAGCCTGCAGTACACTTTATACAGCCATGCCCTTTAGCTGCGTGAAATAAATTGTTATTGCTTTGATGAAAAACTTGAACACATTTTCGCTCACCACTTTTAAAATCCACCAGCCGCCACTGGAACTGTAAAGCGCCTCACACTTGTGAGTGGCTAGAAATAAACGACGTGAACTTTTCACTGACTGATGAGAAGCGATTCACAGCAAGGTGTTTGTGTACGTGTATGTTCGCACAGGATGCCAACAAGTTTATCGGAGACAGGTCGAGTGTAATAGTAAACGTTTGTGATTTTGTATTTGTATTTGTATTTGTATGTCGATTTATAGAGCGCGATTGCTGCCCGGGGGCGTCCAAGCGCTAAAAGCCAACAGAACCGGAGGGGGTAGCCAAGGCGTTATCAGACGGCAGTGAAGAGGAAGGTTTTTAACTGTTTCCTAAATGAGGTAAGATTGGGGTTTTTCCTTAGGTGGAGGGGTAGGGTGTTCCATAGCTTGGAGGCATTGTAGGTGAAAGTCCTGCCGCCAGTTCTGGATTTTTTTATTTTGGGGATAGTGGCCGTGAAGGTCTGGTTGGAACGCAGATTCCTGGTGGGTTGATAATGTGACACGAGGTTACAGGTGATAAGGGGACCCGTTTTCCAGAACGCCTGGTGCGCAATGCACAAGGCTTTGAATTGGATTCTTTGGGGAATGGGAAGCCAATGCAGTTTTTTCAGTCCATTTTTGACTGATTGACGTCGAGGGATCTGAAGCAAGGTGCGCGCGGCGCAGTTCTGAACTGTTTGTAGCCTCCGTATTGTGTACTCTGGGGCAGCGAGGTACAGGGCGTTGTTATAATCCAGTCGTGACTGGATAAGGCCTTGGATGGCTACTTGTTTTGCCTCCATCGGTAGGAGATGGAGTACCTTCCTTAGCACTCTGAGCAGGCCAAAGCAGGTGGCTGCTAGTTTGGTGGATTGTGTGCCAAAGGACAGAGATCCATCGAGCCACACCCCAAGGCTCTTGATACTGTCCTTTGGGGCAGGGGGGGTACCCAGACAGGGTGGCCATATAGTGCCAAGGGAGTTGGGTTTTGCAGGGCCCAGGAGCATAATCTCTGTCTTGTCCCCATTCATTTTTAATGAGGAGGAGGACATCCAGTCCTTAACTTCCTCAAGACATTTCTTGAGCACTCCTTTCGAGGTCTGGCTGGCCTCCTGTGCTAGAGAGACCACTAGCTGAGTGTCGTCAGCGTATGAAATGATCTTAATTCCATACTGACGAACAACTTCAGCCAGTGGCCATATATATATGTTGAAGAGCGCCGGGCTCAATGAAGAGCCCTGCGGGACTCCGCATTTTAGAGGTCTGCTGGTAGAGGAGGATGTTCCGTCGAATACCCGAAAGGATCTGTCCTGTAAAAAGGATTCAAACCAGGACAAAGCTTTGTCTTTTATGCCAATGTTTGCCATGCGGTCCAGCAGTATGTCATGGCTGACCGTGTCGAAGGCCGCGCTTAGGTCAAGGAGGATCACTGCCACTGATCCTCCCTGATCCAGGATGGTTCTGGATTCCTCGGTGACCATGAGGAGCGCGGTTTCGGTACCATGTCGTGGTCTGAAGCCCGTTTGGGTAGGGTCAAGAAGCTGGTGGTTTTCAAGAAATTTGATCAGCTGGCTATTAATGTGCCTCTCTAGGATTTTGCTAATCCAGGGAAGGAGAGAGATTGGCCGGTAGTTACTGAGGTTCGAAGGGTCCAGTTTGGGCTTTTTTAATAGTGCACGGACCATGGCTTGTTTCCATTGTAGCGGGACTATGCCGGTAGAGATGGAAGTGTTGAGGAGGTCCATTATGACGGGCAGGGTGATAGCCGAGGTTGACATAATGATGTCTGGCGGGGCTGGGTCCCCCGGATACCCGGATTTGACTTTTTTTGCCAAGGACTCAAGAGTCGAGATATTAAGAAGGGCAAAGTGGTCAAGAGTGGGGGAGGAGTTTAGGTCGGAGTTGCTTGAAGTAGAGGGGGTGCTGGGTGGGGCAGGGAATGATTCATAGATGGTGGTGATTTTTTGCAGGAAAAAGTCTGCCATGGTATTGCAGTGTTCTACAGTCTTGGTCTCATCTAGACTGGGTGGTAATTTGGTGAGGCTTTTCACAATACGGAAAATTTCCCTGGGTTTAGATTTTGCTAAGATAATTTCTTGGCGAAGTAGGCTGTTTTGCTGGCCTTGATTTGTTCTTTGTACGTTTTGAGTAGTTTATGGTATTGACTTTTGTTGTCTGGCAGAGAGTCCAAGCGCCATTTCCTTTCCGCTTGTCTACACTGGCGTTTCGTAGTTCTGAGGGTTTCGGAGTACCATGGAGCTGATTTGTGACAGCGTTTGGTGGTGGATTTTCGTTTAGGTAGAGAAAAGTCGAGTGACTTGGTAATCCAATCCTCATAAGAGAGGTTAGCGATGCATGGGTCATCGTTAAGCGGTGGTAGGTTGCTGGACAGTTTTTTGGTCCATGTCTCCATAGGGAGGCGGGACCACGGTCTGGCTGTTCTTATAGTGGGTTTGGTGACTGGGGGTTTGGGGGTGAGCCATAGAAGCGGGACCATTAGATGGTCGGTCCAGGGGAGCGGGAGAGGTAGACTAGTTGTCAAGTTAGTACAGTTACTGAAGACCGGGTCAAGCAAATGCCCTTGATCGTGGGTAGGGGAGCTGACCAGTTGGTGTAATTGTAACGCGGCCAGGTCGTCCGTAAGAAGAGCAGCTGTGTGATTTGCATTGGACTCGAAATGAAAGTTAAGGTCACCCAACAAAGTGAAGTTGGCGGTGCTGCTGACACGGTCTGCCACAATCCGTGCTAGTTGGATGTGGAATTGTTTAGGAGGGCCGGGGGTCTATATATGAGGGCGCCTGAGAAGCAGTTGTTCGGCGAGAGCTCCAGACTAAACGCTAGGCTTTCACAGTCTGGAATGCTTTCAGCAATGATTCGGCAAAGGAACTGCTCTTTGTGAACAATAGCTAAACCTCCTCCTCTGCCTTTTGGGCGGTCTTGGCGGGAGATTTGAAAGCCAGGGGGAATGGCTGTAACCAAGGCTGGGTCTGAGTCTTCGGTGAGCCAGGTTTCCGTGAGGAAAACGATATCAGGTTTGTGTTCCTCTAACAGGAGTGCAAACTCATTCTTATGCTTGGGCAGAGACCTACAGTTAAGCAAGAACATGCGGTACTCATGGCGCTGGTCCGAGGGTGGAGAGGGCTTGAGGATGGACTTGCAGAGGTTGCATGTATACGGGAGGCATTCAGCGTGGTAAGGGTGCTGGTTGCAGTTCTTTTGTAGGAGTCTTAGCTCTAAGAGTTTTTCGGAGCTATACTGCTTGGGATTCGTAGTCCGGGGTGTAGGGGGGGTGGCCCTAGGCCCGGACTCGGCTTCCGCTGCGCTCGTCCGCTCCGCTTCCTATAGATGCACATATTTATAGGTAGAGATGGAGATGGGAGCAGGAGGGGGCGTGGCCTCACAAGTGGGCGTGTCCCGTGGCTTGGCGAGGGGGATGGCGGCCGAGAATGTAAGCAAGACTCGGTTTTGCAGCGCTAAATCCGCTGTAAGTGGGGTGGCCTGCCCAGGAAGATCTGGTGCCAGGAGGCAAGTGAGTGGTTTAAAATTCTGTGCAGAACAAAGCAGTAATTTTAAAAAAAGAATGCGATCCGTGCAACTCCCGGCTGAGCCTCAGGAGGTTCTATGGTCTAACAGCGACGCTCTTCAGTCGGCGCGCTTTATACCTGAGTTGGGGGCGTGGCCTCGCAAGTGGGCGTGTCCCGTGGCTTGGCGAGGGGGATGGCGGCCGAGAATGTAAGCAAGACTCAGTTTTGCAGTGCTAAATCCGCTGTAAGTGGGGTGGCCTGCCCAGGAAGATCTGGTGCCAGGAGGCAAGTGAGTGGTTTAAAATTCTGTGCAGAACAAAGCAGTAATTTTAAAAAAAGAATGCGATCTGTGCAACTCCCGGCTGAGCCTCAGGAGGTGTGATGGCAAATGGTGTTTGCACTGTACGGCATCAAGCACATTAAAAGAATGACCACTGAAAAAAGTTTCAAAAGTGTGTGCTTCACAAAACGGATATCATGTAAAATGACTAACAAAGCTATATGCAAATAAGATGGTGCCTAGTAGTTACATTTTTGCCTAGGGTACTATGAACCCGGGGTCTTTCAATTCCAAATTCACCCTTCGACCACATTCTGAGATACTGGACAAACAAGTATGATTGAAATTATGCAAGCTTGTTCATTAGGTTTTTCATATGAACAAGATGAACTACAAATACAGCCTTCATTTAGTTGTTTAAAAATGCCTTTGCAGGTGTGGAAAATAGTGAAGGCCTGAATATGAGGCAGGCTGTATCTATATTCCGATCCCCGTGCAACCAGGACTTTGCCCAGGGTTCAGATGCATGAGCTGGCAAAATTGCTAGGAAAAGAAGCGACCCGTGGATTTTGGTGTACTAAATAAGGCATAGGCATGCAATCTCTCCTTTCAAGACACTACACTCGTCATGACAGGGAATTACTGCACCCCGTACAGTAAATACGTCAACCCAGGGTGTTGTAATGTACCGGGTGTGAAACACGCTAAACTTTGACCAACTTCTAATCTAGCCCTTCATTCTGCGTTGCCGTCTGTTGTTTTCAGAGAGTGATAAAGGGGAAAGCCTGATACACTTGACAGCAGACCAGTTTAGCATGGCATCACTCAAGGTTTGGACAGAAAACTGTAGTAACTTAAAAGTAATCTTCCTTTCTCCAAATCGTCCTTACAGTTCATATTCCCGCGGGTGACTCTTCAACTCCGAGACAAGGCACCAAGTTGCTCATTTTAAAAGTTTACCATGTTTTTTAAAAACTTTTTTCATTGTGCTTTTCCTCTGTAGTTCCATCCTGTTTCCACAAGGCAGATCTTGCTTAATACATGTTCTGTACATTTCCAAACATTTCATGGTATTTCTTGCGCTCATACAACACCTGTATACTGTACTGTACAGCAAAAACATGGTTTATTGCATGTGTCTCATTTTAAAATAATACTCCACATACTCCATTTAAAACCCCAGCCTCGTGAGACATTGACTGCCCCGTCTGAACTGCCAGTCCAGGCTGGTGACTACAGATCTTCAGAGATTCCCAGGAGGATGCTTTGTATGTCTCTGCAAGTAGACCTGAGTCAGCATGGAAGTTGTGTCATGGATAAACAGAGAAGGCGGACTTCTGTCCAAAAACGTGTGCACTGCCTTACTGCTGCCAAGCTGCCACACTTTGTGCCAAGGAGCTGGTCTTCAACAAGAAGTCCCGTATCAGAAATGAGCATATTTGAAGTACCCTCACTACCCTGCAAGAGTCAAACCCAAAAGAAGAGGGGCATGTCATTCACCAAGCGCAAAGAAGTATCGCGCGGTGGAGTTTCTAAGGACAACATATAATACTAGTTGCTAGGATTAAGTAGCTTCCCGAAGCTTCTTCAGACCCAGAAAACCGGCCTAAGAGTAAGCGCTGTTCGGAATGCTGGAATAAACGACTTCAAGATGTATGTTGGACATTTGTGTGAAGGACTGTCGAATGATTTTTGTTGGGTGATTGGGTGGTATTTCAAGGGGTTGGGAGTTTCAAAGTAGCCACCTAGGTTGTATTGTCTCCTATGCTCTGTTGGGTTTTATTGTCCGAGAAAAATATTCAGGGAAACAATGCAAGTCTCATAAATGCCCTTGCAGTGGATGTGTAGCATTGACACAGATGTTACCTGGATTAAACACCTGTAATCAGTAGGTAAGTTCCAGTGAGCTGCAGCATTCACACTAATTTTCTGAGCTATTCAAAACATCTGTGAAGTAATTGCAGTATTTGCTTCAGGCAATTTCCTATTGTAATGGGCAAAACAAAAGAAATGTATGTCCAGGTTTTGCCTGTTGTAACATTACAAGATTATTGTGGAATGATGTGAAATATAAGTGAGTTTCCTAAATATGTTTTACGGGCTCTGTTTAAGCTAATTGAACTGCGTATTGTTGGCCCTCATGTGGAACTGCCCTCTGATGCCCCGCCTCCAAGCGCTACTTAACGGCTCGCGTCCACCGCTTCGCGGGAGCCGCTCGTAGCTCTATATCCGTGCTGGCCTGCTGAAAGTGGACTCTAAGGACCAGGAGAACTCTAATCCCGCTCACCTGTGCCTGCCTGCCCCGCCTCCAAGCGCTACATAATGGCTCCCAGCCCCCGCTACGCGGGCGCACGCCGGGCAAAGCCCGGGCCAAGGGCGGGCCCGTTTGAGCCCGTTCGAGACAGGGAGAGGCAGGGCTGGGCCTCCCCTAAGGTGTTGGATCTGAATGATGGACGTGATCCTTCAGTAAGTGGACCCCAAGTTTGGCACTTTGCCCATTGTAATAACCTCATCCCCTAATAGCGGTAACTGAACTGACTCAGCATGGCAGCGCGGGAAGGAAGAGGGAGAAAAGGAGCGGGAATCGGTTATGTTGCAGGAACCCTTGATCAGTTTATAACCAGGGCCAGTTCCGTGCTTGCACACGAGATCGCCATCATGGAAGGGCGTCTGTCCACGGCCCCGGTGTTCTCAAAACGCCCATCTTTGGGGGGCATAATTAAGGTGCGTTCCCCTGAAAGACTTTGCCAGTCTGGTACCGAAAGGGACGCTTACCCGGAAACTGTAAGGCTAGCTCAAACCCAGATACTAAGCTGCAACAACATAGATCACCCGAACCCCCTGTCACTGTTAGCCGGAGACACCAAAGAATACAGTAACGTGCATGGCAGAAGTCCATAAGGAGATTTCTCAACCCACGGACTCTGCAGAGCATGGGGGGGGGGGTGGAAAGAGAAAAAGAGGAGGCACACGTGGAGGCTTACAGCAAAAGGGAAAAAAAACCAATACCTCCAAACTTAGGGGCCCATTACGATGTCGGGCGGATTGCCTTCGCCAGGCGGCCTGGCAGAGGCAATCCGCCCGACATCCATTCCCGAATTCCCCCCCGCCATATTAGTATGGCGGGGAGGACCGGGACGGAAGGAAAGACCGTCCGCCGCTTTTCCGTCCCGGTCACCTTGCGGCCGGGGCGGAAAATGTTTAATATGGTGGCAGTGTCTCATAGACACCGCCAGCCATATTAGTATGGGCTGTCAGTCATGCCCCCTGCAGGCCCCCAGAGTGAAGGAAGGGTGGGGGCTGCACACAAATGTGGTACCCCCCACATCTGCATAAACAAAGCGGCAGGCACGGCGCGGTGCCTGCCGCTTTGTTTATGCAAATGCTGAAATGCATTTCTAGCATTGTGGCGGGCGGTTCTGAGAGCACCACCCGCCACAATGCTAGAAATGCAGGATGTGCCCACCAATGTGGCGGGCACATCCTAATACCCTAATCCCCGCTAGGATGACAGGCGGACTTTGTCCGCCCGTCATCCTAATGGACCCCCAGATCTCAACAAACAGAGAGAGCAGCCACACACAGATTCTTCGATCATTGAAGTCTCGCAAGAAATTGTGCATACAGACACTGCTCCCAGTATAGATGCTATTGGAATTGGCCTAGCGGAGTCGGAGCAAGTGTATCAGCAGAAAATAAGTGCTCTAATTTCATCGGCATTGGACCCGATAATGGAAAGACTTAAATCAATTGAAAACAGACTTGAAAAAATGGAGGGACTGATAATGACCAGTTTGGTAGGCGTGGAATTTTTTTTTGTAAATTGCGGCCCTGTAAATGAGCAAGTGAGGGAGGGTGGAACGGTTCCTGTAGTTTGCCCTAGGATTACGGTTACACCAACCATGGACCAGGCTCAGGCCAACCACCAGTTAGGCCCAGGTACCTCAAAGGGAAGAACAGTGAGCGGAGGCAATGCAGCTTCCATAGACACACCGTAGTCACGAAAGGGATAGAGATAAGAATGAGGCAATTAACTCATGCTCCCAGTTAGATTTACCCCCTGCTTGCACACCTTATGTTGTAGTCCTGACAGGCGTCCCTGAACTAGAAGATGGCAAAACTGAAACCCATGACCAACTAAAAAATAAGACAACCCACTGGTTAAACAAAAACAGTCCTTTGCCCCATGATGTAAAGTGTAAAATCCTCCTTGTTAGGAGAGTTAGTTGGGTAGGAGCCAGGGAAAAAAATATAGCAGGAGACTGTGTGATTATTAACTTCAATGACCCCAGGGTGGTGGATCATGTTTGCTTGGGTTCTTGGACACACTCACAATCCTCGATCCAGGCTCAGAACCTAAGTTATTTTTATATTTCACCAGTTTTTATACCCAACGCTGAGCAATTTGATGCGTATAGGATCGGGGCTGGTTACCCATTCAGGCCAAGAGAGGGGTTGCAAAGGGCGAGGAACGAATTATGGCATGGAGCCCCAGGTGGAGGAAACACATTTGGCCAACAGGTAGTGCCAATGGTGTAGGGGGGGAGGGTTGGGACTCCCTTTATACAATAGATATGCACCACTCCAGTGGAGAAGACATCTCAGCGAAGTGGACTGACTGCAGGGAGAGAAATCAGGCCAAGATAGTGCTCCGAGTGCAGCCCTGCGGAACTCTAAGTTACAGGGCGAAGAACAGGTAGGAGAAGTTACATCAAACACACATCAGTTTCCCTCCTGTACTATAAGGACTCTCAGAACTGAGGCACCCCAAAGTACTGCTAGAGCAAGTTTAGATTCATGCCCCGAGACAGATACATTAGGGAGCACTATTGATTTTGTATCTCAGAATGTAGCAGGCTTGTCAGCTAAATTTCAGAATCAGGAGTGGGTGGAATACATTCGTAAATTTAAAATTATCTGCCTCCAGGAAACCTGGGAGGTAGACCACTCTAACTGCCATTTAGCTAGGTATAAATTATTTGGGATGCCGGCAAATAAGTTCATGGCTGGAAGAGCGAGGGGAGGCCTCCTAGTATTTGTAGATGTGTGCCTGGAATTGGGACGATCTAAAATGGAACTCAGATTATATGATAGGCCTCGGGTTTAAAAACAGGGTCTCTAATATAACCCTGGTAAATATTTATAACTCGGGAGGCTCCAGAGTGCGTGAGTTAGATGAAAGGCTGAAATCCCTGACCGAACAAAAACAGGGCACAATGGCTCCCATGCTCTTAGTCGCGGGGGACTTCAACTGCCACTTGTGCCCCAAACTGCTACCCATTAAAGAAGATTGGACCTCCTGCAGTATAGAGGAGGGACCCCATTTGGAGCACACACTGGAGGGTAGGGAGCTGAGCAGGGTGATGAGTAACCACGGGCTTGAGCATACAATGGACCTATTGGTTGTTGACCCCCAATAAGTCGGTCACCCCCACTTTTAAGGGAAGGGGTTGAAGCTCCTTCATTTATTTCATTTTGGTGTCCCAATTACTAAAGAGTTGGGTACTGGGATTCTCAATAGAACTGAGTGGTTTTAGCGACCACAACCCCCTAGTACTGTCCCTTTTAGCGGCAAATGTAAGTAGGGTCACAAAGAGGGGGGTTGGGCCAAATGTAGAAAAGATCACTGATCAGGGCAGGCGCCTGAAATGGTCAAGAATTAACGGAGAAAGCTTTTACAGGTCCCTAACTAAAGAAGGCGGACAGCTCCTAGAGAAATGCTTAGACATATCTATTGAAGGGTCACATTTAGTAGACATATGTGAAGAAATGGGTCGCTTAATAGATGGCCTTTTAAAAGTGACAGGACAGGCCAAGCCCAAAAATGATCCTAGGTGGTTTGACAGTGCATGTTCTCTTGCACAGAGAAAGTTAAGAGCCTCACTAAGACTGAATCCAAGGGATAAACAAAGGGTGATGCAATGCAGGCTCAGCTATAAACAGACGTTAAAGCGACGGAAGAGGGCATTCCAAATTCAAACTTGGGAGGACCTGAGAGGAACTGCAGAAAGGAAAGACAAAATTACCTTTTGGAAGATAATTAATAATCCCTGTTTCCAAGATGCAAATAGCCCACAGATAGGTTCTAATGTTCTCCCGGGACAGTGGGTGGAGCACTTTAGAGGGCTTTATAATCGGAGGAACAGTGAGTCACTGTATAACGGTGAGGGGACGGGGAGGTGGAATGAAACACTTGAATTCACCCTAGAGGAGATTACTGCAGGCATTATGGGCCTAACTAAAAACAAGGCACCAGGTCCGGACGGGATCCCGCCGGACCTCTTTTTAAGCAAGGTGGGCCTGTGGGCCCCAATTTTAACAAGAGTATTAAATGCTGTCATAGCTACGGGACTCCCACGCTCTTGGTCAACAGCCACAATAGTGCCTATCTATGAAAAGGGGAATAGAGATAATCCTCAGTGTTACCGTCCCATCTCTCTTATAGATGTCACTGCCAAAGTCCTGGGATGAGTCGTTCTAAACTGTCTGATGAGTTGGGCTGAGGATCAACAGATTATCACTGATGTCCAGTATGGATTTAGGACCAAAAAGATCTACAAAAGAACCAATGTATACATTTATATCTCCTGGTGGCTAAATATACCATTGCTAGTAAAGAAACGGTCTATTTGGCGTATATGGCCCTTACCGCAGCATACGACTGGGTCAATAGGAGTAATCTCGGGGCAGACCAGGATCTTATAAAAAATTTAAAAGCCTTGCACTGGAATACTTCGGCCAAAGTAAGGTACAATTTAGAGGGCGGGTGCACTGAGTCCTTCACTTGCACTAGTGGTGTGCGACAGGGGTGTGCCTTGGCACCATTTTTGTTTTTGTTGTATATAAACAGCCTAGAACACGCCCTTTTAAGCCTAAATGTGGATTCATCCAGAGTAGGCAGAAGAGCAATCCCTGCTTTGCTCTATGCTGACGACGCAGTATTGCTGGCACGGACTCCGCGGGGCCTACAGGGCCTAATAGACGGCTTTGTGGATTTTACGAACAAATTAGACCTGTCGGCTAATCTAACCAAGTTGTATGTAATGGAAGCAGGGTTGAAACAACTGAAGTGTTTCAATTATACAATAGGCAAACACAAATTAGAGAAGGTGCAGTCCTTCCCTTACTTGGGCATTCTAATTGATGGGCAACCACATTTTAAAGCATTACTCGAAGAGCGTTGTAATAGGCTAGTGTCCAGCACAGGGTCAATCATGAATTTTGGCTGTAGACTGGGCCGCTGGTCCATGGAGCAAATGGTGCTTTTATACAACTCTGTTTACTGCTCTAAAGTGTTATATGGTGCGGATTCACCGCTGCGGACATTGCAAACACCCACCGCGACATTAGGATGCCGGTAGGATCAGCGGCAGACGGCAAGTCCTTCCGCCACTGATCCGCAGTGTATGCACGCAAATATGGTGGCGGTGCCTGCAAGACACCGCCAGCCTTATTAGGTTGCAGGCGGAAACATGCTTTTCCACGGCGGCTTTTAAGCCGTGGAAAAGCATGTGGTCTTTTGTGTTTGGGGGCCCGTTGCAGGCCCCCAGGGTGTTGGGGGTGCACATGGGGGTACCTATGGTACCCCCCTGCTATGGCATGCACAAGGTGGCAGGCACCACACGGTGCCTGCCAAGTTGTGCATGCCAAAGTTAAACATGCATATTTTACATTGCGGTGGGTGCTGCTCAAAGCAGCACCCGCCGCAATGTAAAATCTACGGATGTGACCACCAAGGTGGCAGTCACATCCTAATTGCTATGGAGGGACCGCCGCTGCCCCTGCGGTCGGTCCCTCCACCTCAGGGGTGGCGGTGGGACGCAAGTCCGTCCGCCATCCTAATCGACCACTTAGCCCTTATTCACAACGCCCATGATAGATTTTTAATAACACGTTTTAGGCTCAACCTTTTACATTATTTATTAGCTGATTCGGCAGGTTTCACTAATTTTGTTGAGCCAAAGGGTCCCTGCGGCTGCGATCAACGATCTCCGCAGGACACCCTTCATGTATTATTGTGCCGTTTTTATTTATTGCCCAGGTGCCTTTATTTAATTAGTCTGTTGAAGAAACTCAAATTTAGGCATGCTAAGGCCACCCTTTTACATTTTCAAATGGCCCAAGATCCCTTGACCCTGCTCTCTATTACGAGTTTTTTAGGACTAGCATTCAAACTTAGAGGAACAAGAGGACTTGCCGGAGGGAGCGGGGATAAAATGGAGGGAATAATGTATTGTAACAAATGTCCCAGTATCTTTCTATTTATGTTTTTCTTCTTTTCCCGCTGTATAGTCAAATAAGATATGTATTTTTAGTATTTTAAACTGTACTTTTATGGTGTTCTGTACAATACCGAATTAAGGGGCCCATTATGATGGCGGGCGGATTGCCCCCGCCAGGCTGGCGGTGGCCACCGCCAGCCTGGCGGGTGCAATCCGCCCGCCATCCACTCTCGTTTCCCCCCGCCATATTAGTATGGCGGGGGGGACCTCGGCGTACGGAAAGACCGTCCGCCGCTTTTCCGCCCGGTCGCCTATCAGACACCGCCACCCATATTATGATGGGCATTTTTCAATGCCTTTCCGTGGCGGCAATGCCGCCACGGAAAGGCATGCGGACTTCACTCTGGCGGCCCCCTGCGGGCCCCCAGAGTGAAGGAGAGTAGGGGGGTGCACACGCATAATCAAAGCGGCAGGCACCGCACGGTGCCTGCCGCTTTGATTATGCAAATGTAAAAGTGCTTTTTGAGCATTGTGGCGGGCGGTGCTGAGAGCACCGCCCGCCACAATGCTTACCATGCAGAATGTTCCCGCCACTGTGGCGGGCACATCCTAATACCCCACCGGGACCCCCGCCCTTATGGCGGCGGTCCCAATCCCCGCTAGGATGACGGTCGGACAAAGTCCGCCCGTCATCCTAATAGGCCCCAAAGTTTGTTGATGATGATGATGGTGAACAGAGTATAGAGAAGAAAAGGGAGCGACCCCACTAGCCAAGAGACAGGGTTCCTCAAGTAATGATCAGAACAAACTCTCTTGGACCAAATTAAAAGATTATATTCTACACTCTCACTCAAAGCTGTTTAAACTCTCACCATAAGGTCATACCAATACCACACATGAATCATAAACATGAACCAAGAAAAGAATTGCATAGACACATGTATTTATAGCCAGAATTACAAGAACATTGATTAAAAAACATATTTTTATTGACAGTTCATAATAGTATGAAGTTCTCCTTGTTCAAAATCAAATCACATATGTCAAATTTTACACGGCAAATAAATACACAAGATTAAGGGCCTCATTAGGATGGAGGATTTTCCGCATCCTCCGGGCCGGCGGAAGCCACCGCCGGCCCGGAGGATGCGGAAAATCCTCTGCGGACCCACCAAAGACCCACCGCCACATTAGGATGGCTGGTGGGTCCTGGTTTCCGTCCGCAGCTTTTCCGCCGTGGTTGGCTTACAACTGCGGCGGAAAAGCTCTAATATGGTGACGGGGTCTCTCAGACACCGTCAGCCAGATTAGGATGGGCTCTGAAACATGCTTTTCCGCTGCGGCTTTTCCGCCGTGGAAAAGCATGTGTAACTTCACTGCGGGGGCCCGTTGCGGGCCCCCTAGGTGAAGGGGGGGGTGGGGGGTGCATATGGGGGGTACCTATGGTACCCCCCTGCATTTGTATGCAGAAAGTGGCAGGCACCGCGCGGTGCCTGCCACTTACTACATACAAATGCAATGCGTGCATTTTTAAAATTGCTGCGGGTGCAGCTTGAAGCCGCACCCGCCGCAGTGTTAAAAATAGAGGATGTGACCGCCAGGGTGGCGGTTACATCCTAATTGCACAGGAGGGAACTCCGCAGCCCATGCGAAGGTTCCCTCCTACTCTATGGTGGCGGACGGACTCAGGTCCGTCCGCCATCATAATGTGTCCCTAAATATACGAGAGACAACTGGCATGTGAGACATTAAAAACATTATCAAATGGTTGTTCCAACCGGAATGATTCAGATTTCTACAGGTCCACTATTTAATAGTTAGGTAGGACCATAAAAGTTCCTTGGATATAACCTCAATAGAAAAGGCGTTGACGTGTTTTGGTGGAGAAAAACTGATTTAACAACCACCTTCATTAGGACACGATTAATAAGTAGTGTCTCTTGGTAACTGGGCATAATATCGAAAAGGAAATATCGAATGGAACTAACATTGAGTCAAAAATATTGAGTATTCATAAATATCGAATGTCATAATATCGATGTAATAAATATCGTTTTAGGTTTTATTAAATAAATATCGTTGTAAAAAATATCGAATCAAAAATATTGTGTAATGTTAATATCGTTTTGTTAGTGTTGTATAAAATATCGTATTGAGATATATAGAATGTACAAAATATCGGGAAAAAATATAGATAGTATAAAATATCGAGAAAAAAATGTATATAATGTTCATAATATAAATATAAAAAATTGGGAAATATTTTTGATATTTTTTGTAAAATTGCAATTATTTTAATTGTATTTAATGTTTTATTTGTGTATTTTATGTGTTTTTTAGGGACGGGATGTTGGGTTATCAGGGGATAAGGGTGGGGAGTGTTTTAAAATAAATAGCAATATTTTTTATAATATGCAAATTTTTATGAATTTTTTTTATTTGAAAATGTAATTATATTTTTTTAATTTATAAAAAAAAATTAGTAACGGGATGTTGGGTTAATAAGGGATAAGGGTGGGGAGTGTTTCAAAATAATTCGTTATCATTTTTAATACTATGCAAATGTAAAAAAATTTTTTTAGAAAAACATATTTTAAAAATATAAAAATAAATTTCAGAAATAATTTTTTATTTTTGGAGCGGGATGTTGGGATAATAGGAGATAAGGGTGGGGAGTGTTTTAAAATATTTATTTAAAAAAAATTTTTGTAAAATTTTTATTTTGCAATTAACAAAAAGAACACAAAAAAAACCAATAAGCCGCACCGGGGCGTCACACATGTTCCCACACAGTGGGAAATGAAGCAATGTAAGACGGTGATAACATCACAAAGCAAAGAAAAGGATTAGGCAAGGAGTCCGAGCACCTGTAGGATAAGAAAAGTCCGAAGGAATGCCCCTTAGAAGCTGAGTCTTGCTAAATCAATTGGTCCCTTCAAGCAGGTCGTCGAGCAATCCAAAAATCTCAAAAAAATGCACCGTCCGGTGAGATGAGGTACCTCGGTTGCAGCGTTGAAAAGAAAGACAAAAAGAACAACTCCCCAAACCCCCCCCCCTCCTGACGGCGACACAAACACACCACAATCATTCGACAGGCACACTAAAGTTGGAAGAGGTGTAAAGACCTCAATGATGCTGGGCAAACCGCTGATGGTAGGCCAGTAGATAGGAAGGTTACCAAGGGGCCCCACACGTGCTTAAAGTACTTGTAGTTACCAAGGAAGATGTCCGCCATTCTTTCCATGCTCAGGAGTCTCCAGAGCCTCGCGTGCCAGAGGGAAATCGCCGGTGCCTCCTTCCGTTTCCAAGCCGACGCCAGCGTGAGCTTGGCTGCTCCCAAGCACAGCCATAGGATTTTCTTATCCGCGCGCGTCTGGTGCTCAAGACCGGGGTCCCGTAGGCCCAAGAGCGCAAAGGCTAAAGAATTCTCAACAGGGTATTGTAGGATATCCTTGATATGGGAAAGGATTTCGTCCCAGAACGGCCTGATTATTGGGCAATCCCACCAAATGTGGGAAGTCCCTCAGGAGGCCACATCCCCTCCAACACCTGTCCGAGGTAGCCGGGTAGATACGATGGAGCCGAGCCGGCACCATATACCACTGCGTGAGAGTCTTTAAATGAGCCTCCCGCAGGTGAAGCGAGTGATTGAATTGGGTCATATCTCTCCACAGCGCTGACCATTCGGCATCGGCGATGTCCCTCCCCACCATCTCCTCCCACTGCTCCATGTAACGTGGCCTAGGGGACAATTCAGATTGAAGCAGCAGCTGATATAAGAAGGAGATGGCTCCCTTCATGGTGGAAGTCCTTAGCAAAAAAGCCTCAAATTTCGAAGGAGGCCTCGTGGCTGCCTCCAGCACTCCTGGCGACGTAGCCCAATGTAGTAGTTGAACATGCTTATATCTATCAGTTTGTGGCACCTGGTAATCCCGCATGCAATTAGCGAAGGACAAAGGATCAGAGCCGTGGAACAAATGAAGCAGCGCCCTACACCCACCTTCCCTCCACGTGTCAAAGGGCCCCTCGGTAAGCGCCGGCGGGAAGGCCGGATTAAAATGCAATGGCGTGAACGGAGATGGGAAGGTCGTCCATCGCTCATCGCCAGCTAAGGTGTCCCACACCTTCAGCGTAGTGCCCATGGGAGTACTGATGTAAGCATTCACGGGGCGATCTTTCTTCGGTTTCCAGGCCAAATCCCAGATGGACCGGCCCGCCACGCTTCGGTCCATATGCAGCCAGTGCTTTTCAGAGAACTGCTGCGACCACTCCACCATAACCCTCAGTTGTGCTGCCTTATAATAAAGGCGCAGATCCGGTAGACCAACCCCTCCTTCCGACCGAGGTCGGCGAAGAACCGCGAAGGAGAGACGGGCTCGGCCTCCCTGCCAAACAAACTTCAACACCATCGTTCTGAGTTGCCATTCACCGCCACCCTCGATCGCGGGCTGCAAACATTCGCCTGCACCATGGTAATGAATTTGTCGGAGAAGCCGAACGCCCGCAGCGTGTGAAACAGAAAGCCCCAATCCACCCGGTCGAAGGCCTTCTCCGCGTCCAGACCCACCAAAACGGCCGGAATGCGGAACCTGTTCGCTTTTTCAATGAGGTGAACCACCCTACGGGTATTATCGTGGGCCTGACGACCCTTGATGAAGCCAGACTGGTCTGGGTGTATAATCGCCGGGAGCAGATCTTGTAGGCGGCCAGCCAGGATCGCCGAGTACAGCTTTGCGTCGATGTTAAGCAAGGCTATGGGACGAAATGAAGCACATTGCTCCGGATCCTTCCCAGGTTTCGGCAAAACCGTAATCACCGCCTCCGCCAGGGTCCCCGCGTTCATCCCAGACGTCGCCATATCATTGAAGAGGGCAACCAGAAAGTCACACAACTCAGCACCATACGTCTTATAGAAGACCGCAGTGTAACCATCCGGACCCGGGGCCTTGTGCAATTTCAAATTTTTAATGGCGGAGAGAACCTCTTCTCTCGAGATCGGTGCTTCTAACAGCTCGTTCCACTCCTTAGACACGCGGGGCAACGGCAAACGTTGTAGGAATACCCGCTGTGACTCACCGTCCAGGGCGTCGCCCGCGTATAAGTCGGCGTAAAAGCGCCCAAATATTTCCGCCTTCGCTCCATCCCTGTGGCCGAGGCCACCGATGCCACAGCGTTGCCCCGCTCCTGCAGGCTAGTAGTGAGGTCCGGCCGCCGCCGGTCAGGTGAGGCACCCACCCTATGCCAGGAAGATGAGCGGTGGCACCTCCGGGACGGAGAAGTAGCTGTGTCCTGTGAGGGCGGCACATCCTCAAGGCCCAGAAGGTCTTTTGCTGCCTGAAGCGTGCGGATTTGTGCGAGTCGATTCTGCCACCGGAAGATAATCCGGAATGGGTGCCCCCATGAGTAAGCGATGCCCCGCTCTCTCAGAAAGGCAGTCACTGGGCGAAACTCCCTTCTCTTCCTCAGGGTGGAGGCCGCCAGGTCCTGGTACAATTGGGGGTGGTGGTCCCGAAATTGCAATGACGTGAGTGCTCTGGCCTTGCGGAGGATCCGTTCTTTCACCTGAAAGTCGTGCACGCACACCAGGATATCGGGAGGGCCCCCCCCCCACGCCTGGGCAGCCCCACTCTATGCACTCTGTCCATTTGAATTTCACGTGTGTCCTCCTCATCCACTATTTGGAGGAACAGATCTTGGACATAACCACGCAGGTCCCCTGCCTCACCATCCCAGGGCACAGCCCGGATACGAATGTTATTCCTACGTGAGCGATTTTCCAAATCCTCCGTGTGCGTCTGTAAGTCCAGGTTCTGCTCGGTGAGGCGTATAATATCCTGCTGCAACAAGTGCACGTCGTTGGCCATACTTAGATCATGGTCTTCCAGGGTCGCCACCCGCTCCCCCAGACCGTCCACATCTCTCCGCACCTCTCGTAGGTCAGAAGCCAATTGCGCCCGGAGCTCGGAGATATCTTCCTTGATGGAGGCAAAGAGTTCGGTCATGAAGGCTTTCGTCGCCGGCGCTTCATCGTCCGCCTGCTTCGACGATCCACTAGCTCCAGGTGATGCCGGTTGTTGAGAGGATTTCGAAGCGCCATCCTTCCCTAGGCGCCCTTTGCACTGCGTGTTAGACATGGCGGCAAGCAATGCTCCAGCCGATCGCCACGCGGCCAAACAAGATGGCGGGCCTCTGCGCTCGGCCTGCGTCCTCAATCGCCAGGCCTCAAACCTCAGTCCGCAGCACCCCTGAGATGACTGGTGTGGCAGATATGACTTCACAGCAAACACTGCAGCTCGTGTCTTAGGCGTCACAGGCGCACGGTGTAAAGCTCAGGCACGTGGATGAGCCGAATGGCGGCCGTGCAGGCTGTCGGTATCCCCCAGACTGCCTCCGTCCCACATGTGGCCGGGCGTCACCAGCCGTTGCAGAGCCTTCTCAGCCAAAGCTCGTGGATCCGTTACATCTCATAAGCCAGTGGACTCCAAGCTACCTCCGCAGCGAACTCTCCACTCCGTCGATTCAGCGCCACTCTCTACCTTCCACCAGCTCCGGGCACTCCGGGCGAGGTCTCTCAAGCTCCGCCCTCCACCTGCGCCAGCCGCAGATATCAAGAGAGGCCGGGGTTGCACAGGCCGCGGAGTCCAATCGTGCTCGTGGGCGATCTCGGTGTTTCTCCGCCCCACCGACGGCACCAAACTGCTCCGCTACGCCAGGAAGACTCCCACAGCACTTTTGAAGCGGGCCGCTTCCTCCGGACCATGCTATTAGATGCTTTTGCTGGATCGGCGCCGAAGCGACTCGGAAAGGCGTCCTACTCCGCCGCCATCTTGGCCACGCCCCTATTTAAAAATTTTAATAATATGCAAATTTAAAATGACATTTTGACAAATTATTTTTTTTACATTAAAAAATAAAATTTAGAAATACATTTATATTTCAGGAGCAGGATGTTGTGTTAATATGGGATAAGGGTGGGGAGTGTTTTAAAATAATTAGTAATATTTATAATACTATGAAAATGTTTAAAAATATATATAAAAAATATTTAAGAAATTTAAAATTAAAAAGAAAATTACATTTATGAATGTGATGTTGTGTTAATAGGAGATAAGGGTGGGGAGTTATATTAAATATTTAGTAGTATTTGTTAAATTATTTATTAATTTAATAAATTGATAAAAAAATAAAATAAGATCAAATTTATAATAAAATGTTTACAAAAAATTATAGGATCAAGATGTTGGGTTAATAGTGGATAAGGGTGGGCAGTTTTTAAAATTAAAAAGACATTTTAATAAATGTTTGCTTTTTTTAGAAATGCAAAATGTTATTTGAAATGTTAGAAATTTTTGGAAATTAGTTAAAATTTTTAAAATAATTTTTAGAAATCATATTTAATAATTTAGGAATGGGATGTTGAGTTATTAGGGGATATGGGATATATTGGGTTAATGTCCAACATCTTTTCTGACTTTCATTTTATTGGAGTGGGAATAGTAAATCAAATTGGGTCAGTGTCCAGCATCTTCCCTGACTTTTCATCTCACTGGAGTGGGAATAGTAAATTAAATTGGGTCAGTGTCCAGCACCTTCCCTGACTTTTATTTGACTGGAGTGGGAATAGTACAATAAATTGGGTCAGTGTCCAGCACCTTCCCTGACTTTTATCTGACTGGAGTGGGAATAGTAATTTATAATGGGTCCGTGTCCAGCACCTTCTCTGACTTTCACCTCATTGGAGTGGGAATAGTAAATTACATTGTGTTAGTGTCCAGCATCTTCCCTGACTTTCACCTTATTGGAGTGGGAAAAGTTAATTAAATTGGATCAGTGCCCAGCACCTTCCCTGACTTTTATTTGACTGGAGTGGGAATAGTAAATTAAATTGGGTCAGTGTCCAGCACCTTCCTTGACTTTTATTTGACTGGAGTGGGAATAGTAATTTAAACAGGGTTAGTGTCCAGCACCTTCCCTGATTTTTACCTCATTGGAGTGGGAATAGTAAATTAAATTGGGTCAGTGTCCAGCACCTTCCCTGACTTTTATTTGACTGGAATGGGAATAGTAAATTAAATAGGGTTAGTGTCCAGCACCTTCGCTGAATTTCACCTCATTGGAGTGGGAATAGTAAATTAAATTGGGTCAGTGTCCAGCACCTTCCCTGACTTTTATTTGACGGGAGTGGGAATAGTAAATTAAATTGGGTCAGTGTCCAGCACATTCCCTGACTTTTGTCTGATTGGAGTGGGAATAATAATTTATAATGGGTCTGTGTCCAGCACCTTCCCTGACTTTTACCTCATTTGAGTGGGAATAGTAAATTACATTGTGTTAGTGTCCAGCACCTTCCCTGACTTTCACCTTATTGGAGTGGGAATAGTAAATTAAATTGGATCAGTGTCCAGCACCTTCCCTGACTTTTATCTGACTGGAGTGGGAATAATAAATTAAATTGGGTCAGTCGCCTGAAATTGATAACTGTAAAGAAGGGCTACAAAACCTAAATTTCAACTAAATTCAAACGTCCAACTGTAAAAGGCTTTTTGAGCAAAGCTGACCGCACAAACTCTGGAGTTCACAGTGACTTCACCACGACAGCCGCTGTGCCACCCTCTAGTCACAGCAGCCTCCAGCATGTGGTCGAATTCAGTATTTTTGCCAAGTCTGATTTGGATTTCCAGTACTGCCATGGTTGACTTCCATAACAGGACACATTTTGAATCTTTCAACTGAGAATGTTCATTTTAGCAGCGAGTATTTATTTGCTATTATAACGGTTTTAAAAAAGAGGGCTTATGACTGTAAGGTTAGGGGAACACCATCAAAGCTATATCAGCGTTCAAAAGCATTATACCAGAATTCTCAGTTACATATTCTTTCTTCCTGTATTTTTTTTGCAACTATAACATTTTTGAAGCCCTTTTTACCTTTCTTGTCAGTATTTTCAGTGCATCTTGTACTGCACGCCGTAGATGCGCACCACAGAAAAAGGACAATGTTCGAGTACCAGAGAATAAAACCTGTAACAAATAAATGTGATCTCGGTTCTTCTGGCATATCTAGTTTATGCATTTGTATGCTTAATGACCTGCTGGCGAGTCTTCGCTGCTCATCTGGTTGGTTTTAATGTTATGATGTGACAATTATCATAGTTTGCAAAGGAGGATTGTATTGATTTAATATATTGTTTAAAAAATAATTAAGGCGCCAATGAAGGTACTTACTTTGAAATGCATGCAGCATGAGTGTACTTGCAGACCCTACCCAACGAGGGCCCAGGCACTCCATATTTTTACAAGAGTGGTGGAGGATACCGAATCCTGTCCATGGAACTATATTTAGGGCTCGATTCCGATCCGGTAAAAAAAATCCCCTGTACGATTCGTATCCGGAGCCGTTTCCGTACGAATCGTAAACACACCGTACGACCCGGCGAGTACGATCCGGACCGGGTGACCAGGACGCTATTCGACGGTCTGCGTCAGGTAAGGGTGATCCGTACGGAAAAGCGCTCAATCACATACACACCGTACGCCGCGTACCCCATATGATCGCCGGGGTATGCGCCATACCCCTGCGATCATGTGGGGTACGCGCCGTACACCCAGCGTACATGGGGTACGGTGCGTACCCCATGTACGCTGGGTGTACGGCGCGTACCCCACATGATCGCAGGGGTACGGCGCGTACCCCGGCGATCATGTGGGGTACGCGGCGTCCCCGGGTGGGCGTTCTGTACTTGGTTCGGCGCAAACTATGCGTTTACGGCTGTTTCCAGCTCCCGTAAAAAAAAGGCTCGTACGTTGCGTACCCGACACGAATCGTACTTGCTGGGTCGTAAAAACCAGCCGCGACCCGTAGCGATGTCACGTACAGCGCGTTCCGAGTAAGACTCGTACGGATATTTTAGTCGTACGGAGTCCTGTACGACTCGTACGGTCTTTGGCTCCTGGTACGGATCGTACTTCGCCGTACGTACGGGGACGTGTACGGGTACGATTCGTACGGGGAAAATTGCTCCGTACGACGATCAGGAGCGCATTTTACCGGATCGGAATCGAACCCTTAGTGTTGCAAATTACAGCGTTTTTGGTAATCTGTGTATGACGCACTTTGTAGAAATGCGTAATACATATTTTGTTTTGATTGGTGTTTTAATGCAAGGTTTTGATTAACTTCCCTGTATTAGATTAATTTCCACTTGTGAATATCTAATTAATTCACTTCTCCCCTTCCTCCCCGGCCCCACAACCACCAGCGCTATTTAGGATGCCAGCTCATTCACATTAGCTTCCCAGAGGAGAATTTTGTGAACAATGGCTCCTATCCACGTCTCTTGTATATGGTGACTAAACCAGCAGTGGAAGAATCGGGTCTTCCTTTTCTTTTAACATGGGGATTGGTTTCTACTTTTCTTTTTCTGACTGCAAATTGAATGGAGTTTTTGAAGTGAACTATGTGTCAATCTCGCAAGGGTACATGGAGTGTGAAAGGAAAGGCTGTAGTATGTCATTTTTGTAACACAACAAAATGTAAACACCTGTAAATATGCAGATTTTAGAATATAACAGTTAGGAAAGCGACACACATTTGCAATGCAACAGGACTCGCATTTACGCGAGACCTATTGCATTGGAAACGGGAGTGCGGGCATCCAAAAAGGCACGAATGGGAGTGGGGGGGGTTAGTGAAGGGGGGCAAGAAGTCATGGACTGCGGGAGGGGGCGGGGGGACACAGGGAAGAAAATAGTGTTGCAGTAAAGGGGCCAGTAGCCAGGATAGGATACAAAATGACAACATGGCCGTCAGGAGGAGGTACTAACAAGCCTAAAACCATTCAGAAGGCAGCATTTAGGATCTACGCCAATCAAAAAGATGGGCAGAGAGTGGGCGGAGCGTCCACAAAGCTTCCACGCTATAGTGTATACTGCATGCCTCGCAAAGCGCGTAGCACATGTGCTGCAACGCCAGGCGAGACCTAAAAATGAAGCACATAATGTTGTAATTTTGAAGTTTGATGTTAACAAAGATTTTAATTTAATCAAACAAATCAAGCCACTTTTACTTGGTAATGCACAAATAATAAATATTCATTGAAATCTGAATTCCACACATTATCATTTGTGGGCTATAGATCAATAAAACTGTTATAATCTGCACATTAAGTGGCCATTTCAATGGAAAATGTGTTGCCTGTAAATGACAGTGCGCTAATATATTTGCATTCCTGCTGAATCCATTTACTGTGTTTTGTATGAAGCTAGAATTTTTCACTATTAGTATGACTTCCGTGATGTAACACTGATGTCAGTTCTCTGCTCTACGTGCAGAGCTGATGGTTCCAAATTGTACGCCCCGCTCCTGCCTCCCAGCTGCTCCTCCCTCCCACTTCGCCATTTATGGCGGAGTCTGCGCGTACGCGCAGCGGGTGCGCCGATTGTGCGCAGAAGGTGCGCCAAAGGCAAGCCCGTCTGCGCCAGTCCGCCCCTGGACCGCGCCCAGCGCCAGGACCCCTGGTCCCCGACGATGCCAGCGAACCCGACGACCCTACGCCGCCGCCACCCTCCACGCTCTAAATGCCGGCCGGAACCCCGCCTGCTACCGAGCCACCCCGAAACGCACCCACAGACCCTTCACCTGCCAAACCTACCGATTCACCTGCCTCCGGACCTGCACCGCACCCACCAAGTCAAGCACCAGCAACAACCACCTCAAGTGCATCCTGCTCAACACCCGCTCCGTCCACAGGCACGCCGTGGAACTCGGGAACCTCCTTGACACAAAGTCACCAGACGTCGCCTTCCTCGCGGAAACCTGGATGAACGCCTCCTCAGCCCCGGACATCGCCATAGCCATCCCGGACGGCTACAAGATCACCCGAAGGGACCGCGTCAACCAAACCGGAGGAGGCATCGCCATCGTCCACAGGAACACCATCCGCATCACGACCAACTACGACGACACCCTCACCGCCGCCGAGCACCTTCACTTCCAGATTCACACCGACCCCAAGACCACCCTCAGAGGCACCCTCATCTACAGACCCCCGGGACCACGCACACAATTCAGCGAAGCAATCACAGACTTTGTCAGTCCACACGCTCTCACCTCCACAGACTACATCTTCCTAGGGGACCTCAACTTCCACCTGGAGAACAACAAGGACTGCCACACCGCCGCTCTGCTGGACAACCTCGGACTCAAGCAACTGGTCAACACCCCCACCCACTACGCCGGCCACACGCTTGACCCCGTCTTCTCCTCCAACAAGCACATCTCCTTCAGCCACTCCACCGGACTACACTGGACAGACCACAGCTGCGTCCACTTCAACTTCTGGAGAACCATGACCCACCACCACCCGCAACAGGTTCCCAGCAGAAGCTGGAGCAAGATCACCGCCAACTAGCTCACCACCGCCCTCAGCCAGAACCCGCCCACCAACACGACGGACCCAACGAAGCAGCCTGCAACCTCACACAGTGGCTCGCCGACGAACTCGCACCACTGAAGAATCCCCTCAGCAGACCCGGCAGCAGGAAAGCCTTGTGGTTTACCATCGACCTCAAAAACTCCAAGAAAACCTGCCGCACCCTCGAGAGAGCCTGGCGCCATGACCAGACAACAGAAAACATGACCGCCCTCAAGAACGCCACCCGCAAACACCACCAGCTGATCCGAAGCACCAAGAAGACAGCATTCAAAGAAAGACTGGACAACAACACCCACAACAGCAAGGAACTCTTCAACATCGTCAAAGAGCTCTCAAATCACAGCGCCTGCAACACCGACATCACTCCCTCGCAAGACCTCTGCGACTCTCTCGCCTCGTTCTTCCACCGCAAGATCGCCGCCATTCACAACAGCTTCGACGCACAAACCATGCACCCAACCGCCGAACCAGCGCCCCCAACAACCACGCTCTGCACCTGGACCCCTGTCAGCACCGAAGACACCACCCGCATGATGAACACCATCCACTCCGGCTCCCCCACTGATCCCTGCCCACACCACATCTTCAACAAAGCCGACTCCACCATCGCACCCCAACTCCGGAACATCATCAACAGCTCCTTCGCATCCGCCACCTTCCCGGAGAGCTGGAAACATGCCGAACTGAGCGCCCTCCTCAAGAAACCCACCGTGGACCCCACGGACCTGAAGAACTTCCTCCCCATCTCGCTGCTCCCCTTCCCAGCCAAAGTCATTGAGAAGACCGTCAACAGACAACTCTCCGCCTTCCTTGAGACCAACGGATCCCTCGACTCCTCACAGTCCGGCTTCCGAGCAAACCACAGCACCGAGACCGCCCTCATCGCAGCCACCGACGACATCAGGTACCTGCTCGACAACGGGGAAACGTCTGCCCTCATCCTCCTGGACCTCTCAGCAGCCTTCAACACTGTATGCCACCGCACCCTGATACAGCGCCTCAGCAACACCGGAATCCAAGGAGCGGCCCTGGAGTGGATCATCTCGTTCCTCGCCGGAAGAACCCAGAGAGTCCGCCTCCCCCCGTTCTGATCCGCGGCCACCGAAGTCATCTGCGGCGTCCCACAAGGATCCTCACTCAGCCTCACCCTCTTCAACGTCTACATGAGCCCCCTCACAGCCATCGCCCGCCAACACAACCTCAACATCAACATCATCTCCTACGCCGATGACACCCAACTGATTCTCTCCCTCACCAACGACCCCGCCACCGCCAAAGCCAACCTCCAGGAAGGAATGAAAGACGTCGCGGAATGGATGAAGACCAGCCGTCTGAAACTGAACTCAGACAAAAGACGGAAGTCCTCATCCTAGGACCATCTCCTTCCGCCTGGGACAACTCCTGGTGGCCCCCTGTCCTGGGCAGCGCACCCAAACCAGACCACGCATGCAACCTGGGCGTCATCCTGGACTCCTCCCTCACAATGGCCAGGCAAGTGAACGCAGTCTCATCATCCTGCTTCAACACCCTGCGCATGCTCCGAAAGATCTTCCGGTGGATCCCCACCGAAACCAGGAAGACGGTCACCCAGGCCCTCGTCACCAGCTGTCTGGACTACGGAAACACCCTCCACGCTGGAACCACAGCCACACTTCAGAAAAGACTCCAGCGCATTCAGAACGCCTCAGCACGACTCATCCTGGACATCCCGCACCGCAGCCACATCTCTGCCCACCTGAAAGACCTGCACTGGCTCCCCGTCAACAAGAGGATCACGTTCAGACTCCTCACTCACACACACAAGGCTCTCCATGACATGGGCCCGAAGTACCTCAACAGCCGCCTCACTTTCTACACACCCACCCGATAGCTCCGATCCGCCAGCCTCGCCCTCGCCTCTGTTTGAAGAATTCGGAAATCCACCGTCGGAGGAAGATCCTTCTCCTACCTGGCAGCCAAGACATGGTACTCCCTCCCCACTCACCTACGGCTGACCCGGGATCACCTCTCCTGCAGGAAACAACTCAAGACCTGGCTGTTCGAGCAGTAGCGACCCCCCCCCCTCAGCGCCTTGAGACCCTTCCGGGTGAGTAGCACGGTAGACAAATTTTTTGTGATTGATTGATTGATTGGCATAGCCAATAGGTCTCGCTTTTGGGACCTTATAAGTGTTTAGCCATGCAACAGTTGATGTTGTTGCACCAAGGATATTGTGCTGCATAACTAAATACTTATAAGGTCCCAAAAGCGAGACCTATTGGCTATGCCAATGCTTGTTGTCCTTGTGATGGATTTTCCCAATAAAAGCACATTCCACTTTTTATATATTTAAAATTGTATGATGTGGTTAGAAACACCACTGTTATATTCATTATTCTGAAGAGTAATTTTAGGCACTGTAAGCCAACAACGAGATACCTACAGCAATTAAGCTTAGTAGGGGTTTGTCTTTCAGTATCAACCTTTATTTGGCAAGCGATCTACATTTTGAAGAGGACAGGAGATGTATGACTGGCCTCTCGTTTACCTTCCCCTGGCACACGTTAATAAATTCTTTACATTGCCCTTGAAATCGTTCACAACACTCGATTTTTAATAGCGCACACTTTGTAAACGCGGTCAATTCGCACTACGACCACTACGGGCTCGGAAACGCTGCATGCGGTCTATTCGCCGTTATATTACACCCGTGGGTTCCCACGACTTTTATTGCTGCACCACTTCCGTTCCAACTCAGGGCAGATCGACTGTTGTCCAACACTCCTGCAATGTAAATAGAACAGCTCACCACCTGCTAGCACCTCTGCGCCGATTCACATAACTTCACGCACTTGCAGCTATCTAACGCAGGTTAAACACTGCATCCTGTCAATGTTTTACTGTAAGCTATTTGGAGTCACAATTTTAGTCACCTAGCTAGCACTTCTGTGCCGATTCACATGACTTCACGCACTTGCAGCCGCCCAAAAACAGCATTCTGTCAATGCTTTACTGTAAGCTACATGGAGTCACAATTTTAGTCACCTAGCAACTCACCTTACTTTCCAGGGTCCACATCCGCGTCGCACATTTGTCACCATAAGTCACTTACTCTTGAAACCCAAGTTCATGTAATCAAATGTATATATTTTCCCTCCCCCCCCCCCCCCCTTTAGGCATTTAGAGGCTAAATCCTTGTTAAGGCTTCCACTGCAAATGTCCTGATGATGGACCCCATGATTTACTAGGGGTCCGAAACGCCGTCGACCTTTAAAGCACCAAAAAAGCCTAAACGTGATTACTATGTGTTCTGAGGTGCTTCGTTGTAATACTCTGTACAATTGCATTTATGACAGAGCAACGTGTTTTGCCTTATAAAGCCCTTCTTTGCTTTCTATATCCACCCTTTGTACCCGCTCTGTAAGTGCTGGGCACAGGCTTGTGTTCCACACTGGCTGACTTGTGGAAGGTACTCTGTGTGATATCAACTACATGACAATTGAGTAAAACTTTGAAAGACCACTGTCCGGCTGGACATGCCTCTCTTAATATAGATTGACTCTGTCTATATTTTTATTTGCTTCCAACTCCTTTGCATGCATGGGACCAATGTTGTTTGAAAAAAGTATGTTCCCCGAGGTCCCTGCTGACTGATTTGGGGTTCCTTGTTGTTTAAAAAATTGAGTGGTCTATAAGGCACAGACAGCAAAATCTATGAAATGACCTGAAGATTGCACGAAGATCGTCAACTCCCGGTGTCTCCCGGGAGACTCTTATTTGATTTAGAACATTTCTCACTCATGAGAGTCTGTACGGGCCATATTGGCTGCTAAAGTCCCTCTCTCTTGTTGTATGCCCTCCCCAGGGACATCTTAAGGATTTTGAGGGCCCTCGGCCAAGCATATTTTGAGGGGCCCTATCAGTGGCGTCACTAGGGTTGGTGTCACCCGGTGCCGGTAATTCATGGTGTCACCCCCTCACCACTTACCGCATGGACGCATCTGCTGTCTTTAGAGGTAAACCAGCGGCATAGGAACCCCTCACGTCTTCACTCTCGGGTTCTTCCATGGGGGCGTTTGGGCGCCGCCCCCCCTTATTTCTTGTCGTGCGAGAAGAAGGCAGAAATAAATGGTAGTTATTTATTTATAACTACCATTTGTTTCTGCCTGCCCTTCTCGCACGGCGAGAAAGCAGTCAGCACTGCAGAACTTCCTGGTTACTCGAGTCGAGCCTCAAGGCAGGGGGGAGTGGCTTGGGGGAGTGGCTTGCCCACTGTTGTTAATACTGACTGTTTGGACAGCCTGAGAGGCATCCAAACAGACAGTATTAGCTACAGTGGGCAAGCCGCTCCCCCAAGCCACCTCCCACTCTCCGTTCTGCAGGATGCAGACTAGGAAAAATGACGCGGTTAGGGCAGCCGGCCGAACCAATCGGCGCCGGCTGCCATGGAGGGGAGGGAGGCTGCCTGCAGCTTTCCTGTTGACGAGCAGCACCCAAGGAATTTGTCGAAAAGCAGGACGCGGGAATCGGAAGTCTGACTGCTGGGAACTTAAAGGCGGGAAGCAGGTAAGTTTGATTTTTATTATTTATAATTATCCCACCTCCCCCCCATCCCCTCCGCAGCGAGACCCCCCCACTCTCTCGGGTGTGTCCAGACCTTCCATGAGGCAGGGGAAATCTGTTCGGGCTTGACAATCAGGCCTGGCCTGTACTAAAACAACATGCATCTGCGTCACGGGAGAGAGTCTAGCAGAACGGCGTGTCCTCGTTACCTCTAGATCCTCCTTTGTTGTAAGTTCCTTAATCCTTCCAGACATCTGTACCGCTCAGTTCCAGCCAGGCCTCCTTAAATATTTGGCCGCTTTAAAGTTCAGATTCTGGGGCCGGCAAAGCGCCCTCGGAGTCTGAATAGAGGTCTGTGTCTCGAGGACTGTGGCTTGAGTAAAAGTGATGTTCTGCCATTGTCAGTGTTCGAGTAAAAATTGTTTCATAGGGCCCAAGTGATTGCCACAGCTACGTCCCTAGGTCTCTATTACGTCAACATCAGATGTATAGTAAGTACAGTGGTTGCTGCCTAGCCATTACAAGAGTTATTCAGGGATGTTTAAAAGTGAAGAAAAGTGCCCGGTGTCTCGTCATATTTTTGCCTTTAGTCGTTAACTTTGTATATTAACTTTTTCTATGCGGCCATTGTATGCTTATCAGAAAGCAATTTCCGGAAGGGGGTGGCTTGTAAGTTTTCTAGTGGTGTAGTATTTCTACTTTCGCCTCCGTCAAAGCTGTGGACAACCAGCCATAGCTCTTTACATTTGTCTTAAGAGAAAGCCTGCAGTACACTTTATACAGCCATGCCCTTTAGCTGCGTGAAATAAATTGTTATTGCTTTGATGAAAAACTTGAACACATTTTCGCTCGCCACTTTTAAAATCCACCAGCCGCCACTGGAACTGTTAAGCGCCTCACACTTGTGAGTGGCTAGAAATAAACGACGTGAACTTTTCACTGACTGATGAGAAGCGATTCACAGCAAGGTGTTTGTGTATGTGTATGTTCGCACAGGATGCCAACAAGTTTATTGGAGACAGGTCGAGTGTAATAGTAAACGTTTGTGATGGCAAATGGTGTTTGCACTGTACGGCATCAAGCACATTAAAAGAATGACCACTGAAAAAAGTTTCAAAAGTGTGTGCTTCACAAAACGGATATCATGTAAAATGACTAACAAAGCTATATGCAAATAAGATGGTGCCTAGTGGTTACATTTTTGCCTAGGGTACTATGAACCCGGGGTCTTTCGATTCCAAATTCACCCTTCGACCACATTCGGAGATACTGGACAAACAAGTAAGTATGATTGAAATTATGCAAGCTTGTTCATTAGGTTTTTCATATGAACAAGATGAACTACAAATACAGCCTTCATTTAGTTGTTTAAAAAATGCCTTTGCAGGTGTGGAAAATACTGAAGGCCTGAATATGAGGCAGGCTGTATTTATATTCCGATCCCTGTGCAACCAGGACTTTGCCCAGGGTTCAGATGCATGAGCTGGCAAAATTGCTAGGAAAAGAAGCGACCCGTGGATTTTGTTGTACTAAATAAGGCATAGGCATGCAATCTCTCCTTTCAAGACACTACACTCGTCATGACAGGGAATTACTGCACCCCGTACAGTAAACACGTCAACCCAGGGTGTTGTAATGTACCGGGTGTGAAACACGCTAAACTTTGACCAACTTCTAATCTAGCCCTTCATTCTGCGTTGCCGTCTGTTGTTTTCAGAGAGTGATAAAGGGGAAAGGCTGATACACTTGACAGCAGACCAGTTTAGCATGGCATCACTCAAGGTTTGGACAGAAAACTGTAGTAACTTAAAAGTAATCTTCCTTTCTCCAAATCGTCCTTACAGTTCATATGCACGCGGGTGACTCTTCAACCCCGAGACAAGGCACCAAGTTGCTCATTTTAAAAGTTTACCATGTTTTTAAAAACTTTTTTCATTGTGCTTTTCCTCTGTAGTTCCACCCTGTTTCCACAAGGCAGATCTTGCTTAATACATGTTCTGTACATTTCCAAACATTTCATGGTATTTCTTGCGCTCATACAACACCTGTATACTGTACTGTACAGCAAAAACATGGTTTATTGCATGTGTCTCATTTTAAAATAATACTCCACATACTCCATTTAAAACCCCAGCCTCGTGAGACATTGACTGCCCCGTCTGAACTGCCAGTCCAGGCTGGTGACTACAGATCTTCAGAGATTCCCAGGAGGATGCTTTGTATGTCTCTGCAAGTAGACCTGAGTCAGCATGGAAGTTGTGTCATGGATAAACAGAGAAGGCGGACTTCTGTCCAAAAACGTGTGCACTGCCTTACTGCTGCCAAGCTGCCACACTTTGTGCCAAGGAGCTGGTCTTCAACAAGAAGTCCCGTATCAGAAATGAGCATATTTGAAGTACCCTCACTACCCTGCAAGAGTCAAACCCAAAAGAAGAGGGGCATGTCATTCACCAAGCACAAAGAAGTATTGCGCGGTGGAGTTTCTAAGGACAACATATAATACAAGTTGCTAGGATTAAGTAGCTTCCTGAAGCTTCTTCAGACCCAGAAAACCGGCCTAAGAGTAAGCGCTGTTAGGAATGCTGGAATAAACGACTTCAAGATGTATGTTGGACATTTGTGTGAAGGACTGTCGAATGATTTCTGTTGGGTGATTGGGTGGTATTTCAAGGGGTTGGGAGTTTCAAAGTAGCCACCTAGGTTGTATTGTCTCCTATGCTCTGTTGGGTTTTATTGTCCGAGAAAAATATTCAGGGAAACAATGCAAGTCTCATAAATGCCCTTGCAGTGGATGTGTAGCATTGAGACAGATGTTACCTGGATTAAACACCTGTAATCAGTAGGTAAGTTCCAGTGAGCTGCAGCATTCACACTAATTCTCTGGGCTATTTAAAACATCTGTGAAGTAATTGCAGTATTTGCTTCAGGCAATTTCCTATTGTAATGGGCAAAACAAAAGAAATGTATGTCCAGGTTTTGCCTGTTGTAACATTACAAGATTATTGTGGAAAGATGTGAAATATAAGTGAGTTTCCTAAATATGTTTTACGGGCTCTGTTTAAGCTAATTGAACCGCGTATTGTTGGGCCCTTATGTGGAACTGCCCTGTGATGCCCCGCCTCCAAGCGCTACTTAACGGCTCGCGTCCCCCGCTTCGCTGGAGCCGCTCGTAGCTGTAAATCCGTGCTGGGCTGCTGAAAGTGGACTCTAAGGACCAGGAGCCCTCTAATCCCGCTCACCTGTGCCTGCCTGCCCCGCCTCCAAGCGCTACATAACGGCTCCCAGCCCCACCTACGCGGGCGCGCGCCGGGCAAAGCCCGGGCCAAAGGCGAGCCCGTTTGAGCTCGTTCGAGACAGGGAGAGGCAGGGCTGGGCCTCCCCTAAGGTGTTGGATCTGAATGATGGACGTGATCCTTCAGTAAGTGGACCCCAAGTTTGGCACTTTGCCCATTGTAATAACCTCATCCCCTAATAGCGGTAACTGAACTGACTCAGCATGACAGCGCGGGAAGGAAGAGGGAGAAAAGGAGCGGGAATCGGTTATGTTGCAGGAACCCTTGATCAGTTTATAACCAGGGCCAGTTCCGTGCTTGCACACGAGATCGCCATCATGGAAGGGCGTCTGTCCACGGCCCCGGTGTTCTCAAAACGCCCATCTTTGGGGGGCATAATTAAGGTGCGTTCCCCTGAAAGACTTTGCCAGTCTGGTACCGAAAGGGACGCTTACCCGGAAACTGTAAGGCTAGCTCAAACCCAGATACTAAGCTGCAGCAACATAGATCACCCAAACCCCCTGTCACTGTTAGCCGGAGACACCAAAGAATACAGTAACGTGCGTGGCAGAAGTCCATAAGGAGATTTCTCAACCCAGGGACTCTGCAGAGCGGGGGGGGGGGCGGAGGGGGTGGAAAGAGAAAAAGAGGAGGCTCACGTGGAGGCTTACAGCAAAAGGGAAAAAAAAACGATTTGTTTATGCAAATGCTGAAATGCATTTCTAGCATTGTGGCGGACGGTTCTGAGAGCACCGCCCGCCACAATGCTAGAAATGCAGGATGTGCCCGCCACTGTGGCGGGCACATCCTAATACCCCTCACAGGACGCCTGCCCTTATGGCGGGCGGTCCCAATCCCCGCTAGGATGACGGGTGGACTTTGTCCGCCCGTCATCCTAATGGACCCCCAGATCTCAACAAACAGAGAGCAGCCACACACAGATTCTTCGATCATTGAAGTCTCGCAAGAAATTGTGCATACAGACACTGCTCCCAGTATAGATGCCATTGGAATTGGCCTAGCGGAGTCGGAGCAAGTGTATCGGCAGAAAATAAGTGCTCTCATTTCTTCGGCATTGGACCCGATAATGGAAAGACTTAAATCAATTGAAAACAGACTTGAGAAAATGGAGGGACTGATAATGACCAGTTTGGTAGGCATGGAATTTTTTTTGTAAATTGCGGCCCTGTAAATGAGCAAGTGAGGGAGGGTGGAACGGTTCCTGTAGTTTGCCCTAGTATTACGGTTACACCAACCATGGACCAGGCTCAGGCCACCCACTAGTTAGGCCCAGGTACCTCAAAGGGAAGAACAGTGAGCGGAGGCAATGCAGATTCCATAGACACACAGGGAGTAAACCGTAGTCACGAAAGGGATAGAGATAAGAATGAGGCAATTAACTCATGCTCCCAGTTAGATTTACCCCCTGCTTGCACACCTTATGTTGTAGTCCTGACAGGCGTCCCTGAACTAGAAGATGGCAAAACTGAAACCCATGACCAACTAAAAAATAAGACAACCCACTGGTTAAACAAAAACAGTCCATTGCCCCATGGTGTAAAGTGTAAAATCCTCCTTGTTAGGAGAGTTAGTTGGGTAGGAGCCAGGGAAAAAAATATAGCAGGAGACTCCGTGATTATTAACTTCAATGACCCCAGGGTGGTGGATCATGTTTGCTTGGGTTCTTGGACACACTCACAATCCTCGATCCAGGCTCAGAACCTAAGTTATTTTTATATTTCACCAGTTTTTATACCCAACGCTGAGCAATTTGATGCGTATAGGATTGGGGCTGGTTACCCATTCAGGCCAAGAGAGGGGTTGCAAAGGGCGAGGAACGAATTATGGCATGAAGCCCCAGGTGGAGGAAACACATTTGGCCAACAGGTAGTGCCAATGGTGTAGGGGGGGGGAGTTGGGACTCCCTTTATACAATAGATATGCACCACTCCAGTGGAGAAGACATCTCAGCAAAGTGGACTGACTGCAGGGAGAGAAATCAGGCCAAGATAGTGCTCCGAGTGCAGCCCTGCGGAACTCTAAGTTACAGGGCGAAGAACAGGTAGGAGAAGTTACATCAAACACACATCAGTTTCCCTCCTGTACTATAAGGACTCTCAGAACTGAGGCACCCCAAAGTACTGCTAGAGCAAGTTTAGATTCATGCCCCGAGACAGATACATTAGGGAGCAATATTGATTTTGTATCTCAGAATGTAGCAGGCTTGTCAGCTAAATTTCAGAATCGGGAGTGGGTGGAATACATTCGTAAATTTAAAATTATCTGCCTCCAGGAAACCTGGGAGGTAGACCACTCTAACTTCCATTTAGCTAGGTATAAATTATTTGGGATCCCGGCAAGTAAGTTCATGGCTGGAAGAGCGAGGGGAGGCCTCCTAGTATTTATAGATGTGTGCCTGGAAGGTAATTGGGACGATCTAAAATGGAACTCAGATTATATGATAGGCCTCGGGTTTAAAAACAGGGTCTCTAATATAACCCTGGTAAATATTTATAACTCGGGAGGCTCTAGAGTGCGTGAGTTAGATGAAAGGATGAAATCCCTGACCAAGCAAAAACAGGGCACAATGGCTCCCATGCTCTTAGTCGCGGGGGACTTCAACTGCCACTTGTGCCCCAAACTGCTACCCATTAAAGAAGATTGGACCTCCTGCAGTATAGAGGAGGGACCCCATTTGGAGCACACACTGGAGGGTAGGGAGCTGAGCAGGGTGATGAGTAACCACGGGCTTGAGCATACAATGGACCTATTAGTTGTTGACCCCCAATAAGTCGGTCACCCCCACATTTAAGGGAAGGGGTTGTAGCTCCTTCATTTATTTCATTTTGGTGTCCCAATTACTAAAGAGTTGGGTACTGGGATTCTCAATAGAACTGAGTGGTTTTAGCGACCACAACCCCCTAGTACTGTCCCTTTTAGCGGCAAATGTATGTAGGGTCACAAAGAGGGGGGTTGGGCCAAATGTAGAAAAGATCACTGATCAGGGCAAGCGCCTGAAATGGTCAAGAATTAACGGGGAAACCTTTTACAGGTCCCTAGCTAAAGAAGGCGGACAGCTCCTAGAGAAATGCTTAGACATATCTATGGAAGGGTCACATTTAGTGGACATATTTGAAGAAATGGGTCGCTTAATAGATGGCCTTTTAAAAGTGACAGGACAGGCCAAGCCCAAAAATGATCCTAGGTGGTTTGACAGTGCATGTTCCCTTGCACAGAGAAAGTTAAGAGCCTCACTAAGACTGAATCCAAGGGATAAACAAAGGGTGATGCAATGCAGGCTCTGCTATAAACAGACGTTAAAGCGACGGAAGAGGGCACTCCAAATTCAAACTTGGGAGGACCTGAGAGGAGCTGCAGAAAGGAAAGACAAAATTACCTTTTGGAAGATAATTAATAATCCCTGTTTCCAAGAAACAAATAGCCCACAGATAGGTTCTAATGTTCTCCCGGGACAGTGGGTTGAGCACTTTAGAGGGTTTTATAATCGGAGGAACAGTGAGTCACTGTATAACGGTGAGGGCACAGGGAGGTGGAATGTAACACTTGAATTCACCCTAGAGGAGATTACTGCAGGCATTATGGGCCTCTCTAAAAACAAGGAACCAGGTCCAGATGGGATCCCGCCGGACCTCTTTTTAAGCAAGGTGGGCCTGTGGGCCCCAATTTTAACAAGAGTATTAAATTCTGCCATAGCTATGGGACTCCCACGCTCTTGGTCAACAGCCACAATAGTGCCTATCTATAAAAAGGGGAATAGAGATAATCCTCAGTGTTACCGTCCCATCTCTCTTATAGATGTCACTGCCAAAGTCCTGGGACGAGTCGTTCTAAACCATCTGATGAATTGGGCTGAGGATCAACAGATTATCACTGATGTCCAGTATGGATTTAGGGCCAAAAAGATCTACAACAGACCAATGTATACATTTATATCTCCTGGTGGCTAAATATACCATTGCTAGTAAAGAAACGGTCTATTTAGCGTTTATGGCCCTTACCGCAGCATACGACTGCGTCAATAGGAAGAAGCTGTGGGCCCAATTGAGTAATCTAGGGGCAGACCAGGATCTTATAAAAATTTTAAAAGTCTTGCACTGGAATACTTCGGCCAAAGTAAGGTACAATTTAGAGGGCGGATGCACTGAGTCCTTCACTTGCACTAGTGGTGTGCGACAAGGGGTGTACCTTGGCACCATTTTTGTTTTTGTTGTATATAAACAGCCTAGAACACGCCCTTTTAAGCCTAAATGTGGATTCATCCAGAGTAGGCAGAAGAGCAATCCCTGTTTTGCTCTATGCTGACGACGCGGTATTGCTGGCACGGACTCCGCGGGGCCTACAGGGCCTAATAGACGGCTTTGTGGATTTTACGAACAAATTAGACCTGTCGGCTAATCTAACCAAGTTGTATGTAATGGAAGCAGGGTTGAAACAACGGAAGTGTTTCAATTATACAATAGATGAACACAAATTAGAGAAGGTGCAGTCCTTCTCTTACTTGGGCATTCTAATTGATGGGCAACTACATTTTAAAGCATTACTCGAAGAGCGTTGTAATAGGCTAGTGTCCAGCACAGGGGCAATCATGAATTTTGACTGTAGACTGGGCCGCTGGTCCCTGGAGCAAATGGTGCTTTAATACAACTCTGTTTGCTGCTCCAAAGTGTTATATGGTGCGGATTCACCGCTGCGGACATTGCAAACACCCACCGCGACATTAGGATGCCGGTAGGATCAGCGGCAGACGGCAAGTCCGTCCGCCGCTGATCCGCGGTGTATGCACGCAAATATGGTGGCGGTGCCTGCAAGACAACGCCAGCCATATTAGGTTGCAGGCGTAAACATGCTTTTCCACGGCGGCTTTTAAGCCGTGGAAAAGCATGTGATCTTTTGTGTTTGGGGGCCCGTTGCAGGCCCCCAGGGTGTTGGGGGGTGGGGGTGCACATAGGGGGTACCTATGGTACCCCCCTGATATGGCATGCACAAGGTGGCAGGCTCCACGCGGTGCCTGCCAAGTTGTGCATGCCAAAGTTAAACATGCATATTTTACATTGCGGTGGGGGCTGCTCAAAGCAGCACCCGCCGCAATGTAAAATATACGGGATGTGACCACCAAGGTGGCATTCACATCCTAATTGCTATGGAGGGACCGCCGCTGCCCCTGCGGTCGGTCCCTCCACCTCAGGGGTGGCGGAGGGACGCAAGTCCGTCCGCCATCCTAATCGACCACTTAGCCCTTACTCACAACGCCCATGATAGATTTTTAATACCACGTTTTAGGCTCAACCTTTTACATTATTTATTAGCTGATCCGGCAGGTTTTACTAATTTTGTTGAGCCAAAGGGTCCCTGCGGCTGCGATCAACGATCTCCGCAGGACACCCTTCATTTTGTATTATTGTGCCCTTTTTATTTATTGCCCAGGAGCCTTTATTTAATTAGTCTGTTGAAGAAACTCAAATTTAGGCATGCTAAGGCCACCCTTTTACATTTTCAAATGGCCCAAGATCCCTTGACTCTGCTCTCTATTACGAGTTTTTTAAGACTAGCATTCAAACTTAGAGGAACAAGAGGACTTGCCGGAGGGAGCAGGGATAAAATGGAGGGAATAATGTATTGTAACAAATGTCCCAGTATCTTTCTATTTATGTTTTTCTTCTTTTCCCGCTGTATAGTCAAATAAGATATGTATTTTTAGTATTTTAAACTGTACTTTTATGGTGTTCTGTACAATACCGAATTAAGGGGCCCATTATGATGGCGGGCGGATTGCCCCCGCCAGGCTGGCGGTGGCCACCGCCAGCCTGGCGGGTGCAATCCGCCCGCCATCCACTCTCGTTTCCCCCCCCCGCCATATTAGTATGGCGGGGGTGACCTCGGCGGACGGAAAGACCGTCCGCCGCTTTTCCGCCCGGTCGCCTATCAGACACCGCCACCCATATTATGATGGGCATTTTTCAATGCCTTTCCGTGGCCACGGAAAGGCATGCGGAGAGTAGGGGGGTGCACACGCATAATCAAAGCGGCAGGCACCGCGCGGTGCCTGCCGCTTTGATTATGCAAATGTAAAAGTGCTTTTTAAGCATTGTGGCGGGCGGTGCTGAGAGCACCGCCCGCCACAATGCTTACCATGCAGGATGTGCCCACCACTGTGGTCCCCGGAAGCTTGTCTCCTTTCTGGTGAAGAATTGGCTTGGTAGTTTGGTCTGCCCTGTTCCCATGATACACTGGGCCAGGGACAGACTAATTTGCATATAGCCAGGTTCTGAGCTGGGATGGTGCAGTGAGCTAAATAACGGTGATGGATCAAGCCCTGATCTTTGGACTGGGTAAGAGTGGTCTGCCTAATTCAGACACTCTGTTCATCACCACCCCCTTTTCTGAATCACCACTGTGGCGGGCACATCCTAATACCCCCCGGGACCCCCGCCCTTATGGCGGCGGTCCCAATCCCCGCTAGGATGACGGGCGGACAAAGTCTGCCCGTCATCCTAATAGGCCCCAAAGTTTGTTGATGATGATGATGAACAGAGTATAGAGAAGAAAAGGGAGCGACCCCACTAGCCAGGAGACAGGGTTCCTCAAGTAATGATCAGAACAAACTCTATTGGACCAAATTAAATGATTATATTCTACACTCTCACTCAAAGCTGTTTAAACTCTCACCATAAGGTCATACCAATACCGCAGATTAATCATAAACATGAACCAAGAAAAGAATTGCATAGACACATGTATCTATAGCCAGAATTACAAGAACATTGATTAAAAAACATATTTTTATTGACAGTTCATAATAGTATGAAGTTCTCCTTGTTCAAAATCAAATCACATATGTCAAATTTTACACAGCAAATAAATACACAAGATTAAGGGCCTCATTAGGATGGAGGATTTTCCGCATCCTCCGGGCCGGCGGAAGCCACCGCCGGCCCGGAGGATGCGGAAAATCCTCTGCGGACCCACCAAAGACCCACCGCCACATTAGGATGGCTGGTGGGTCCTGGTTTCCGTCTGCAGCTTTTCCGCCGTGGTTGGCTTACAACTGCGGCGGAAAAGCTCTAATATGGTGACGGTGTCTCTCAGACACCGTCAGCCAGATTAGGATGGGCTCTGAAACATGCTTTTCCGCGGCGGCTTTTCCGCCGTGGAAAAGCATGTGTAACTTCACTGCGGGGGCCCGTTGCGGGCCCCCTAGGTGAAGGGAGGGTGGGGGTGCACATGAGGGGTACCTATGGTACCCCCCTGCATTTGTATGCCGAAAGTGGCAGGCGCCGCGCGGTGCCTGCCACTTACTGCATACAAATGCAATGCGCACATTTTTAACATTGCTGCGGGTGCAGCTTGAAGCCGCACCCGCCGCAGTGTTAAAAATAGAGGATGTTACAGCCAGGGTGGCGGTCACATCCTAATTGCACAGGAGGGAACTCCGCAGCCCATGCGGAGGTTCCCTCCTACTCTATGGTGGCGGACGGACTCAGCTCTGTCCGCCATCATAATGTGCCCCTAAATATACGAGAGACAACTGGCATGTGAGACATTAAAAACATTATCAAATGGTTGTTCCAACCGGAATGATTCAGAATTCTAAAGGTCCACTATTTAATAGTTAGGTAGGACCATAAAAGTTCCTTGGATATAACCTCAATAGAAAAGGCGTTGACGTGTTTTGGTGGAGAAAAACTGATTTAACAACCACCTTCATCAGGACACGATTAATAAGTAGTGTCTCTTGGTAACTGGGCATAATATCGAAAAGGAAATATCGAATGGAACTAACATTGAGTCAAAAATATTGAGTATTCATAAATATCGAATGTCATAATATCGATGCAATAAATATCGTTTTAGGTTTTATTAAATAAATATCGTTGTAAAAAATATAGAATCTAAAATATTGTGTAATGTTAATATCGTTTTGTTAGTGTTGTAAAAAATATCTTATTGAGATATATAGAATGTACAAAATATCGAAAAAAAATATAGATAATATAAAATATCGAGAAAAAATTTATATAATGTTCATAATATAAATATAAAAAATTGGGAAATATTTTTGATATTTTTGTAAAATTGTAATTATTTTAATTATATTTAATGTTTTATTTGTGTATTTTATGTTTTTTTTCGGGACGGGATGTTGGGTTATCAGGGGATAAGGGTGGGGAGTGTTTTAAAATAAATAGCAATATTTTTTATAATATGCAAATTTTTATGAAATTTTTTTATTCGAAAATTTAATTATATTTTTTTAATTTATAAAAAAAATTAGTAACGGGATGTTGGGTTAATAAGGGATAAGGGTGGGGAGTGTTTCAAAATAATTCGTTATAATTTTTAATACTATGCAAATTTATAATTTTTTTTAGAAAAACATATTTTAAAAATATAAAAATAAATTTCAGAAATTTTAATAATATGCAAATTTAAAATGACATTTTGACAAATTATTTTTTTTTACATTAAAAAATAAAATTTAGAAATACATTCATATTTCAGGAGCAGGATGTTGGGTTAATAGGGGATAAGGGTGGGGAGTGTTTTAAAATAATTAGTAATATTTATAATAATATGAAAATGTTTAAACATTTATATAAAAAAATATTTAAGACATTTAATTTTTTTTTTAAATTACATTAATGAATGTGATGTTGTGTTAATAGGAGATAAGGGTGGGGAGTTATATGAAATATTTAGTAATAATTGTTAAATTATTAATTAATTTAATAAATTGATAAAAAAATTAAAATAAGATCAAATTTATATTAAAATGTTTACAAAAAATTATAGGAACAAGATGTTGGGTTAATAGTGGATAAGGGTGGGCAGTTTTTAAAATTAAAAAGACATTTTAATAAATGTTTGCTTTTTTTTAGAAATGTAAAATGTTATTTGAAGTGGTAGAAACTTTTTGAAATTAGTTTAAATTTTTTAAATAATTTTTAGAAATCATATTTAATAATTTAGGAATGGGATGTTGAGTTAATAGGGGATATGGGATATATTGGGTTAATGTCCAACATCTTTTCTGACTTTTATTTTATTGGAGTGGGAATAGTAAATTAAATTGGGTCAGTGTCCAGCATCTTCCCTGACTTTTTATCTCACTGGAGTGGGAATAGTAAATTAAATTGGGTCAGTGTCCAGCACCTTCCGTGACTTTTATTTGACTGGAGTGGGAATAGTACATTAAATTGGGTCAGTGTCCAGCACCTTCCCTGACTTTTATCTGACTGGAGTGGGAATAGTAATTAATAATGGGTCTGTGTCCAGCACCTTCTCTGACTTTCACCTCATTGGAGTGGGAATAGTAAATTACATTGTGTTAGTGTCCAGCATCTTCCCTGACTTTCACCTTATTGGAGTGGGAAAAGTTAATTAAATTGGATCAGTGTCCAGCACCTTCCCTGACTTTTATTTGACTTGAGTGGGAATAGTAAAATAAATTGGGCCAGTGTCTAGCACCTTCCTTGACTTTTATTTGACTGGAGTGGGAATAGTAAATTAAACAGGGTTAGTGTCCAGCACCTTCCCTGATTTTCACCTCATTGGAGTGGGAATAGTAAATTAAATTGGGTGAGTGTCCAGCACCTTCCCTGACTTTTATTTGACTGGAATGGGAATAGTAAATTAAATAGGGTTAGTGTCCAGCACCTTCCCTGATTTTCACCTTATTGGAGTGGGAATAGTAAATTAAATTGGGTCAGTGCCCAGCACCTTCCCTGACTTTTATTTGACGGGAGTGGGAATAGTAAATTTAACTGGGTCAGTGTCCAGCACCTTCCCTGACATTTATCTGACTGGAGTGGGAATAGTAAATTAAATTGGGTCAGTGTCCAGCACATTCCCTGACTTTTGTCTGATTGGAGTGGGAATAATAATTTATAATGGGTCTGTGTCCAGCACCTTCCCTGACTTTTACCTCATTTGAGTGGGAATAGTAAATTATATTGTGTTAGTGTCCAGTACCTTCCCTGATTTTCACCTTATTGGAGTGGGAATAGTAAATTAAATTGGGTCAGTGTCCAGCACCTTCCCTGACTTTTATTTGACGGGAGTGGGAATAGTAAATTTAACTGGGTCAGTGTCCAGCACCTTCCCTGACATTTATCTGACTGGAGTGGAAATAGTAAATTAAATTGGGTCAGTGTCCAGCACATTCCCTGACTTTTGTCTGATTGGAGTGGGAATAATAATTTATAATGGGTCTGTGTCCAGCACCTTCCCTGACTTTTACCTCATTTGAGTGGGAATAGTAAATTATATTGTGTTAGTGTCCAGCACCTTCCCTGACTTTCACCTTATTGGAGTGGGAATAGTAAATTAAATTGGGTCAGTGTCCAGCACCTTCCCTGACTTTTATTTGACGGGAGTGGGAATAGTAAATTTAACTGGGTCAGTGTCCAGCACCTTCCCTGACATTTATCTGACTGGAGTGGGAATAGTAAATTAAATTGGGTCGGTGTCCAGCACATTCCCTGACTTTTGTCTGATTGGAGTGGGAATAATAATTTATAATGGGTCTGTGTCCAGCACCTTCCCTGACTTTTACCTCATTTGAGTGGGAATAGTAAATTATATTGTGTTAGTGTCCAGTACCTTCCCTGATTTTCACCTTATTGGAGTGGGAATAGTAAATTAAATTGAGTCAGTGTCCAGCACCTTCCCTGACTTTTATTTGACGGGAGTGGGAATAGTAAATTTAACTGGGTCAGTGTCCAGCACCTTCCCTGACATTTATCTGACTGGAGTGGAAATAGTAAATTAAATTGGGTCAGTGTCCAGCACATTCCCTGACTTTTGTCTGATTGGAGTGGGAATAATAATTTATAATGGGTCTGTGTCCAGCACCTTCCCTGACTTTTACCTCATTTGAGTGGGAATAGTAAATTATATTGTGTTAGTGTCCAGCACCTTCCCTGACTTTCACCTTATTGGAGTGGGAATAGTAAATTAAATTGGATCAGTGTCCAGCACCTTCCCTGACTTTTATCTGACTGGAGTGGGAATAGTAAATTAAATTGGGTCAGTCTCCAGCACCTTCCCTGACTTTTATTTCACTGGAGTGGGAATAGTAAATTAAATAGGGTTAGTGTCCAGCACCTTCCCTGATTTTCACCTTATTGGAGTGGGAATAGTAAATTAAATTGGGCCAGTGTCCAGCACCTTCCCTGACTATGATTTGACTGGAGTGGGAATAGTAAATTTAATTGGGTCAGTGTCCAGCACCTTCCCTGACTTTTATCTGACTGGAGTGGGAATAGTAATTTATAATGGGTCTGTGTCCAGCACCTTCCCTGACTTTCACCTCATTGGAGTGGGAATAGTAAGTCATATATGTTTTATATTTTAGTCAGAAAAGTAATGTTAAAAAATATATGTTGTTACATTATAATTGCAGATTAAATATTTGTAAGTGAAAAATATAGATGTCAATATATACATATATTAGGGGATGATAACCTGGGTAGGTCTTTAAACTTCCCTTAGACCCTCAAATCCCCGTTTTTGTTTTCTCAATATATACATATTATCATATTAATCATACTTAAAAATAAAAATTGTATTATTATTTGCAAAATAAGTTGAGATTAATTGTTTGAACATTTTTATTTACAGGATATATTTGTAATATTTACAGTACAGAAAAAAACAATATATTGTTTGTGTTAAACTGTTAGGTAAACAAAATGTATTACATTACATTTATTTATATTGATAAATGTTTTACAATTCGATTTATATATTTTTTTACAGTATTGTTTTTCAAAAAATATATACAGTTTTGTTTGGTTTCAGAATTGTTTTTACATTGTAAAGATTTTTTATAAATCATTAACACTCTTACAAATATTTTGTATTTCTGTAGATTAAATATTGAATTAATAATATTAATACATAATATATATTACATTTATTATTTTAACTTTTACATGAACAGAAAATAGAAAACAGGTAAGTACATTTTTGCGATTTTTACATGCTTCATTTGTTTTTTAAACATTTATAAACATAAACTAGATTGTTCATAATAATAATTAATATTTCTAATTAATTATTATTAAGAATATACTAAGGTTATTTAATTAAAAAGTAATTCATACAAAAGTAGAAAACACAAAATCATACACACAGTCAAGTATAATGTTTGATATGTATTTTTAAATCATTTACATACTTAGACACAATTATTAATAATAATAATTATTATATTATATTAATTAATATTATTATTTTACAAAGGTTAATTAATTATAAAGTAATGTATCAATTAACATAAACATTTATTGTATATATTTACTCAAGTGTAATTTTTGATGTGTATTTATTTACAATGTATATACATAAAATGATTAATAATAATAATTAATAATATTTCTCATTTATTATTATTATTAATTTACAAATGTGACATAATTGTATAGTAAATTTAAAAGTAATACATGAATGTAAATTATATATACACTGAAGTTAAATTAGTTATATGTATTTTTTTGGTTTTTTATATATTAAATAAATTATTAATAATAGTTAATAATACGTTGTTATTAATTATTATTAATTTACAAAGGGGAATTAATCATATATTAATTTTTAAAGTGATAGAAAATAAATGATAATATTTAAAGTCTAGTTGCATATTTTAATTTCATTTAGAACATGGTATTTGATATGTTTAAGTTTCTATTATTGTTTAAATGGGACTATTTTTTAACCGCATAATGTTATTTTCCTTCATTCAGGACTGGAGAAGCTTGTGGTTGGATGCTGCGTCGCGTTGGGAAAGGTAAGGTGAATTTTAACTATTATTTGTTAGAGAGTAGTAGTGTTTGAGTGTATTTGGAAAATGTGTAGTATTACTTTATGTATTTAGTCGTTGTTTTCGTATGTTTTAGGTCTAGTTGTTTTTTACGGAGGTGTTGTGAGTTTTTTTAGGCCTAGTGTATTTACTGTGTTTAATGTAAACATATGTTTATTTTAATGTTTTATATCAATGTTAATGTATATTTTGAAATGTTTGGGGCTTTGTGTGGGTGGGTTTGTTTTCGATATTTTTTACAGGTTCCGAGTTTTCGCGGTTTCATTCTGGAGAAGGATGCGTTTTTTTGTTTTGAAAGAAGAGTGTATTAGTTTATTAAACTAATCTTTTCATACTCTCTTTCGTTTTCTCGTGTTTTCATGGAGCGATTTTTAGGCTTTTTAACACTTTTTCTGGTTTTTAAGGGTATCGAATTGAAGTTGGAGAAGATCATGTTTTTTTTTAACTAAAAGTGTGTGTATGTTACTTTAATTAATAAAGTTACAACACTTTGGGGGTCATTACCGCCCGCCACAATGCTAAAAATGCATTTCAGCATTTGCATTAACAAAGCGGCAGGCACCGCGCGGTGCCTGGCGCTATGTTAATGCAAATGAAGGGGGGTACCACAGGTACACCCCCGTGTGCACCCCCCACCTATACTTCACTCTGGGGGGCCCCCTGAAGACCGCATGCCTTTCCGTGGCGGCATCGCCGCTGCGTGAAGGCACCTAACAACAACCATCATAATATGGCTGGCGGTGTCTGATAGACACGCCACCATATTATTCCTTTTCCGCCCGGCCGCAAGGCGACCGAGGCGGAAAAGCGGCGGACGGTCTTTCCATCCGCCGAGGTCCCCCCGCCATACTAATATGGCGGGGGGGAAAACTAGTGTGCATGTCGGGTGGATTGCCCCCGCCAGGCTGGCGGTGGCTACCGCCAGCCTGGCAAGGGCAATCCGCCCGACATCATAATGGGCCTCTGAGTTTTGTCGGGGTTTCCTGGAGCGATTATTCTATTTTTTAACTATTTTTCGGGTTTTTAAGGGTTTAGAAATTATGCTTTTTTTTAAATAAAAGAGGGTGCATATTATTTGAATAAATAAAGTTACCACACTTTTTTTTATTGGGATTTCCTGGAGCGTTTTTTGCAGTTTTTTCATGTTTTCGGGTTTTTGAGGGTTTGCACAAATTGGATTTGTCAAGGATTACCAGTGGAGTAAATGGATTACAAGTGGTTGGATTACATATTCTTCTGCTACATGAATTGTAAGTTTCTTCATTTTATATTATTTGGGTGAGAAATGTTATTTTAATTGTGATTGATATTTTGTATATTATAAGTATTATGTAATTGTCTACATATATTTATTTAATGGACATAAATATGTATGACAATTATAGAATACTTTTTATAATATAATATTTTTATGCTGGTTAATTGATCATTTTTAAAAATGATAGAGTATTGTTATTTGTGTGTAGGTAATTCACAGGAGGCTTTTGGATGTTAGAGATAGGTAGTCTAGGCCTCGTGTAGAAGGATATAGGGTGACTTGGCTTTGAAGTAGTTTAAACATTTGTTTAGTTTGTTTGGTTAATTTTGGTCCTATTTGGGTTACTGATTGTTGTATGCGTAGCTCTTGGTAACTCTATTCTTTTTGTAAAGCTTGTATTAGTTTTTGTACGGTAGGTTTTCCTCTGCTAGTGGTTGCTTGAAAGGCATTGTGCCATCCTCCTACACTGTTGTTAGTTTTAGCTTCTTGATTTAGTGTACTTAAATATACATTCCACCAAGCTACGTGAAATTTAGGTTGGCGTCTATGTCCAGATCGATGTAGCCTTCCCACCCATGTTTCCTCGAAGTAGTCAAGGAGTGGTGCTAGTTTTTCTTCATTTGTTTTGGAATATGGGCTATTGATTAGTGTGTTATAATATTCTGCTACGTCGGTAACAGGGACATATGCTAGGGCAATTAATTTTTTGATTTGATAAGCAAAAGTGCTATTGGTAGCATATTGTATGATTAGGGCCCCATTAGCATGGCGGGCGGGCTTTCCCCGCCGCCATCCTATCGGAAATCGGGACCGCCCACCCTAAGGTCGGGGGTCCCGCACGCACCATTAGGATGTGCCGCTATGCGACCGGGGCGGAAAAGTGGCGGGCGGTGTTTCCCTACGTTGCGGTCCCCCCGCCATTGTAATGTGGCGGGGCGGGGGAAAGGGTGGCGGGCGGGCATTTCTGTCGGGCGGATCGCCACCGCCACCATGGCGGTGGCGATCCGCCCGACATCGTAATGGAGCCCTTAATGTAGATTTTTGGAGATGTCTCCAAATGCTTTGGTTAAAATGGTAATAGCAACCTTGTATTGCTATATGTAGAACCGTTTTTATTATACTATTTATCATTGCCAGTTCGAAATCAATAATTATTTTCTGAGGAAAATAATTATTGGTTTCCTATTTTATTGTGTTTAGTACTTCTGTGTAGATATTTTGTTGTTTGTTTGGCAACAAGCAGTAAATAAATGGGATGTTAGAATGATGGTATAAATCATGTATGCTATAGAGCTGGTAAAATGGTTTTGGGCATGTTTAAAAAGTCCCATCCATCATCCAGTGTTGGCAGTCTTCTAATTTTCGTACATTGTTTGCAGTACCAAACATTATAATTCTGCTGGTAGGGCATTTGTTGTCAAAAAGTAAGAATGGTTCCTTATTGTGAGTTATACTTAGTTCAGGGGGAATGACAACTTCTTCTAGGGTTTTAGGATCAGGTTGAGTAGTTGTTGTTACTCTTTTTTGTCTTGCAATTGTTCGTTGTAGGGAATCAATTGAGGGTAATTGCCCAGAAGCATGTTGAGGAACTTTTAAGAGTTCCTCTTTTAGTATTTGAGTTGTAGGTTTTTCAGTACCTGTACTTGCTTCTTTTATGCTTTCAAGGGCATCTCTGACCTCTATTTCAGTGACATTGGGGGTGATTATGTTCTTTGGTTGATAGTACACTAGCATCTTCAGTTGTAGCTCTACCATAACATTTATTTGAGTAGTATTTACTACATTTCCAAAACACTTTGCGTCCTGACTGTTTTACTTGAGTATACACATACCCCATATAACATAGTAATAGCTTATTTTTCTGAGACATAGCAAACTCTGCACCTTCAGTCATGTTTGTATTTGTTATGCTAGGAAAGATTAGAAAGATACACATTTTAAGTCTAAATACTGCTATACATGTTTTAAATGCATTAATGTTTCAATGATTATACTTACACTGATTCTTTTTTGTAATTTGAAATGTTCAGAATGTTTTTTCAAGCTTTTTCTTGTATTTTGATGATTTATTTCTGTTGGTAGATGTAAAAAATAATTCGTTATTGTATTCTTTTAGTTAATTTTGAGATGTTTGTATGAAGTTGCTGTTTTGTACTTAGTATTTTAGGCTTGTAAAATAATTTAAAATATATACTTAATTTATTACTTTGTGGAGTCTTTTGCTTTGATGGAGTAACTTTTGGATATCTGTAAATTTTCTGTTAAGAAGATAGAAGAAAGATAAAATGGGGATTAGAAATTTGTGTTTATTAAATGCAGTTGGTGTGTCTGATAACCTTTAAATATACTTACAACAATAATTTTGCAGTAAATAATCTGTTAAAGGTTCTACTGCTGTGTTATGGAGGTATCTGTAGAAGAGATATAAATGGTATAACAAAATGTTACTTAAACTATTTACAAAAATATTTAGACTTTTAGGCTACTGCTTTTTGTTTTATTTAAAAATTAGTTTAACTTACTTTGGTTATTTCTGTAGGAGTCTTGTCTGGAAAAGTAGCATTTTCAGGAAATAGTTGGTCGGAGTGTCACCTTCTTTTTTCTTTAGAGTTAGAAGCAGGAAATAGCTGTAGCAAATGTTTCCTTTTATACTGTGTATTTGACTAGTGTCTTCATTTGATTGGATGATTTAAGAGTGGAAGATTTTCATTGGTTGGGTTGAATTTTTTTAATTTAATAGCTTTGTTTGCTATTGTGGAAATCCTATTTACTGAATAATTCTGGTGTAAACCTGGTTTGTTCTTTTTTGTATTTTAAATATATGTAATAATATTTTCTAAACTATATTGTAAAAGTATTGTATTTATTATTAAATTCACTGCGATGTTTGGATGATATTTGGTCTAAATGTTTCATTTTTTTGTATGCGTCTCGAAAAATGTTTATTATTTGTATTATATATCTTGTGGAGTGTATTATATTTTTAAAATATATAGTTGTATTGTATTTAAAGTATTTTATGCTTTTTTTATAGTGTCGATATTTGATTAATTTCGATGTTAGTGTTATCTATATTTTTGTTTTCGATATTTTTGTTGTGTGCTGTTTATTTTTATACTAGATGATAATTGTTGTTTCTATATTTTGTCTTTCAATATTGTGTGTTTCAATATTTCTTATTTTCGATAATCTGTAGTCGATATTTTTGTAGTTTCTTAATTAAGTATTGGGTGTCGATATAATTGTAGTCGATATTTTATCGCCGATATTTTTGCAACTCGATATTGTGGTCGACGATATTATGTCAGTGATCCGTGTCTCTTAGCACCTTCACGTGGTGTGGCTCTAACCGCTATGTTATTGTAGTACAGCGGAATTAAAACTGTGAATTTATCGTCCCATCGTGGTTTTAATCAATTCTAACACTGCATGATCCTCAAGTCTTAATCACACTCGGGTATACTTATGGGGCATCAGTAGCAGAATAACCTTGTTCCCCGAAACCATCAGCAAAATCCTTAGCTAGGACCTCTAAGTCAAATAATGGGACCTCCCACCGAGACAATCTTATTGGTGATCTTCGGTTTTGAAATGGTGTGCCGAAAAGCTTTATTTCTTTTATGCAGTCACCCTTTGTTTGCCTTTTCTTTCATGTGATTTGATTTTGATCAAGGAGAACTTCATATTATGATGAATTGGCAATAAAAATATGTTTTTTAATCAATGTTCTTGTAATTCTGGTTAGAGATACATGTGTCTATGCAATTGTTTTCTGGGTTCAAGTTTATGATTCATGTGCAGTATTGGTATGACCTTATGGTGAGAGTTTAAACAGCTTTGAGTGAGAGTGAAGAATATAATCTTTTAATTTGGTCCAAGAGAATTTGTTCTGATCATAGATTAACAGAGTACACAGCCACTAGAAAGGGGACGAGCTCTGCCTAGGAGCACAATTGTAGAGATGACATTACAGAGCTGAAGGCCTCAACAGAGCAAGCAAACATATTGTAAACAAGCATTTGCAATGCAAGCGGTCTCGCTTTTTTGGACCTTTTAAGTATTTAGCTATGTAGTGCATTAGGTATATAGCGATTGCTGCCCTTGATCGGGATTAGCGTTTTTTTTTCGTGAGTAGCACGCTACTTCAGAACCCTTAAGGGTTTAGTGGTGAACTAGTGCCAAATGATTATGGCTAGACGTGCACCTTGGGTTGGACACTCTATAAAGGAAGGGTGGGGTGATTGTGTAGTTGCCAACTTCAATAATGCTCACGTTGTTAGATTTCTACTGGGTCATCTAGGGAGTCGAAACCATTGGCGTTCCTCTGGGAAATTCTCACTTCTGCTTCTAGGTTTCTTCTACAGAAACAGTCATCTCTCTTTGCAAGCAGGCGGGCGTACTTCAGCACCACAACGTTCTACAGGTGGCCCCTTCAATCTTAACCTTGCCAAAAGATTTGCTCCCTTGTCAGGCTTAGACTCATGCAATTGACTGTCCCCTGTAGTTTTATCTGTAACTGAGGCACAAGCTAATCAACCTGCCCCCTCTCCTAGGATAGCCCCAAGCTCTCAGCTGGCTACAATTGGGGGGTCTGAGCATATGGAGGCCCTGACATTGTTAGACCGGGGGGAAGGTACTGCCACAAGTATATTAAGTATGGTATTGTGGAACATTGCCGGTTTACTACCGAAGACCTCTTCTTTTGATTGGTCTACTTTTATCGAGTTCTATGATACCATTGTCCTGCAGGAGACCTGGTCCTTGATCACCATCTTTCGACCAGGTTATCTGGCCTTTGGTAAACCGGCCATTGCAAACCCCAAGGGACGTCACTCGGGAGGTTTATTGGTTTGGGTAAGACAGCGGGTGGGCCTCCAGGTAGAAGAACTTGGGATTGATAACCCAGATATCCAGGCACTTAAAATACATTTTGATTATGACCCTGGTTTTATATTGATTAAGGTCTACGCTAGAGGTATGGCCGGTGGGAAAGCATCTCCAACCATCACTAGCTTAGAGCACTTCATTAAGTTAATGGAAGGATCAAGTAACTGGGTCATTGCAGGGGATTTCAACTGTACGTTTGAGCCGTTTGGCTTAGAGGATGCTAGTCTTACTAGTGAAGAGGATGTGAGCTGGGGAGTTCCGCCTCCAACGCTTCCTCCAATTAACAAATGGACGGAGGCAGTTCTCCAATTAAAAAGTTTGACACTGGAGGGCGGGCTCCGGGCACTCAATGGGAGAACTAAATCTGACCGTAAAGGTAATCCCACTTTTAATAATGGGAGAAGTAGCAGGACCGACTACATTTTTACGAATTTAGATTTGCGGTCAAGACTAAAGGATGTGGAGGTTTTAAATAGACCAGAGAGTGACCACGACCCATTGTCATTGACATTAGAGGGAAAGGGTCGCCCATTGTTGAGGTCGGGCTCAGAGAGTGCTATGACAGACGTTGTTATGTCCCTTGGCTGCCAAAGATTAAAATGGGCACGGGTATCGGAGGATGAGGGCACCATGGCACAGATAAGGTCTACTCTCAATGAGTCCCTTGTAACCCTATCCCATCTTAATTCCAGTGAGGCTAGCCTTACAACTCTTATAGAGGCCCACGAATCCCTGTTTACTAAGCTGAAAAGTTATTTTACAAAATATACAAAAAGGTCTATTGTCCTTCGCACCCATAAGGCTGCGAAATGGTATGATGGGGCCTGTAGGGTAGCTTTTAGACTATTGTCCCAAGCCATAAGGGTGGGCTCCATGCAGGAGATAAGGAAACTCAGGGCAGACTATAAGGCCACCCAACACAGGACAAAGAAAGCCTTTGATGAAAATAGATGGAGGGACCTCCTAGATGCAATCAATGGGAAAAACTGGTGTCGGTTCTGGCACATAACAAAATGGGGTAATAGCAGTGCTGGCCCGGCTCCAGTAATAATGTTCCCTCAGAAGTTTGGGTCGCTATTATCAGGCCCAATTTTCATCACCCGAACAAGGTACCGGGCACCTGCCTTGTGTAAAGACGGACTGTGTCCTATCTTTCACATTAGTGGAAATTGAGAGAGCCCTTGATGGTGTGGCTGCAGGCAAGGCACCTGGTCCGGATTGTATTCCGGTAGACATATATAAATCAGATCGGGAGAACTGGGTAAAATACATCCATATCCTTGCTAATGGCTTGGCCAGAGGTGCCCCTTTTCCGGACTCCTGGCGCGGGACTGTAATAATCCCTATATACAAAATGGGGGATCGTGCTTGTCCCTCCAACTACTGTCCCTTAAGCCTTATAGACACTGATCAAAAAATTATGGTGAGATTAGTGCTAAGCATGGTAAACAGGTGGATAGATGAGAATGAAAGACTAACCACTTATCAAGCAGGCTTTCGTTCCCATGTTAGCACTATCGCCCAAGTTTTTAGGTTCATGTTGATATACTGGAATACAGTGGTCTTAGCAGGGGGGGCACACTATGCAGCATTCGTAGACCTCAAATCTGCATTTGACTTAGGCTCCCAACCCAAGATGTGGGCTACCCTTAGGGAGGCAGGGATGCCTGCTGAGATCCTATCCCTCATTGTAAAACTCCATGAATCAACGTATGCCCAAGTACGTTGGGGTCTGCAGGGTGAGTTAACAGACTGCTTTCCTGTGAGCAAGGGAGTAAGGCAGGGGTGCGTCCTGGCCACTACCCTTTCCTCATTGTTCATAAATAATGTTATCTCATACTACACTGATTTTCCTACGGATGCACCTACTCTCGCGGTATCTAGGGTTCTGCTCTTAATGTTTGCAGACAACACTTTAATTTTGTCCAAGACGCAATCTGGTCTGCAACGTGCCCTTGATCGATTCACCTTGTTCTTCAATTACCATGATTTAGTAGTTAACGTTAATAAGACGAAGTTCATGGTCTTGCATAAACGTAAAGTAGTGAAAGCTAGAGTGGAAATGAATAATGTGCCCTTGGAATAAACTGACTCCTTTGCATATCTGGCCGTTACTTTGGGCAAACGTCTGAACTGGAAGCCACAATTAGATCTAATAATCTTAAGGCATAACCAATGATAAGGTTGTCTCAAACCAAACCAGTTGGCCCGGCCCATCTATATACCAAGGGAAGGTTAGAGCTTCAATAATATACGGGATGGAACTATGGGGGTTAGAAAACCTAGCACCATTAGTCTTAGCCCAGAACAAGTTTTTGAGGGCATTGACCAGCCTTCCTCAATCCTCCCCTCTCAGGCCCCTACTATTAGATCTAGGATTTATCCCCTTTGAGGAGGCTGCGGGTTTTAGACCCCTTGCCTACTGGCGAAGACTTTGGACTACCCCGGAGTTAGCTCCCCATGCAAAAGCTGCTAATTGTATTAAAGATGCTGACAAGGCAAACAAAATCCCCTGGCTAGCTAAGATCAAGGCATTGTTATTAGACATGGGCCTCATTCACTTGTGGGAGGACCCAGAAGGAAACTCTTTCCCCTCAAAAAAAGATCTCAAAACCTTATATAAGGACAGGGTTAGCATAAAGTCTTTGTCCTCTGTTTCTAGTGGTTCCCTTACATGCCTGTTTTTAGATTTTAAATATGAGTATAAGCTTGAGGCCTATTGGGACACTATCACACGTCCTGGTCATAGAAAACTCTATCATCAATTTAGAGTAGGAACACTACCCATAAAATCCTTCACTAAAAAGTGGGGGGACGCCCGGGATACAAAATGTGATACTTGTGTAACAGTGGACAAGACTTTATCGCATGTATTGTTTGTGTGCCCTGCATACAAGGGCCCACGACAGAAATGGCTCAAGCCGGTTTGTAAAAACCTTGGAACAAGATCAAGCCATACTGCTTTGTGCATTTTAAAAACCGGAACTACTGAAGTCATAGTCATTGCTATGGCTAAGTTTCTGAGTTGGACCTTGGTCCTCAGAAGGAAAAATTTGCAAGGCAGCATGTAACCTGTTTCTTATATCTCGGTGTCCCTATGTTCCCCCTAGACAGTCATCTTAAATATTGGAGACCAAAACCTAGCCTGTGTAATTTTGACTGGAATATCCTGTGTTCCTGAATTCTCCCTTTTAAACAATCATTGTTTTAATTAGTATTGTTTTAATTACCATTGGGATTTTAAATGATATGCTCTTTTAAAATAATGCTTTGTATGAGATTTTATGTCTTTTATATCAGATTGTATTTGTCTATATGTGTCTTTTATGATTGTTTATGATCAAATAAAGACGGAAAATTGAATTGGTGAACTAGTAAAGCAAAAAATATGAAAGTAATTTGAGTGGTGTATATGTTAGTCAGATTATTTGGATTGATAAAGATAGTGGAAGGATAGATATTAGTCAGGCACAGTGCCCTTTTTGCCCTTGGCAAGATTGCCTAAAGTGTAAACGCAACTCCAACCTATCTGGTAAATGTTGTGGCATTAGAAGCAATTCTAGAAACATAGTGATAGCAACAAGCATAAAAAGGGAGGCAGAGACCAGTTCAACACTATGTAAGAGAGAAACTCTAAAAACAAATGTGTCTAAGTCCCACATTCAATAAAGTTTATATTGAAGTGCAGTGAATGTTGGGGCAGGCGTGTTAGAATTGCAGCAGTCAAAGAGAACCACCTTAATTTTATGTCAAAGGGATACATAAGGTAGGGTCCAATAAATACCCCTTGCGTGTTAGTGGTCAGATTAGGGTCGTACACTAAAGTTCTCTCACCGCTGGAAGCTTGCTCACTGTGCATCATTGCCCAAGTCATGTCCATGACCATTTATATAAAAAAAAGGGGCCAGATGGCCCAGTTTGTCATTGGCGAGTGTAGATTTGAAGCTAGCATTCCCACCAGTCTATACAAATATTAGGTGACAGCCAAAAGACCACCATGTGGGAGTATTCTGCATGTCTCCTAATTTAGCGTAAAAAGTACGAGACATGTTGTGAAAAAATGGCTAGAAATATATGGTGGCATTGTGCAGTGTGTGGGCCAGGGAGCCCCCCATCTATCACTCCTAGTGCGGTTACTGGGGGCAAGCCGGTATCACAGGAGCTAGAAGAGGCATAAAAGTGCATGGCACACCCAGGGCATCGTGCTGATATTTTTAAACAATGACATGGGCCAAATTATTACATGTTTATCTGTGGCGCAAATATTTTGGCAGACATACTGATGAAAATAAACATAAATGGGTAACCATGTACACAAGACAAACACAAGACAAGGAATAAGCAGTTTAGGCAGAATCAAACAGAGGCCATCACCACTGTCTGGAAGAGTTGGCAGTCCAAATAACATATTTCTTGCCTTCAGGAGTCAGAAAACGCAGATTACTAAGAGCGGTTTTCAAAAGCAAAAAGCAAATGGAGGTCGCTTGTTCTTGTGAAAAACAGGAAGTTGTTGAATAAGGCACTCACATTTCTCACACTGATAGCAGTAGAGTGAGGAGGGAACTCCCTAAATGGATGGCCACCAAGTCTTAGTCCCACATGGAGGGGGTTAATACACTAAAGACAGTATTTCACACACAAATGTATACTCACCACTGTTGTTGCCTTGTTGCTGCCGCTACTCTGGTCGATACTTGCAATGACAGGAAATGCTCATATGTCAATGCCTGACCAGACACCCAGCTTCCTGTCAGAGAAACAAAGCAAAGTTAAAGCGATGGCCATTTCTAAAAGGCAAGCTTCTGGTAGTATGTACCGGATTATAATCTATATATTTGACAGGAATATGTTTGAAAATAGAAACAGATCTCCCTGCTCTTCTCTACTTATAACAGATGGATTTTTGTTACTTAACTAGACAGCGAATATGTAATAATATTAGCTGCTTAATTAAAATAATTATGTAAATTTTAAACAACGTACGGCGCTGCATAGCTCAATATTTCAGCTTGTACTGTAAAACCGCATGTTTCAAGGAGCAGAGAGCTAAGAAAAGAAGCTGCGAGGGGTTGGAGGAGATGTGGGAGGCAGAAGCAGAAAATAGTGCTGTTGCTCACAATTTAAACAAGCATTTGCAATGCAATAGGACTCGTATTTATGCGAGACCTATTGCATTGAAAATGGGAGTGCAGGGAGAGACGGCATAAATGGGAGTGGGGGGGGGGATGCGGTGCAGGGTGGGCCCAGAAGTCACAGACTGCGGGAGGGGGCGGGGGTGAGACAGGGAAGAAAATAATGTTGAAGTAAAGGGGCCAATAGCTGGGGAAGGATACAAATGACGACATGGCCATGAGGAGGAGGGACTAACAAGCCTAAAACCAATCAAAAGGCAGCATTTAGGATCTAAATCAATCCAAAAGATGGGCGGAGCTTAAACGAAGCTTCCCCGCTATAGTATATACTGCATGTCTCAACAAGACAGCGCAAGCGCTGCCTTGGAGAGACCTAAAAACTGGGAAGAGAGAGCGTGTTTTTCGTTGTCCTCTGGCCAAATATGCAGGCCTTAAAACTGAGCCCACAGGCCTCCCGCTTCCCACTCTAGCCCCAAATCAGGGCCCCGCCATAGCTCTCAGACTCCAACAGCAAGTGATGAGGCAGTCTAGTACATATCCGTAAATGCTAGTAGAGAAAGAGGGGCCTCTTTACGCCAAAGGAGCAGGGCACTTTACAGTGAATAAAGAGTAAATTCCTTTGGACTAAATTGTATTTTCCAAACGTCATCCGATCAGCATACTACATGCAGGGTAGGTATTGCACTTATCCGACTCACTCACCCATATTACAGATGATTGACCCATATGAAGCTAGGGAATGAACAATATAAGCTAAATTATAAAAATTAAATACAAAATTACAAATTCATTTATTAATCATAAAAAGTCACCAATAAAATAAAACAAACAATCCATTTACATTATCCCTCACAATGAATATAAACAACAATGTCTGTTAAAAAGCTGTTACACAGAGCAGACACAATAAAAAAGAGAGAGTAAAAAATCATAGACAAACACAATGGGGTCCATTAGGATGTCGGGCGGTTGCACCACCGCGGTGGTGGCGGTGCGGAAAAACAGCTATTTCCGTCAGTGAGCAGTGGAACTCACGTCCGCCAAATTAGGATGGGTAAACATAGGTCATTTCCCGTCTGCCGCTGAGCGACGCGCACCGCCATCAAAGTGCGCCCGCCACCGCAGAGGCGGGAGCCAATCGAGACTCTCCGCCGTGCCGAATGACGTCCGCCCCGCTCGACAAATTAGGATGGCCCAAACAAGCTGACGCACGAAGCGGAGACACCGCCCAGCCTGAGCAGGCGGAAACTCGACAGCGGAGCGAGATAGCCGAGACCCGGTCCTGACCGCCATGAACCCAGCCCTCCATATGCATGCAGTGATGTTCCTCCTACAACACTATCGTCAGATGGGCCGCCGCGGATGCCGCCGCAGGTACGCAAATACACATATGCAACACACAACACACAGGCCGACACAGGGTCCAATCACCACACAGGCACCCTGCTGGGGGACACAACACATCCACACGGGCACCCACACATCACCCACCTCACAACAAGGCACCCCTCAGCATCCTGGACACACATCGACCGCCCACCAGCAGCAACGTCCCGGTCCCGTCAACGCCGCGGTCAACACATGCGCACTATTCAGAAGGCAGGGCCACTCGAAGGCATGGGCTAGGCACAAACACCACAGGGACACAGCCCCCAACCACACAGCAACACACCCCATCAACCCACAGGCCAGGTGCCCATCCCGTGCACCCCCATGCACACCAAAAAGCACTGCAACAACAAGCACAATACACACTCTCTGCACCACACAACACACAGCCAGGGAGACAGCCACTGCAGGAGTGGTGGACAAGGATCAAACACTGCCACACACACTCAAGGCTCACAATCCTTGCCAGCACACACACACACACAAACACAACAAACACACAGGGATGCCTCAACCGATGCCTGCACAAGAACAACACACAAACAATACAGGAACACATACTGAACTCCAACAGAAACACACATACCCTGTCAGCCAAATTGGGGAAAATCAATGGGAGAACAGACACAACAGGAGTACACAACAACATCACTCCGGAACAAAACACACACACCATAACACAAATCACACAAGAAGTGCATCTGGACCAACACACAGAGCCACATCAAACCCATCACACATGCACATGAAACCTCAATCAACAAACACCACAAGACAACAGGGGATGCACATCAGGCAATGCCAAGGCCACATACACACAGCACCACATGCACGACAAGCATTGTCTGCATAACAGGCATGATTGACATAACTGCATCACACACCACAAATCAGCACTGCACAAATGCAACACCACACCCAGGAACTGAAGCAATACCACACCCTACATCCACACATCCAACACAACAACTACACATGCACCACTCTGGGACACAAGAGCACAGCCACCTCCACCAGAGCACTGGCCAGCACACACAGCTGAAGTGCACATGACCACTACAGAATGACCAATAGCACAAGGACAGCACACATAAACCATTGTGCCAATGTCCATAGTGGAACAACACTCATGGCCCAAGAACTGCACCACAAAGCACAAGCCCACATATGAAGTGATGGGGAGGCACACACACATGGAAACCAAGGGGAAAGCTGACATCTAAGTTACACAGCCTGCATGTCAGTAGCAGACATGTAAGGGGTGTACCACCCACCAATAGAGTGACGGAACACCCACAATGGCCAGGCACAAGTGGCACACATAGGGGATGGCCTAAAACCACACACATCATGCCATACAGGAGTGCAAAAAAAAACACTGTGTGCCTGCAATGCATGACAAACACAAACACAATGCCAGTGTGGAGCAACAGGGCCACACAGTTCACACAAAACACCCAAGACACTTTGAGGATCAATCAAACACAACACTGATGTGGAAGTCACACACTTTGTACACTCCAAACTGACAAACACGACAAGGATGAGTCACACACAACACCATGGACACACCAACACACAGCACAGTGCACTACAAACAACTCAAACAAGTGCATACAATCCTCTACCCAGGGCAAGACAAAACAAACAACAGGCATACAACTCCTGGGTGACACATGTGTGTCTCACACAATACAGGGCACACACACATCCACTACAAACTGACACCCTTCACACTGCACACCTCTGCTACACTCAACACCACGCATCTCATGTAGGCCATGGCACCAGGACCAAGGCCCAACACAAGATGACCATACGCATACAAGGCTGGGCACACAGAAAGCAATCCACACACATACTTCATTACATATCCCAGCCAGCTTCGAAACATTTGCACAGCATCACACCCTGTGCTGGCTGTGTCCCCCAACCAGACATGTGAACAGTGTAGGCAACAACTGCAAATCACTAACAAGATGCCTGTCACCCCTGCCCAAAATTATGATGGCTGCAAAGAGCCTTGCAATGTTGAAGTGATACATGGATCATGGTGCACAGGCAATCAAATGCGAACAGAAACAGAACTTAAATCAGCAAGGACACCGACAAAACACACACCAGAAGTAACTGTATTTATTCACATATTGCACCGATGCAGCGGTACAACAATAGTAGACAACACCAAGGCTCAAAATGATGCAAAAATGCTATATACCATGCACAGGTGAAACACAAACAGGAAGGCCAGTGTCCATGGCAGGGGAGAGGCCAACACAGCAGAGCAACAGGGACAGTGTCCATGGCAGGGGAGAGGCCAACACAGCAGAGCAACAGGGCCAGTGTCCATGGCAGGGGAGAGGTCACCACAGCAGAGCAACATGGCCAGTGTCCAAGGCACAGGTGAGAGCACGACACAGCAGAGCAACAGGGCCAGTGTCCATGGCAGGGGAGAGGCCAACACAGCAGAGCAACAGGGCCAGTGTCCAAGGCACAGGTGAGAGCACGACACAGCAGAGCAACAGGGCCAGTGTCCATGGCAGGGGAGAGCACGACACAGCAGAGCAACAGGGCCAGTGTCCATGGCAGGTGAGAGGCAAACACAGCGGAGCAACAGGGCCAGTGTCCATGGCAGGGGAGAGGCCAACACAGCAGAGCAACAGGGCCAGTGTCCATGCTTGTAAACAATGGTCAGGACTAGCACACCTGTATGAGGCAAAGGTGCATGAGGGGGATGTCAACTCACTCATGGAAGTCATGCAGACTTGGACCTGGCTGTGTGTCGGTGACAGCAGGCCCACTTAACTGGGGTGACAGAGCCCCAGGTGATGTGGGGCTAACAGTGGATTGGCAAGCTGGAGGGCTGTGTGGACCAGGTGGCATAGTGGCACGTGGAGGTGGAGTCATGCAGACTTCTGACACAGTGTGGGTGGGAGAGGTTGGAGGGGTGCCCTTCCACTTTTTGGGAATATGAATTGGCTTCCCTGTCTTGGGGTTGATGGGAAGTGTTGATGACCCAACAGGCACACACACCAACTGTCCCACATCAGGTGCAGACACTGGCACTACCTCTGGTGATGTGCTGGATCCTGCGGAACGCTTGGTCTGGCTACGCCTCAGGACCTCCTTCCCCTCTTTGCCTGGTGTACCCCCTACAGTGCCCTGCTTTGCCTTTTTGCCAGGGGTGGTCTCCACAGTGCCCTGCTTTGCCTTTGTGCCATGGGTGGTGTCTACAGTGCCCTGCTTTGTGCCAGGGGTGGTGTCTACAGTGCCCTGCTTTGCCTTTGTGCCAGGGGTGGTGTCTACAGTGCCCTGCTTTGCTTTGTGCCAGGGGTGGTCTCCACAGTGCCCTGCTTTGCCTTTTTGTCAGGGGTGTTGTCCTCAGTGCCCTTCTTTGCCTTTTTGCCAGGGGTGGTGTCTACAGTGCCCTGCTTTGACTTTGTGCCAGGGGTGGTCTCTACAGTGCCCTCCTCCACCTGCTTCAATGGACTCGGAAATGGGGTAGATGTGGTGGGTGGATGTGTCCCTGTGCTCTTCCTAGGTGTACCCCTGATATGCAACACCTACTCAATGGACACAGACACTGCATGTGTAGGTCTGTGTGAAGTTTCAGTGACAGGAGAGTCTTTTGCTGGTGATGCCTCTGCGGCATGTGACCCTGATGTCTGCCTCATTGATCACCTGGCCTTGATCTTCCCTGACTGGCTCTTGTCTCTGCATTGTGGGGTGGCCCTGCTCTTCAGTGGGGATGGTGTCTGTGGGCGGGAGTGCCTGGGTTGTGTCTGTTGTATGCTCCTTGTGCTGTATCTTTTTGGTGACGCAGGCGAACCGTGGCCACTGTCACCTGATGTGGCCACTGACTGGGGGATGGACAAAGGCACCTGACCTGCAATGGGAGCATGTGCCTGTTGAAGGGCTGACGTCACTGTGGATGACAACGCCTGAACTGTACGGTGTAGCCCACCCACGTCAGAGTGTATGCCCTCCATGTATGCAACCACCTGGCCTAATTTCTTGTCATGGTCACTGAAGGCATTGAGCAGGGCGGTCTGGCTAACACAGAGTTGGTGCAGGAGCTCTACACACTCTGCAGTGAGGGCAGCAGGGGGGACAGGTGATCGGGCAGCGGTGCCAGGTGTGAATGTGACTCATCCCCTCTTAGTGACACGGATACGGGCAGCACCAGAAGAAGTGGATGGGAGGCTGGGCACTGGCCGCTGGGTGGTAGATGATGATGCAGACTCCCCATCCCCTGTGCCTGCCAGCATGGATGCATCCCCGCTGGCATCAGATGAAGTGGTACTCTGTGTCTCAGCCACGGATTCCTCCTGCATACTTCTGTCCCCCTAAGATGCGCTGGTGGGCTCTGTATCACTGGCCTCCGCTGCAGCTGTAGTGCTACTCTCAGCACCGCTGGGTTCGGGCTCATGTTCCTCCGTGGTCTCTTGTGAATCTGCATGAGAGAGAGATACAGGGTTGTGTAAGTGTCATCATCTGGTCACACGAATTCAAGACAATGCACTACAGGAGAGGCCCAAATCTACATGTTAACCACCACCCCCTGCAATCACTGTGCAGCAACACACAACAAAGAGTGCAACACTGAATATGTGCCATGAGTGAGCCATGTTGATGCCACACAGCACTACACCCTGCCCGTACATGCAGTGTACCACACACACAACTTGGCCTGCCCACACCTTGGGACATGATGAGGGTATAACACTTGTTACCACTAACAGACCTTCAGGGAACAGGAGGGGACAACACACACACCTATTAGGACATCACAGTTCCCAATGCCACGTAGGCCATAGCAAGCACCATCTGGCAATCTGGGGCACATTATTTGCAGATGTTGGGGCATCAACGATCATGGTGCAGGCAAAGTCGGCATACATGAATTCACACTGAGCAAGTGGACACTGCTGTTTACCCCATAATAGATCACCCACACCTTCCCAACGCTGAATGACCATGTGGATCCCAACACATCTGGCAATGGGAAAGTACAGCAGGGAGTATCTGCACAGTAAGGCCAGGGTGGCACAATACCTGATACAAGCACACATCACAGCAGCCACTCACATGACACAGCACAGCACAGCAACACACGCACATCGCATGGCTCACCGCTGCCACAGGCCCTGTACATATGCATCCACTCCAAGCCAAAGTCACGCTCCCCATATACTCACCAGCCCTGCCTTGCTTGCCATGCTCCTTCAGACGGGCATCCAGGTCTGGGTGAGTCACTGCCAAGATGCGGCCCATCACTGGAGTCACGCTGCGCCGTGCCAAATGCCCTGTGCGAGGTAGCATCCCCAATGTCATCTTAGCAACGGTATTTGCAAGCCGACTGATGTCGTCCCACCTCTTGTGGCAGTGTGTGCGTCGGTGGTTGGATACCCCCAGGGCTCGCACCTTTGCCGCAATGGCCCTCCACACGGCCTTACGCTGGTTTACCTTGAGCTGCATGTATGAGAGAAAAGAAGGGTTAATGACCAGTTCCACAATGTCAGGTACCAACATCAATCAGTACAGTAGCAAGACCCAGACTCAGGACCTATTGTAACCTCCCTCCCTCCCAAATTGGGGGACCCCTCACAAGGGCACTTAACATGGCCCACACAGATGTGATTGCATGCACACATTGGGGCGTAAAGGGTCCAGGATAATCTCACAAATGCAAGATGCATTAACATAATATGCATTGACAGAAGTGTGTAAGTCTGCAAGTACACAGGGCACAGATGTGGCATATCTAATATTCAGTGGGAAGGAACTGGTGCAAGGAACATGTAAGTCTGGTGGTGTTTTTCGTTTGTGTGGGCAGCCATTGGTCCGACTCTCTGGGTCACACTGAGTCTATACTATACTTTGTGTGTTTTCTGTGTAGGCTTTTTTGGATGAAGGTTGCGGGGGGCTATCAGTATGAAGTAATACACAAGATCTTTCATCAGGGAGCGGCGATTCCACTAAGACGTGTTTGGTTTTACACAGGGTGTTTAAGTCATCTAACCATGCTAAAAGGGTATTCTGTGTCTACTGTTTGTATGGGCTGCAGAGATACGCCTTTATCAATTTCTCTAGCAATGGACAAGGTTAAGCTGTCTATATTAACCCCCTTGCGAGTCATCGTGTCGTTTGGGTGTATCAGAATGGTTATCGGCGAATTTAATGCTTCGGAAGGGAGAATGTACTTGGGGAAGGCCAAAGTCAATATGCGGAAACCCAAAGGAAGCAAATGTCTTTCTTTACCTCTTCATGATGATGAGCCAAAAGGGGTGGGCCCGTCCCGTCCTCCTCGGGCCTCTGAGGGCCACAGAGGGCCCGCCCTTTGCCTGGGCTTAGCCCGGCGCCGCCCGCGCGCGTCCCGCGACACGGGGGCTCTCGCTGCACTAAGAGCACCTCCGGGGGCGGGACTGGGCGTGCGCGACTTCCGGTCGCAATGGGGCCACTGGGGGATGTAGTCCCCGATCCTCGTAGGGCTGTCCGGCAAGATGGGCGGTGTGGCGCTGTGAGGCGGCTGGGAGGCTGCTGACGGCAGCGGCGGTCACCACGGAAGAAGAGCGCTGCTCCCTGGCTCTCCCCCGGTACACCCAGGTCAGTGTTTGCAGAGTTCCCCGCTCCCCCGGGGCTCTCGCTGCACTAAGAGAACCTCCGGGGGCGGGACTGGGCGTGCGCAACTTCCGGTCGCAATGGGGCCGCTGGGGGATGTAGTCCCCGATCCTCGTAGGGCTGTCCGGCAAGATGGGCGGTGTGGCGCTGTGAGGTGGCTGGGAGGCTGCTGACGAAAGCGGCGGTCACCACGGGAGAAGAGCGCTGCTCCCTGGCTCTCCCCCGGTACACCCAGGTCAGTGTTTGCAGAGTTCCCCGCTCCCCCGGGGCTCTCGCTGCACTAAGAGCACCTCCGGGGGCGGGACTGGGCGTGCGCGACTTCCGGTCGCAATGGGGCCGCTGGGGGATGTAGTCCCCGATCCTCGTAGGGCTGTCCCGCAAGATGGGCGGTGTGGCGCTGTGAGGCGGCTGGGAGGCTGCTGACGGCAGCGGCGGTCACCACGGGAGAAGAGCGCTGATCCCTGGCTCCCTGGCTCTCCCCCGGTACACCCAGGTCAGTGTTTGCAGAGTTCCCCCCTGGTCATTATCTGCCCTGTTGCCTTTTGCACATTTCTAGGAGGGCCGTGACCCCATCATTGTATGTTAATTCGGCGACCTGTCCTCTTAAAGGAAAAGTGAAACGAGAGACACTAATTCAAAGTGTGGTTGCCTAAAAAAATGCATTCTGCCATTATTAAAGCCACATATGGAATGCCCCAATGCTTTTCCTTATCTCTATACTTTTGTACATTTATATGATGACTCAAATGAAATAATTTAATTGTGTTGAGGTAAAATTGAAAGCTCTTGATTGGGTCATCTGCCCCTTACAGGTAGGAGGGCATGTGTAGTGAGCGGATGCACGAATATGCGCTGGACATGCTGGCCTTCCAGTCTCATCTTATGTTTCAAATGCCATCCTCATAACACTGCCTTCCTTAGGAGCCTTTCTTGCACAAATGTGGTCTTCTACAGATAAAAGACTGTGAAAAGGATCCTTCCCTAGCAGAAAATCCGCCGAGATTGTGTTTTTGTGGTACATTTCTTTACTGCAGCCTTCACATTGTGGAAACACCAGACACTTTTTAACCTTGATCGACGTAGCCAAGTATTTCTTCGGTTTGAAACAAGTGCCTGGCACTTGTTAAATGTGCGTGGAACACCCTAATCGTAATGCAGTCATGGCTTGTGCTGGGCGCTGTAGTCTCATTCTCAATAATTCTGTCCCTTGGAGTGTATTAGGAGGTTTGCTAAAGATGCTATTTGCAAATGATCAGTACCAAAGGACACAATTACAAACCAATCTTAATAGTGAACAAACCTACTTACTGCTTATTTGTAGTTTTACTGCTGATCATACTTGTAAGTTACAAAAAGCAGCTGGTTTTGGGGTGGGGGAGTGGGAGCATTATCGATACTGGACACTTAAGTTCATTTAGGGTGTTGTCCACATATTGTACAAGGAAGTCCATCACTTGGAAGGAAGGAAAAGAATTTGACTAAAATGTGTATATAAAGGCAGCTTCTCAAAATGTAGCTGGGAAGGTCAGCAGTAAAACCTGGGTGTGCCCACGAGACGCGTACACGCAATTTGTATAGCAGTGGCCAGTGGTGGTATACATACATGGTGGCTTGTTGGAGAGCCCAACAAGTCCGAAAAACAAGTGAATTAACAAATGAACCTCCTGGTGCGTCACATCTGTGGTATCTGTGTGACTGGTAACCAACGTAAGGGTCAAATGGTTGCCCAATTAGAATGCAATTCTCTCCAAAAATAAGTTTAATAAAGTGAATTCGTTCTGGATGTCGACAGGTGGTGGAACATGCCCAGCATTGCCGTGGGACTCGCACTTGCTTCACATGGCATGGAAATCAAAGGGTAAATGTAAATGTAAATGTACAGGAATTTATATAGCGCAAATCATCAACCGGTTTCTAAGCGCTTGCTTAGGGAACCCGTCCTGGTATTCCACTGTGAGATAACCCCGGCAGGGTATCCGCAAGGTGAAAGCCAGGCATCCTGCCGCGAGGGGCTGTTGTGGAGATTAAGCAAGCTATTGCCCAGAGTCGCAGAGTGTGAACCCGTGAATCGAGTAGGCACCGGAGCTAGAATTGTCGAGTCCATGGACATTTTAGGACTCAAGACCCCGCCGAGCTGGGAATTGAACCCTGGTCCCGGACTGACCTCTGCTGCCAGGTCTGCCTCCTCTAACCAGTGAGCCACACTTCTCCCGAAGGGTGGCCGCTGCACATGGAGAAAAAATAAATTGCGAACCTCCTGAAGAAGCTAATAAAAAAAAGTTTAAAAGGGTATTTCTTTTTTACTTTGGGGATGGGTGTTGAAGTTGAGGCCTCATGTTTGTTTCGTACTTTCTGTTCAGGGGCATAGCTATCAATAGTGCAGCAGGTGCAGTGGCACCGCGGCCTGGTGTGCCCACTGGGCCCCTCTTGTAGTTGTATTTATTTTACTACCAAACCAGGGGATGGGGCCGTTTTCCTTGCTTTAATTTGGGACCATGACATCTTTGCTTCGCTATTGTTCCTGCTTTCATTTGTGACACTCTAGAAGAGCTGTTATTTGCTGTGTGATCGGATTTCTCATATCAAGTGGGGGTGTTAAGCTTTGAAGCTGGTTTGGCACGAGGCAGCATCTCGTGGACATGGGGCTTGAGTGGGCTTGAGTGGTAAGTGCCGATTTCGCGGGCACTTTTGTAAAAATCGCTGCATTTTTACAAAAGTGCCGATTTCGCGGCAAACCGCGAAATCGCGAAATCCTGGAGGGTCTGCTTATTCACAAGGCAGAGGTAAACCACGTTAATTTGATTAACACTGCCTTGCAAATAAGGCAAAGCCCCTATCGCCACGGAAACATCACAAAAAGTGACATTCCTGTGGGGATAGGGGCTTGTACATATGCCCCCGAATGTCATCTACATATAGGGAGAGTAGTAGAGGCCTGTGAGTGAGATGCAGTCCATGGTTGGTTTTCTTTATTTTTTATTTAATTTTCCCTTGTCGTCGTCTATCGACTCCCTCACCCTGCCGCACCGCTCTTACCTGCACAGGCCGCTCCTTATATTTAGATTCAATCTTCCACAAAAGTTCAGATATTCAGACTTTTGCCTTGGAATTTCCACCATTTTAAATGTATGTGACAACAATTATCCCTACTGAAATGCCAGTAGCTTTGTGCACAGGCATCATTTTATTTCTCTACACTGGTAAAATATCCACCCCCGTCCTGCCTTTGAAACAGTACAGTACAGCTCCGACCAGTTCCACGGTGCCAAAGTGCTACATAGTAACTGTGAATACACGTAGACTCACAACTTGGCGAGTTCCCAAACTTTGGGGCTAACCATGTCTTAGATCTCACTTTCCCCAAACCTTCCAGTGGATTTTCTTCTGTCTCATGTTATAAGAATAGGGTATGTAGTTGCGCAGGCTTAAAAACATTAACAACTGAAAGGTCACGTTTTGTGAATTCTTCCCAGTCATAAATCCACCCGTTTACGCTCATAAATCTAATTTACAAGCACAAGTGACTTTGTGAATCAGGGCCCTGAGTTTACTGGGTGTGATTACTTTATCACCTGCTACACGAATTCCAAATTTAGCACTACCTCCCGGAATAAAACGTAACTGCTCCACCTATCTACCCCCCTTAAAGTTAAATAGGGCAACTTGCTGAACAGATTAGAGGGCAATACTCCAGTGACCCCTGGACTGCCAGTTGTAAATCACAGTTCCCAGCACAGCTATTACCCAGAAATCCCTGACACATCATCACATACCTAATGTAAAGGCCTCTTCCACCACTTAAACTATTACGCAGGTGTTATCATGCAAACATGACTAAATAAAGCAATGAGGACAAATTCATATCCTGATTTCCTGATATATATATATATATATATATATATATATATATATATATATATATATATATATATATATATATATATATATATATATATATATATATATATATATATATATATATATTTTTTTTTTATATATTTTCTTTATATATATAGAAGTGTGGCTCACTGGTTAGAGGAGGCAGACCTGGAAGCAGAGGTCAGCCCGGGACCAGGGTTCAATTCCCGGCTCCGCAGGATCTTGAGTCCTAAATCATCCACGGACTCGACAATTCTCGCTCTGGTGCCTACTCGATGCATGGGTTCACACTCTGACTCTGGGCAATAGCTTGTTTAATCTCCACAACGGCCCCTCGCGGCAGGATGCCTGGCTCTCACCTTGCGGATACCCTGCTGGGGATATTTCACAGGGGAATACCAGGACGGGTTCCCTAAGCAAGCGCTTAAATACCGGGTCGGTGATTTGTGCTATATAAATACATGTACATTCACACATATATGTATATTGTTTTTACAATAGTTTAATGACAAACGACTCTCACCTTGTTTGCAGCTCCCTTTATGTGTGTTGGAACCAATGCATATCCTTGCTATGAGATCAGAGTAAAATAGAAGGGGCCAACAATGTGTAGAACGGGCTGCAGCATTTGAATCGAAAATCTGAATTAAGTGGAAATGCTGTACTTGGAATGGTTGACAATTGGATGAGCAGGTGAATACTTCCTTCATATTGTAATATATAATTAATCCGTCAGGACTGCAATAAAAGCAGATAGCTTCTTATCTGTTGCTGCGTTTGACGTATGTTTCGGCGCCATAAGGAAGAGTGTTACTTCTGGGCCACATTATTACATGATTACAGGGAGTCTGTTATGTATTGGCCAAAGTCTAAAGTATAAACGTCTAAATATATCTTCGGCAGCACCTGCTGATGTTGTAAGCAAAGACCAACCACTCTTTTGAAACATTGGTTTAGTTTTGAAGTTTTAGATACAAACTGACCTACTTAACTCGTTTTAAAACCCGACTATACTTTATTTTTCTTAAAGTCCCAGCTTATTGAGTGATCTCAGCTGCATTTGTGATGTCTCTTAGTGGATAAATAAGATGCTAGCGGTGGAGTTGCGAGTCGCGTGAAATAGGATGTGAGGTTTAGAGCAGCGGTTCTTCACCTCTTGACTTCTGTGAACCCCAAATGAGTCATTATTGGAAGCCGGGACCCCCGCCTAAGCAATTTCTATGATTAGAACCACAAAACAATACAGAAAAACTACAGAAATAAGTATACACCAGCAAATGCCCACATTTTGAAATAGTTTGTTGAATTCACAGTCAAATATAGAAAACTTTTCTAATGTTCAATTTTGCTTCTTTATTTGTATATACCGTATTATTTTAATATTTAATTTTGTAAACATTCGTGGACTCCCTGAGTAGACCATGCAAAACCCGTAAGGGTCATGGGCCCACAGGTTAAGAACCACTGGTTTAGAGTGTTGTACTGCTAAATTTACTCTTTCAATCTATGTCTATACCAGTGAAATATATGAGTGTCCAATTTAGTAGTAAGTTCACTGATGCAAATGGTGGTGTTGTGGTAGAAACACAATTTGCATTGATTTCTACAGTGGAGCTGCAACTTGGGTTGTGGGAGGTGCTGCAGCACCCCGCACAAAACTTGAAAGGGTTAGAATGGAGCATGAACCGTGAAGGGACCCTTCTAATGTTCTTCTTCTGGCAGGGTTTGTTGTGACAGACGGTCACATACCTCAGTAAGGAGACATTATTGGGTAGCAGCCACACAAAAAAAAAAAGAATCCAGCACCCCTGGTTTTCAATTTTTGGGAAAGCAAAATCATTTATGTTTTCTATGTTTGTGGAAATGTCTGTCCAAGCGGGTGGAAATTGTCTTTTATCGGGTCTTCTTCTCTTTTATAAGGGAGCACTCTCCAAACGGAGTCACGCTACATACTGGTGCGAAGTCACAACAGTGTACAATCAAAGTCACTTAATATGCCTTAATTTAAAATATAGGGAGGGCCAATCTTTTACTGCACTTCTCTCAGATCCTGACGAATGCCACAGAAGTTGAGGAAGGCCATGTGCCAACCAGGTGCCGTATCATACATATGGTGCATTTTCCCTGTTTGTGCTGGGTGCACCTTTTAAAATTTGCGCCTGGCGCAAGCACAAAAAATGTGCTGAATTAGGATGAATGGCCTGCCCCCAGAGTAGCCACGAACTCGCGCTGCCCTGGGGGCATCGCATTCATGTGAAAAACGGAGCGGCTGATTTGAAGCGCTCTGTGTTTCATAGTGCAGGCGACAACCCGTCTACACTTTTAATGGGGGTAGAGATCACCTTGCAGGTGGGTGCAGTGAGTTACTGCACCTGCAAGCACAGGGATGTCTGGGGAGTCATGGAATCTCCTTACCCCCCTCCAGAGGGCTGCCATCAGGATGCGCTCAGACAGTGCACCACCTTTAAGGTGGAACACTGTCAGTGCTCCTTCTGGTAGCTTCTTTTCCCTTTTGCCAGAATCTATAATACTGAGCAGGCACAGAGGAAAAGGGATCCCCTCATTTTCATGGGGTCATGCCCCCATGAAAATGAGGGAACACCCTCTGATAGCGCTGGTGCTTTATGTACAACAGAATTATCTTTATTAGAGAAGGGGATACACAAGTGTCTGCAGTCCCTTCTGAAATACCAAAGAGCCCCTAGGGCGCACAAAGCCGGAGTAAATGCCCATTGCGCCAACCGGGGCACTTCTGTAATACAGTTCCAGGGATACAGAAAATGAGGTATACAGTGGGTAGCACCTCAATGGCCTTCTTCCACCTCTCTAGGGTCTCCACAAACGTGATTGAAGAGTGGGAGGGTACTGTGGTGCCAAAACTATCCGCTACCTCCATGAGGTTTGCGTAGACCCGCTGGTAGCGAGAATCTGAGGCAGACTCAATGTTAGGAGCGGGTGTGCAGAGTGCAGGAGGAAAGGTAATGGTGCAAAGGAAAGCAGCATCGCATATCAGTTAGAGCGGCAGAAAACATAGATTTCATAAACCTGTATTTAAATGAAGCAATTACGAAGGATTTACGTAAACTGGGGAGACTGACATAATACTTGTTATTTCAAATAAGGCAGGAACGGATTCATGAGGTGATTGAGGGAGTGCAGTATGACATGAGTTATTTTTTAATATATTTTTAAAGAAGAGTATGGAGAGAGCTGTTGTAGTGGCAGCAAACTACCATATATCACCGAGGTGAGAAGGGTTGATGACATCATTGAATAGAAACGTATGGGGGTCCTTCACCAGAACACACAATTTCGCTATCTGCCCTAATTAAGATACATGCATCAAAAGGGTCTGGCTTAAAAAGTAGTGTTGGTGGGATAAGGAGACGTCGTGGTTGAGATGACCACTTTCTGAAATAAGTGTTCTGTGCGGCATTAAATATTGCCAGATTTTGATAGCCATTGTTTATCCTTTTGATGAGTGTTGTTACACATTTCCTAGTGGTGTATCACTCAATGCTTGTTTAAAAATCTACGTGGTTTAAAATACTGAGGAAACAGAACTTTCTACTCCAATTACCCGGTCTAACACTAAATTGACCAAAGATATGACTAGGGTTTTCTGCCAGAGACCATTGAGAAAAATGAAACCCTGATTTCAATGACAGTTAACAACTTCATTAAGGTGGTAAGGCTCTCCCTGCTGCAGGCGGTAGAGAGAGAAGGGATTTCTATTTGTATAATTTTTCGGTGGTGGCCATTTTCGGTCGGTACACCGACGTGCCTACAGTGCTGCAGACCTACTTAGGTCTTTTTTGATTGGCACTAGGTATTTTTTAACTTTGTCTAATTTGTTTTTCACTGGTAGTGTGCTTTTATTCCACTGTTAATCATTTCATTACTGAAATGGAGCGCTGGTTTCTCTGGCTTTTGGGCTTTCACGCGTCTGAGATTGAAGCCACGCCCTCTTGGAGACGGGCTATATATTCATGTCAGCGGACCCCTGCATCTCATACCCCTCAATCCCATGTCTTGAGGTTCCTTGTTGTTACAAAGCTGACATGAACAAAGCTGACATACTCATGTAAGGACATTATAGAGCTAAACTGCCCCATGAGAGAAGTTTGCTACCACTCTATTAATGTCTCACTAAGCCCGGCAGGCTGTAGCAGTTGTTATCTCCAGCTAGGTGAACAGAAACCAGCACGCTATTCTGGCAAGCAAACTCAAATGTACTCTGTCACTAAACAAGGCTTTCTGTTGAATAGTTGGTCTCTGCCCAAAACAAACAAGCATTTGTAATGCAATAGGTCGTGCATTAATTAAGTTTGAGCTATTGGCATTGCTAAATATTGCAACACCAATTGCAACAAAAATCTATAAATTGCAGGCCAAAACAATGTGTATTTATTTATGTAGCAATGGTGGCATGCTGCGCTTTAGATAAATATGTTTAAAAGTAAAGTGTGCCACACTGCGATTGCTACAATAGTTAATTGTGGATGCGTTAACAATTGATGTGTGCACTGATGGCTGGTGGTGTGTGTGCCTGTAGAAATTATGCACTGATGGCTGGTGGTGTGTGTGCCTGGTGAAAGTGTGCACTGTTGTGTGGTGGTGTGTGGGCCTGGTGAAAGCGTGCACTGACGGCTGGTGGGGTGTGCCTGGTGAAAGCGTGCACTGATGGCTGGTGGTGTGTGTGTGCCTGGTGAAAGCGTGCACTGACGGCTGGTGGTGTGTGTGCCTGGTGAAAGTGTGCACTGACGTCTGGTGGTGTGTGCCTGCTGGAAGCGTGCACTGACGTCTGATGGTGTCTATGCCTGGTGAAAGTGTGTACTGATGGTGTGGTTGTATGTGTGGTTGTGTGTGTGGTTGTGTGTGTGTGGTTGTGTGTGTGGTTGTGTGTGTGGGTGGTTGTGTGTGTGGGTGGTTGTGTGTGTGGTTGTGTGTATGGTTTGTGTGTGGTTGTGTGTGTGGTTGTGGGTTTGGTTTTGTGTGTGTGGTTGTGTGTGTGTGATTGTGTGTGGTTGTGTGTGTGTGGTTGTGTGTGTGTGTGGTGTGTGTGTGATTGTGTGTGTGTTTATGTGTCTGGTTGTGTGTGGTTGTGTGTGTGGTTGTGGTTATGCGTAGTTGTGTGTGTGTGGTTGTGTGTGTGGTTGTGTGTGTGGTTGTGTGGGTGTGGTTGTGTGTGTGTGTGGTTGTGTGTGTGGTTGTGGTTGTGTGTGTGGTTGTGTGTGTGGGTGTGTGTGTGGTTGTGTAAACCGCCCTTACGCATGGTATATGGCATGTGTAAATGCATTTTGCTGCACTGCGTTCCGGTAAACTCCAGTTTAAATTAAGTCCCTGTATGGGTCTAGTGACGCAGCCAGGAGTGCTGGGACTTTTGTTGGTTTAGTAAGGTGAATATTTTTGCAAAAAGCAAAATAAGCCAATAATAAACAACTGAAGCGTTTTTAAAGGCAAGTATTTTCTCAGAGAACCTTTAGAAATTTTAAGGAAATATTTGAAATCCCATGTGGTTTACAAAATGTTACAGATTTTGGCACTTTGAAACAGAGGGATTACAAGAAACGTGTGTTTAGTTTTAGTGAAGGGGCCTGTATTTTAACCCACCATAACCGTAATATAACGTTGCGCTATAAAAGCCAGTGGTGGATAGGGCTGGGGAAGAGTCAATGACTGCAGAGCTACCCAACGTGAACCCAAACAACACATATGCATTTTAAATGCACCATAGGAGACGAGGCCTTGATTACTAACACCTCGTCTGACTGTCTAGAAATAGTCTAAGGCGAGTGGGGGGGGGAGGGAGGGGGGTCTGTGATAAAACTAAGCAGAGTCCGCCCTGGAGCCATTCCACAGCCTTATCGGTTGTTGTAATAAGTCTGCAGACTAGGGACATGTGTCCAGGAGCAATTAGTGTGGACAGAAGCGTGCTGGGGGTCACTCCACAAGGTGGAGAACCACACCGTGCAGGGGACGAGTCTCTTGTGCAGACTTCATTGTTCCTACTGAACACATTCATACGAAATCACAATCATGCAAAATCTGATTTACACATTATTACAAAATCATGCACACATTCATCCGAAATCCGATGTGTTCAGTAGTACTAATGTGCAGACCAAATGAGTTGGGGAGTTCTCTCCCCACCGTCTTTAAGGTGTAGGAGAGTAGGGTCTGCAATCCTATGATCACCCAGATTTTTTTGCTTTTGTTTCACTGGTTTACGACTTTCTCTGGCTGTGGGCCTGCCAATCAGACCCACAGCCTGGCTGTTCTCTTTCTAAATTACGATATGTACCCTAGGTGCATTTACCAATTGGTACTGGGCCACCTTATCAGACCCCGTAACGCAGGGCATAGGTGTACCCAGGGCCGCCAGGGGCTGCAGCATGTATTATGCCACCCCTGGCTGGCCTCCTAAATTTGACACAACTGGCTGCATGACAGCTGGGGCGAAGTCGTGTAATCACACTTTGCTATAGATGTAGTAGCCCTATATCTAACCATACAATGGACACCCGAGTTCCTATCAGTCACTCCTATGGCAGGCCTTGACAATCCTGAAGGCAGAGTGCATGGGCTCGTGTGAACTGTGTTCTGGCCCGAGCCGAGCCCGGTTGCAGCCTGCGGAACCAAGACCCAATGGCTGTTCCATGATAACGCGTACCATATCGGTAACTCCGGTGTCGCGTTATCAAGGCATGTCGAGTAAGGTGTCATACGAATCGGGATGCTGCCCCCTCACCAATTCTGGCGACGAGGTTAGCATTCCGCCCTTCTAGAGGGACACGACATGTACGTAACTGTGAACCCCGGTTAAAGTTAACTAAAGCCTCAGCTCCACAAAATGGATGCTGCCACCACAGACACGAGTCTGACCTCCTGCTGCTGGGAGTCCTTCCAGTGAGGGGAGCTTGGACAAAGGGTTTCCTGTCGAGGGCGGTATTCGCACCGTCCCAGACAGGGTTTGTGTATTCTGGGTAGGTAGGGCTTTTGCGAGAAGGTGACTGCGGAGTGGCACCCCGGTGCTCACTACGCATCTGCCGGTCAGAACCAGTTCCAGGGGCGCCAGCCCTGGCCTGGGGAAAGTCCGGCAGGGGAGAGGGGTGTAACTACCCCCCTTCCTGGTCCCACCCTTAGGGCCGGACCTAGTCATGTACCCACCCCTTTCTTTAGAATAAAGGCCGGAGCGGGGACCCTTCCAAATCAGATCATCTTTGAATCAAGAACTACTTTCTACGAAAGGACACTCAAGACTCTTCTCAAGATTTCTCCCTTGTGACTAAGGAGTAGTCACCCTGCATCAGCGGGCACCATCTAAGAACTCTGCGGTTTGCTGCAAGTCCTTCCTCAAGGATCCGACGGCCCAGCTCGACGAGAACCGGCTTCCCTGGCACCTCTGACCTCTACCCACGTCATCAGCTCAGCTGTGATCTGTGGGTGCGACGAGACCTCGAGGGACCGGCCATCATCAGAACCTGCACGCTCTTAAACCAGCACGACCATCGAAGCGATTCCCTGGTGAGTGCTCTGGGGTCCGAGAAGCCCCGACCCTGAGCCGCTCTAGCACCGAAGTGCAGTCTCCCAGCATCTCCACGATCTGCGTGGGGCCCTTCTGCTCGCTGCTCAGCACGTTGTCTGGTCACTCGCCGCTGGCTTGTGCCCTTCTGTGACGACATCCGACAATCAACACTGCTGGTCTGGTTGCTCCAGACTGGCCCTTGCTTCCATCCTTGCGAGAAGCACCCCGGACCCTCCTGGTCCACTCAAGACGCCATCTTAGGCCCACCACGTGGCCCTGAGATCTGCCAAGGCTTGTTGCCCCATCCTGGGCCCAGCGACGCCGACAGCATCATCCTTCGTGGGACAGCTCGCACCTCCGCCGTGGTCGCCGACAACGCCTCCTGGTCCGTGAGACTGCAGAGCCTAGCGTCGCCCACTCACCTGGTCGAGGTGACGGCCAACCGGTGCCATCCTGGTACCCTCTGACTACTGGCTAGTAGTACGAACTTGGTCCCCTCTGCTTTCAGGTATCAACAATCTCTGATCCAGGCTTGGATCTCTACGAACTATTCATCACTGGTCGCCGGCCAGCAACTCCTTTCCTTCCGGCTCCTGGCTCGTCAGCGAAGACCCCGACGCCTGTAAGACTTGTGCAGCCGCAGCCCTCGTGGCTAGGTAACTCGGCATTTCGGTGCCTGCATAGCCTCTTTACTCTAGGGTCCCGAGTCCCTCGCTTCCGACTTGCCTGATCGGGTCCCCCCGAGACCTTAAACTTTCCGTGTCCTCGGACACTTGTTTTAATTGTGCACTTGAAGTATTTTCCTAAGAGATTTGGTTTGTGCTTAGTACCCTGTCCTCATAAAGAGTCCAGGGCTGTTGTGAATCTTAATAAATATCCTGTTTATTTTCATAACACTTGTGTGGTGTCCTTTCACTGGGTGTTCAAGGGGTACATGTGTGGTAAACAGTTGGCTTAACGCGCCCTCTCGAGTCTTTAGCCTTAGACTGCTCGTATCCACGCTACTAGGATAGCTGGTCTATAGGATGACTTACAACCAAACACCATAAGGGTCGTTGGAACGATACATAGCGGTCGCTAGAATAGCGAACGTTGCATATCGGGCCAACTTCTCACATTGGTGAGCAGCGGTTGGGATTTGAGCTTGCTGTTGTTTTACCACACGTATCCTAAGAATATCTTGTTGAAAGATCGCATAAGTACTGTTAGTACATATAACTAAAGCTTAGAATACTCTGAGTTCTACTGAACCGGCTGTTGCAGCTCCTCAAGGCCTAGCACACCTTGGCTGCAACTCTTAGCAAGGGAACAGTAGGTAAACACATAGTGTAGGTAGGTGCATCACTTACACCACACTAGAAGCAGTATGTCGGACAAAGGAGGAAACTCTGAGTCGCCCCTTGTGTCAGTTGACCCTCCACAGGTCATCTCTTCAAGATATACTGCGCTTAACTTCCATGAGTTACGACAAGTATGTACCTCTAGGAAGATTAAGCAAGGGGCTAACCCCACCACCTCCTTTCTGATTGGTCTCCTCGAGACTTATGATGCCAGAAAGGCTGAGAAGCTTCTTAGCCATTCTAATCCAGAAGGAGACATGCCTCCCCTCGAGGGAACCAGAGGTGACCCTGACCTAATCCTCCTCTCAACCGAGAATGAGAATGTGGAGGAGGATGAGGATGAGGATCCCTCTGGGGATGAGGCAGATAAGGGACAGGTAGAAGTCGTCAGACTAAGCAGGTCCAACTTAAGCAAACATGATAGCGGTACTGGGGGACCCCTGGGGCCACTAACAGGTCAGCTTAACATTGGGAATGGACGAGCCCGATCTCTGTCAAGAGACTCTGGCAGATCCCTTCAAACCAACGGCTCTCGCAACTCTTCTCAGAGAGGGATGACGTCCCCTCAGCGGAGAGTGTACGAAGCTAAGGAAAGGGCAGCTAATCTGAGGATCGAAAGGGAAGAACTTGCCCTGGCCAAAGAAAGGCTTGCCTTTGCGAGAGAGCAACAGTTAAGTGGGGTAGTCCCCACTGGTGGCAGCAATGTACCTAGCAATAGGGAAAAGAGTTTCGATACGAAACACCTTGGTAAGATAGTGCCCCCCTTTAAACAAGGGGACGACATCCACAAATGGATTACTGCTTTGGAGAGGGCCTGCACTGTGCAAGGTGTTCCCCAGAGTCAGTGGGCAGCTATCTTGTGGCTCTCCTTTGAAGGAAAAGGAAGAGACAAGCTCCTCACCACAAGGGTGGAGGATGCGAACGACTACCAAGTCTTGAAAAATACACTCGTTGAAGGGTTCGGCCTAACCACTGAGCAGTACAGGGTGCTGTTCAGGGATACCCAGAAAACGCAGTCTCAAGACTGGTCTGACTTTATCGATTGTGCCACTAAGGCTTTTGAGGGCTGGTTGCTGGGCAGTAAGGTTACTGATTACAAAGGATTGTATAATTTGATGATGAGAGAACAAATTTTAAACAATTGTCAGAACCAGTTGTTGCATCAGCATCTTGTCGACTCGGATCTGACCTCTCCCCAAGAATTGGGAAAGAAGGCAGACAGATGGGTTCGTACGAGAGTTAAACAGAACCAGGGCCAGAATCAAGGTGGTCAGAAGAAAGCAGACCAGAAGGGTAAAGATTCTAAGGGGGAACAAAATGACCAGAAGTCTTCGACAGGTCCCCAACAACCCAAAGAGGGTGGGGGTCAGGCTCCCCAAAAGAAGAAAGAAGGCCAATCCAAAAGATGGTGCCAGTACTGTAAAAGTAAATCTCACTGGTTTAGTGAGTGCACCAAGAAAGGAGGAGGGCAGACTCCTGCCACTGCAGCCCCTAAGGCACCTGTGCCCCCTAGTACAGTCAGCAGTGGTAGTGCGCCTCCCAAGGGTTTAGTAGGGTTAACCCTGGGTTCTGAGGGGCGTGACAACTTAGTTGGCACACTCACTCAGGCTGTCCTTGTCAGTACAGGGGACGCGGACGTGTCCCCTGACATAAGTCCCAATACCTTGGGCAAATACAGACAGACGCCTTTCATAAATGGAAAGATGGCTCAGGCCTATAGGGACACTTGTGCCAGCGTCACCATGGTGACGCCTAACTTTGTGGACCCTGGACAGATCATGCCAGGTACAGAATTCCTGGTGACCAATGCAAGCAATGTCACTACCAATCACAGTATGGCAATTGTAGCTTTCTCCTGGGGAGGGGTAACTGGCCAAAAGAAGGTTGTAGTTAGTCCAGACCTCCCAGTGGATTGTTTGTTGGGCAATGATTTGGAGTCATCACAATGGTCAGAAGTGGAGCACCGGACTCACATGGAAATGTTAGGTTTGCCAGCACATGTGTTCGCTGTGACCAGGTCACAGGTCAGGAAATGCCCCACTGAACAGGTGCTGGATCCTGGAACAATGGACCAGACACCTCCCAAGAAAAAGAGCAGTAGGGTTAAGGCTGCGCCTTCCCCCTTGCCCCAGGTCGTGGATCAAGTCTCAGAGGAGGCTGACCTACAAGAATTGAGGGAAACTGAGCCTAGGGAGTTCGAACTTGATCAAGTTGAATTCTTGGGTTCAGGGGGACCCTCAAGGGAGGACCTGGGGAAGGACCAGTTAGACTGCCCTTCTCTTGAACCCCTCAGACAGCAGGCTGCTGCTGAGGCTGCTGGGAACGCCACAGGTACCCACAAGGTATACTGGGAAGACGGACTCCTGTACACTGAGTCAAGAGACCCCAAGCCTGGCATGACCAGGAGGCTGGTTGTACCCTTGTCTCAGCGTGGTTTCCTACTTACCTTGGCCCACGAGATTCCCTTAGCAGGTCACTTAGGCCAGACGAAAACGTGGGACAGGCTTGTCTCACACTTTCACTGGCCTCATATGAACGAAGATACCAAGGAGTTTTGCCGCTCCTGTGTCACTTGCCAAGCCAGTGGTAAGTCAGGTGGCACGACAAAGGCCCCCCTTATACCAATGCCTGTGGTGGGGGTGCCCTTTGAACGGGTGGGGATCGACATCGTCGGTCCCATGGAACCACCAACAGCCTCAGGGCACAAGTTTATACTGGTGGTAGTGGATCATGCCACCAGGTATCCTGAAGCTATTCCCCTTAGGACCACTACAGCACCTGTGGTGGCAAGAGCCCTAGTTGGAGTATTCTCCAGAGTGGGCTTCCCTAAGGAGGTCGTCTCCGACAGAGGTGCAAACTTTATGTCGAGCTACTTAACTGCTATGTGGAAGGAATGTGGTGTCAACTACAAGTTCACTACACCCTATCATCCACAATGCAATGGGCTTGTTGAGAGATTCAACAGGACCCTTAAAGGGATGATTCATGGACTACCTGAAAAGCTTCGGCGTAGATGGGGCGTCCTGATCCCCTGCCTCTTGTTCGCCTACAGAGAAGTCCCACAGAAGGGGGTTGGCTACAGCCCTTTTGAACTTTTGTATGGGCATCCTGTAAGAGGACCCCTGTGTTTGGTGAAGGAAGGATGGGAGAGACCTCTCAAAAAGCCTGCAGCCAACATAGTGGACTATGTGCTTGGCCTCCGCTCGCGGATGGCTGAATACATGGAGAAGGCATCTGAAAACCTTAAGGCCAGCCAAGAACTCCAGAAAGCTTGGCATGACCAAAAGGCTGTCTTGACTGTTTACCAGCCCGGACAGAAGGTGTGGGTGTTGGAGCCAGTGGCCCCAGCAGCACTCAAGGACAAATGGTCCGGGCCCTACACCATCCTGGAGAAAAAGTGAGAGGTCACCTACCTGGTCGACCTGGGAACTCCCCGGAGCCCCCACAGGGTGCTTCATGTCAACAGGCTCAAGGCATATGTCGACAGGAAGGACATGAGTTTGCTCATGGCCCTAGATGAGGGTCAGGAGGAGGAGAGTGACCCTCTCCCCGACCTGCTCACTCAGAATCCTGACGATGGATCGGTAGATGGTGTTGTCTTTTGTGGCAGCCTCTCCGAACATCAACAGAGAGACTGTAAACAGGTTCTTCAGTCTTTCAGACATATGTTTTCTCTAACACCCAGCCAGACCGATTGGTGCACCCATGAGGTTGACACTGGCGACAGCTTGCCCGTTAAGAGTAAAATCTACCGGCAGCCTGATCACGTTAGAGACTGCATCAAGAGTGAAGTGCAGAAAATGTTGGAGCTGGGAGTCATTGAACCCTCGGATAGCCCTTGGGCTAGTCCCGTAGTTCTAGTGCCGAAACCTCACACCCAGGGTGGTAAGAGAGAGATGAGGTTTTGCGTAGACTACAGGGGTCTCAATGCAGTCACTAAGACTGACGCCCACCCAATACCAAGGGCAGACGAACTTATCGATAGATTGGCTTCGGCCAACTACTTAAGTACGTTTGACCTGACAGCTGGGTATTGGCAAATCAGGTTAGCTGAGGACGCCAAGCCTAAAACCGCATTTTCAACCCCTGGTGGGCATTATCAGTTCGTGGTGATGCCCTTTGGTCTGAAAAATGCACCTGCCACCTTCCAAAGGTTGGTGAATCAAGTCCTTACTGGGCTGGATGACTTCTGTGCGGCGTATCTTGACGATATTGCTGTCTTTAGCTCCACCTGGGAGGATCACCTGGTCCACCTGCGGAAAGCGTTAGAGGCCCTGCAAGCAGCAGGCCTCACTATCAAGGCCACCAAGTGCCAGATAGGGCAGACACAGGTTGTATACCTGGGCCACCTTGTAGGTGGAGGCCAGGTTCAGCCACTGGAGAGCAAAATACAGTCAATCAGGGACTGGGCTCCTCCAACCACCCAGACTCAGGTTCGAGCTTTCTTGGGCCTGACTGGATACTACCGGAAGTTTGTCAGGAACTATGGTTCCATCGTGACACCATTAAACGAACTGACAAGCAAGAAAATGCCAAAAAAGGTTCAGTGGACAGCGAGCTGTCAAAAAGCATTCGATGACCTAAAGCAGGCCATGTGCACGGCGCCTATCCTCAAGAGTCCGGACTACTCCAAACCATTCATTGTCCAAACAGATGCTTCTGAGTTGGGTGTGGGAGCTGTTCTTTCTCAACTGAATTTTGATGGTCAAGACCAGCCCATTGCTTTTATAAGCAGAAGGCTGACCCCTAGAGAGAAGAATTGGTCAGCTATTGAGAGGGAGGCCTTTGCTGTGGTTTGGGCCCTGAAGAAGCTGAGGCCATACTTGTTTGGCACTCACTTCAAGATTCAGACCGACCATAAGCCCCTCTTGTGGCTAAATCAGATGAAGGGTGAAAACCCCAAACTGCTTAGGTGGTCCATTTCCCTACAGGGGATGGACTTTACAGTGGAACATAGACCTGGTACTGATCATGGCAATGCCGATGGGCTCTCCAGATATTTCCACTTAGAACAAGAAGACTCACCTGGTCAAGGTTAGCTTATTGTTCCGACGTTTGGGGGGGTCATGTAGGAGAGTAGGGTCTGCAATCCTATGATCACCCAGATTTTTTTGCTTTTGTTTCACTGGTTTACGACTTTCTCTGGCTGTGGGCCTGCCAATCAGACCCACAGCCTAGCTGTTCTCTTTCTAAATTACGATATGTACCCTAGGTGCATTTACCAATTGGTACTGGGCCACCTTATCAGACCCCGTAACGCAGGGCATAGGTGTACCCAGGGCCGCCAGGGGCTGCAGCATGTATTATGCCACCCCTGGCTGGCCTCCTAAATTTGACACAACTGGCTGCATGACAGCTGGGGCGAAGTCGTGTAATCACACTTTGCTATAGATGTAGTAGCCCTATATCTAACCATACAATGGACACCCGAGTTCCTATCAGTCACTCCTATGGCAGGCCTTGACAATCCTGAAGGCAGAGTGCATGGGCTCGTGTGAACTGTGTTCTGGCCCGAGCCGAGCCCGGTTGCAGCCTGCGGAACCAAGACCCAATGGCTGTTCCATGATAACGCGTACCATATCGGTAACTCCGGTGTCGCGTTATCAAGGCATGTCGAGTAAGGTGTCATACGAATCGGGATGCTGCCCCCTCACCAATTCTGGCGACGAGGTTAGCATTCCGCCCTTCTAGAGGGACACGACATGTACGTAACTGTGAACCCCGGTTAAAGTTAACTAAAGCCTCAGCTCCACAAAATGGATGCTGCCACCACAGACACGAGTCTGACCTCCTGCTGCTGGGAGTCCTTCCAGTGAGGGGAGCTTGGACAAAGGGTTTCCTGTCGAGGGCGGTATTCGCACCGTCCCAGACAGGGTTTGTGTATTCTGGGTAGGTAGGGCTTTTGCGAGAAGGTGACTGCGGAGTGGCACCCCGGTGCTCACTACGCATCTGCCGGTCAGAACCAGTTCCAGGGGCGCCAGCCCTGGCCTGGGGAAAGTCCGGCAGGGGAGAGGGGTGTAACTACCCCCCTTCCTGGTCCCACCCTTAGGGCCGGACCTAGTCATGTACCCACCCCTTTCTTTAGAATAAAGGCCGGAGCGGGGACCCTTCCAAATCAGATCATCTTTGAATCAAGAACTACTTTCTACGAAAGGACACTCAAGACTCTTCTCAAGATTTCTCCCTTGTGACTAAGGAGTAGTCACCCTGCATCAGCGGGCACCATCTAAGAACTCTGCGGTTTGCTGCAAGTCCTTCCTCAAGGATCCGACGGCCCAGCTCGACGAGAACCGGCTTCCCTGGCACCTCTGACCTCTACCCACGTCATCAGCTCAGCTGTGATCTGTGGGTGCGACGAGACCTCGAGGGACCGGCCATCATCAGAACCTGCACGCTCTTAAACCAGCACGACCATCGAAGCGATTCCCTGGTGAGTGCTCTGGGGTCCGAGAAGCCCCGACCCTGAGCCGCTCTAGCACCGAAGTGCAGTCTCCCAGCATCTCCACGATCTGCGTGGGGCCCTTCTGCTCGCTGCTCAGCACGTTGTCTGGTCACTCGCCGCTGGCTTGTGCCCTTCTGTGACGACATCCGACAATCAACACTGCTGGTCTGGTTGCTCCAGACTGGCCCTTGCTTCCATCCTTGCGAGAAGCACCCCGGACCCTCCTGGTCCACTCAAGACGCCATCTTAGGCCCACCACGTGGCCCTGAGATCTGCCAAGGCTTGTTGCCCCATCCTGGGCCCAGCGACGCCGACAGCATCATCCTTCGTGGGACAGCTCGCACCTCCGCCGTGGTCGCCGACAACGCCTCCTGGTCCGTGAGACTGCAGAGCCTAGCGTCGCCCACTCACCTGGTCGAGGTGACGGCCAACCGGTGCCATCCTGGTACCCTCTGACTACTGGCTAGTAGTACGAACTTGGTCCCCTCTGCTTTCAGGTATCAACAATCTCTGATCCAGGCTTGGATCTCTACGAACTATTCATCACTGGTCGCCGGCCAGCAACTCCTTTCCTTCCGGCTCCTGGCTTGTCAGCGAAGACCCCGACGCCTGTAAGACTTGTGCAGCCGCAGCCCTCGTGGCTAGGTAACTCGGCATTTCGGTGCCTGCATAGCCTCTTTACTCTAGGGTCCCGAGTCCCTCGCTTCCGACTTGCCTGATCGGGTCCGCCCGAGACCTTAAACTTTCCGTGTCCTCGGACACTTGTTTTAATTGTGCACTTGAAGTATTTTCCTAAGAGATTTGGTTTGTGCTTAGTACCCTGTCCTCATAAAGAGTCCAGGGCTGTTGTGAATCTTAATAAATATCCTGTTTATTTTCATAACACTTGTGTGGTGTCCTTTCACTGGGTGTTCAAGGGGTACATGTGTGGTAAACAGTTGGCTTAACGCGCCCTCTCGAGTCTTTAGCCTTAGACTGCTCGTATCCACGCTACTAGGATAGCTGGTCTATAGGTTGACTTACAACCAAACACCATAAGGGTCGTTGGAACGATACATAGCGGTCGCTAGAATAGCGAACGTTGCATATCGGGCCAACTTCTCACACTAATGTGCAGACCAAATGAGTTGGGGAGTTCTCTCCCCACCGTCTTTAAGGACGACCACATTCTTGAGTGGGTTGTTGAGTCTGTGCACGTCACCCTGTGTGTAGCAAGATTGTCATGAGCCCAGAGCCACATTTTTCAGAAACCATGGTTACATAGTGTTAGACCCCACTGTGAAATATCGCAACCCCATAAAAACACAATTTGTGAAAATAACGTGTGGTACAAAATCGTGGTTGGGGCTGAGAATATGCAGAAGGACACATCTGGAACACTCTGTCCTTCCCCTTTGTCTGGGATTGAGGCAGGAGATGTGTCTGTGTTCCCTGTCTCTCCAATAAAAACAACATAAATTAAAAAATACCAGTTCTGCAGCTGTCCCAATAAATGTCATGTCAGGCTGGAATAATAAACAGTATGTGTGTGTGGTGCCAGTGATGTGTGACGCTGTGCATGAAGTGCTGTTAGGATATGCGTCTGGGTTTGCCTGTGTTATGGCGATGTGCTTTGTGTGCGTTTTCTTATGTATGGTGTGCGTTGTTGCTGGAGTGCTGCATGCGTATGTAATATGTGCTCTTTGCTGATGCGTTGTCTCTGCTGTGCATGCGTGCGCAAGGGTGATACAGGCGACTGCTGTGTGCATTTAATTGGTCATATATTGTGTGGGGTGGCGACGTTTTTTTTGTGTGCCGGGCCTTTGGTTTGTGCCCGCAGTGTATGTTGTGGGCATGTTTTCTTTTATATGCATTTAATTGGTCATATATGTGCGTAGGGTGTTGTCATTTATTGTGTGCCGGGTCTTTAGATGGTGCCCGCAGTGTATGCTGGGGGCATGTTTTCTTTTATGTACACATGATGTGTGCGTTATGACAGAATGTGTGCCCTGTGTGTGCAAGCTGTTTTTGCAGCGCGCGTAGTAATGGTGTGTGCTTGTGAGTATGGGGCTGCTGATGTTGATACACTGACCTGGTGGCGTGACTAGTGTATGTTTTCTCTTGTGTGCATTGTGCTGGTAAGTGTAGTGCTATTGTGTTTTATCCCAAGCGTGTTGGTGCTTATGGTGTAAGTGGTGTGTATTTGCTGTATGTGCGTGTGTAAGATGCGTGTGTAGTGTAGTTTGTGTCTATGGTGAAGTACTCTTCTGCTAGTATTGCACTTTGTGTGTTAATTAACCAGTGGGTGTGTTTGCATACTTGGGTGTGGTGATGGGGGAGTGGGTAAATTGCTGCTGGTGTGTTTGTCGTGCTGTGTGCACATGTGTTTGTGCTGCTGGTAAAGTGTGTGGGGGAGGGGCATAGAAGCGAGGCCTGCGACCACTTTCTCCAGCAGATAAACTGGAAGTCGTCCAGGGAACGATTTGCTTACAAAAGCGGACAGGGAGATCGTATTTTGGGGAAATTAAACAACTACATGGAATCCTCCCCCTGACTTGTTGCGGGTACAGCAGTATTTGCCATTATGTTATATCAGAGTAACACTGAGACCACATCTTGAGCTGTAGAGCCCCCAAGTTCATGCATTCTAGTGTCGTGTTCTGACGAAAGAAGGCTGGTAGCAAGACTTCCTCCTTCATTGCCTGTCGACCGAGTGTGATCAAAGAAAGTCCAAGGTCCACAAAAGGTGTTCTTGCACCTTTCGCAGTCAAAGTTTAAAAAAAAAAAACAAGCTTGATGGGGGAGGAGGTAAGGGGTGCAAGTTGGTGCCCGGCACAGCGGCTCATTACTGTTGCTGGAAGAGGTGGGAGGAGCATCAAATGGACAGGCTGTTTAAGGCAGATGGTGTCTGCGCGCGTTCACACGCACATGAACGCAAGCTTTAGGCCACATGAACGCAAGCTTTAGACCATATGAACGCAAGCTTTTGGCCAGTGGGTCGCACTTTAAAAAAAAACTTTACTATAAGTCGAGCAATAGCACATGCGCTGTTCCAGCTCGACCTAAAAATGATATAGTGGATCAAATTTTGGAACACCAACCTGCAGCTTTCTTCCTTACAGAAACATGGCTCTCAGAACCGTCAGCTCCCGATTTACTTGAAGCAGTTCCCACTAATTACGCCATTTTAACACTTGATCGCACCATGCACAGAGTAGGAGGTTTGGTGATAATTTATAAGCGCTACCCGCAATGTAAGCTGAAACCGATAAGTATTGCTGAGCCTGCAGCAGCCTTTTTTTATCTTGTCCTGAATAATTAGCTTACACTAGCAGGCTTTTTAATTTACCACCCCCCAGGCCCAGCTACCACTTTTGTAAAACATCTAATGCATGTAATTCCGGACTATGCAATCCGATATGCATACTTTTTATTTTAGTATAAGGAGATCTTAACATCCATATAGACAATGAGTCTTGTTCCATTGCTGAAGACCTTGGCCTCCTTCAACCCACCCAAATGGTTGAAGCACCTACTCATGCTTTAGGCCATATAATGGACCCTATCTTTACTAACTCCCATTTGTTAACGGTGGCTGTGCCCACACCGGTAGCTTGGTCAGACTACCACCTAATCCTGTTTGAGATCTCAGAACCCTCTCAACCAGTGAAAATCTCAGACGCCTTTTGCGACTGCCTTTCTTTGCAAAAATTACAAAGAAATGGGTGAATCAACAACTTATACAGTTTGTTGAGGAGAAGAATCTCCTTCACGAGACACAGTCAGGTGTTAGACCCTCCTTTAGCACAGAGTCGACTCTGTTATTCGCAACTGAGCATATCTGTAAAACAGCAGACAAGGGCCACACTGCGACTCTAATTCTGCTTAACCTGAATGCCGCCTTCGAAACAGTTTCTCATGGCCTACTATAAGATAGGTTGTACCATGCAGGGGTAAGAGGTTCTGCTCTGGGCTGGCTAGCCAGCTTTTCAGAGAACCTTACTTTCCAAATTTCCTTCAGTTTTTGGGCAGCCAAACAATGGAATTCTCTCCCTTTAGATCTCAGATTAGAGACTTCTGAACTGGCCTTCCATAAACGCCTCAAAACCTGGCTATTTCAGAAAAAACGTTACCAACAGTAGGCTCTGCCCAGTAGCCCAGTCTCTCTTACTCTGGCTTAGTCGGTAGTGCTAGCGCGGGGACACTCCCAATTGGAGTAAACAGGCTCTTTATAAGCTGCAAATTATAATAATAATAATTGAAGAATGGGGTAAACATGATATTTAGGGATTAGCTAATGGGAAGGTCCAATTTCTACACAACCTTAGAGCAGTAGTCTGCAAATATTCAGAGGATATTATGGACCCTAAGCTACAGACTTCATACAGTCGTACAGGAGATTGGGGGCATTTAGGAAGTGTTCTCAAATCATGTAAACTATAGTGACCTTTCACACTATTAAATGAAGTGTAAAAAATTTTATGAAAATGTTGGCAGCTTGCTAGGCGAAGGTTGAGAAGCATCTAGTTAGGCCAGATTAAATTGTGCCAGGCAGCCAGAAAACAACATTGATTTTTAACTTTAGAGCGTTAATCTTATAAATGAGGGACTGCTACCATTCTTTGTTCTCAGATACAAAGATGAATTTCCACATTCTGGATTAAGAATTTTTAATGCCAGTGTTGGAGGCCATGAAGACACCCTTCCAGTTCACCAGGTCATTGCAGACTGGCTTTGGCCGAACTAATAATAAATAAAGAAACAATGGGCTGTGTTGTAATCCGACAGGTAGCAAAAGAAGGCTACTGTCACATTGGCTGCCTTACGTTACAGGTGTGCGGACAACGGCACCTGTACCTTGGACCACCTGTTCATGGTCAGACCTCTCATCTGCACCAGTGTGCAGCGTTGTACGAGTAGACTTGGGAGCAGTGGTAAGATTCACAGACGTGCTGGTGGTCAAGATCAAGACATGTTGTCCTTTCTGCCACTACCTTCTTATGTTGTGTTGGTGCCCCTGAGGAAAAACACCCATTCTCACTTGTTTCCAGCCAAAAATCTCTCAGTGCGTTGGGCGGCCTCATGGTATGCCAATAGAATTTCGTCAGAATATTGGCTGACGACAATATTCTGTAGTTCAAACAATGGGGTAACCCTGTGTCCCTCAGAACCTGGGTAGTTTAGACGTTTAAAGAAAAAGTGGTTCTGTCGGGTAGGCCTGATACTACTTCAAAGTACATTAAATGTCATACAGAATATACTCTCTCCACACACAAAAAGAAAGAAGATAAAAGGAAACTCAGTACTCATTACGTTTTTTGCTCATTATTTATCTGAATTCCTTCATTCAGTTATGAGCTGCTCAATTGTAGCTCAAAACATGTACAAATTACTGTTTAGTGACAGTTGTGCATACTGAAAAAGTGACAAAGTGAGCAATATATACAGTGTCAACAAGGTTTTATCTAGAATTATTTGCGGTATCCTAGATGGCTGAGACGTTGCCCGCTCCATCGCTGATTGAATTACATTGCACGCGGAATGTAAGCATATTAGCTACATTGCCCCGGATACTGCGGTATTGATCTACAGGCCCCTGTGCCATTGCACTACAGGCAATGAATCCCCAAGCCTGGCAGGTTACATATAATCCTCATATCTCCGTCTTGAAAAAGACCCGCCGTGACCACCAACAGGGGCACAGAAGGGTCGAAACGTCGAGACATTTCTTAGGTCCAGAATGACCCGGTTTCCACACTAGGGATGAAACTGTGGACTCTAACTAAACTCTGGCCTTGTCCAAAATGAAATAATTCTAGATAAAACCTTGTTGACACTGTATATATTGCCCACTTTGTCACTTTTTCACTATGCACAGCTGTCAATAAACAGTAATTTGTACATGCTTTGAGCTACAATTGCACAGCTCATAACTGAATGAAGGTATTCAGATAAATAATGAGCAAAAAACTTAATGAGTACTGATTTTCCTTTTATCTTCTTTCTTTTTGTGTGTGGAGAGAGTATATTCTGCATGACATTTAATGTACTTTGAAGTAGTATCAGGCCTACCCGACAGAACCACTTTTTCTTTAAACGACAATATTCTGTATTCAATATCCTTTACAAAAATATCATACTATATATTTTTTACAACAGTACTGAGGGGACAATATTGTTAGCCAATATTTCTTGCATACAATAGTCTTACATACAACCTAGCCTCAAAAACAGCATTGCCGTCCTGCACGTTGGGCACATTTGCCTGTGCATCAGTTCTGTCCACACCATGATATCACTACTTATACCTTATATTTTTTAAGCAGTTGCATACGCAATTTATTCAGTCAATACCTATTGTCTGATATGACAATTTTCAGCACTTTAATTGTCCCCCCCCTCACCCAGTAGTAGGGGTGGGCGGAAGAGCACAGAAAAAAAACTCTTCTTACTGGATTCAGTTCATCCTTTGTGATAGCTTTATGGGATATGAAACCACTCACCGATTACTGAGTCATATAAAAGCCTGGATCGTTAACCACCACCAGGTACGGCCAAAGCAAAACACCTGTCTGCCTCATGATGGGAAGGAAACCTCCTGACCTAAAGAAACAAGCACTGGCAAAGCCAAATACGTTTTCTGGCATTTTAAACATTTACTAAAAAGAATTAAAAAGCTTAGTCCATTGAAAACTAAAACAAAAAAACGGGCAAAGCAAAGAGGTGTGGTGCTGGCAAGCCTCCAATGTTATTTTTACTTATTTATTTTTGCAATCTTATGCAAAAGTTTAAAAGTAATGTAAAGTAAAATTCCATCCTCTAAAACGGGCTTTCTTGCTTTTGTGAAAACAAATTGTAAAAGTCCATTAAAAATACATGCAATGAAAGCAGAAATAGAAGAAGAGACCCATAAGCCGTGTCACTGAAACTGACGGCTTTTAGGCAGATGTGCACATGCACACAAGCAAAATGGCATCACTTAAGGGAAGAGAGCCAATGGGTGAAGTGGCTTGACCCACTACCCATGCTGGGTAAAGTCTAGAACCTATTTTCTCAGCCTAGTTCTTCCATAAGCCGGTTCTGGTGGTTCAGTGGACTAAAGCAGCCACTACAGGGGCCTGTGTTCGACCTCATGGTCATAGGTTCAAATCCCTGCGGGTCCACTCAGCCTTTCATCCATTTGAGGTTGATAAAATGAGTACCGTTGGGTAACAATAAACATCTGTTATTCAGCGCCAGGACACCTTTGGGTAATCGTGCGCTTTACAAATATACCTGTTGTGTTATGTAATGCGGCAGAGCACATGAGAGATATCTCAGTAGCTCTGCAGTTTACTACTTGCTGTTTTACATGGCCTGTGAGCAGCCACGAGCATGGCTTTCAGCTTGCTTGCAGCTTATGCTCAAAAGGAAGGAGTTTCAATACTGCCCCCACCACCCTACCCATATGTCATGTGGTGACAGGCAGAAGCAAAATGTGAATGACACATGAATGAAGAGAGATGGCTCAGATATATTTATATTTAATATGCACTTTTTTTGGGAAAATACAAGGCTGCTGAGGTTGTTTAAGCTGTACCTAGTTCATATCTAAAAATTGTTGATTTCTATACACAATGTTTCTATGAAAAAAATAATTTAGTGCAAGCTATGCTAAAATTGCATTAGTAAAAAGTATTCGCAAATTGATCACTGACTTTTTACAATTCCATTCTGATTTTCTGAACACACCTATATATTAAAATATAGGTCAGTTTGCATAATAGGGAATCGCAGGGGGTCCCAGAAAAACATGCCTAATATTATTCATTAACAGCAGTGGCTCAACACTCAACTTCAAGATCAATTAAATGCGCCCCATAGGTTTTCAGTTCATAATGCACAACTAAGGATGATAAGTCATAGTCATCTCAATAAGCAATTGTGAAAGTAGTTTATTCTTCCCCAAAATCTTTTTTCATCATCTTTTTCTTTAAATCACAGCATACGAGCAGTAGCCAACGTGTTTCGTCCCCCTGCAACGTCTTCAGGGCTCAATATAAAAGTTGTCATCTCGCATATTCTTCGTTATATGAATAGTGAAAAATGGATATTGTGTTTAGAATTTTTAGAGTACAATTGCTCCAGTAAAGTGCCAGCGTGGCGTCCGGTTCAATGGAACCACTGCTGTTGATGTTCATTTTGGGAAGCAATTCCCTTTTAGAGGTGTAGAAGGGTCACACCTCTGGTTCATTGCACCTCTGTGTATCTCATTTTACGTTTATCACTCTGTCTGGACAGGTTCAGTACTTGTGTGCCTTGATCCTTCTATGTATGTATTTAAGCTTGTATACCGCGCAGCTACCCCCTAACAGGGGTGTCCCGGCGCTTGCGGATACAGTAAAGGTGAAGGCAAGTTGGAGTTGTCAATCCCTAATTCGCTAAGTGAGGCTGAAGAGCCAGGTCTTCACAACCTTCGGGAAGTTGAGGTCCCATTTGGCTTTTCAGATATGATCAGGTATGGAGTTCCATAGGGTCGCAGTTTTGACGGAAAAGGACCGTCCTCCAATTCTGGATTAAGAAAAACGGGAGAGGACAAGGCATTCACAATAAACGGATCTTAGGGTCCTAGACTGATGGTATTTGCGAACTCACTTCTTTAGGTATTGTGGGCCAGTGTCATTAATTGCTCTGTATGCAAGAGTTAGTGCCTTATATTCAGATCTTGACTACTGGCCCATAGGAATGAATGGGAGATTGCATGCGCAATTTGCGAGTACAATAGGTACTTGCAAATTGGACATGGACCATAAACAGAGAAAGGATGAAAAAGAACAAAAAAAATGAAAAATTCCTTGGTATTAGAATTTCGAATCAACCAGGAATGGTGAATAGTGATAGTTGTGACTAAATACTGCAAGGAAACCAGCCTTAATTCCGATTGTATTTCCGACCCGGAATGGGTTCTAGTGCTCCAGAGATAATTATACAGTAACAGGCATCAGGGTATACTGTGTCCAAACATTTAGTGTATTCCAGAAGTCTTTTTGGGGGATAAACGAAAAAGAAAGACGGAACAGGGCCAATTACAATTGTGAATACACCTTACAAGAGCAAGAGCATGTTCTGGCCTCATTTGTAGATGTTGTCAGGAAACCCCATGTACCTTAAGTATGGATCTGTTGTGTGTAAGTCATTAATCAATCTAGAAGAACGGCGATGTGGTGTACTAAAACCACTCTGCGGGCTATGTATGTCCCTCGTACCAGCAAACAAGTTTTTGCTGGTGTGTAAATAAGCCCTAAACACAATAAAGGGAAGCTAGGGACTTTGTCAAAATGACAATGCAAACACTCTCAAAGTACACTTAATGAAGAGCATCTCCCCCTGTAAGGGGGCGTCTCAGGAAAGTATAGTGTACCACTGCTGAGTACTACTGTCCCACTGAAAATCCCGCCTAAATACCGTCGAGACAGCGGACATAGTCATAGGACTACAACCCGCTGTCTAATGTAGATCATAGAGATGAAGTACGCCATCTTGAAATTAAATAGAGTTAATGTTTCTTGTACCACTTTCTCCAAAAGACTCAGTGGATGGTGCACTCCATTGATCCCAAAGTATATGAAAGATCATAATAAGGAGTACCTGGGTTCCTGTATGGTCAGAAAAAATAGTGTGAGGGGCTATTTTGTATAACGTCCAATTTGTGTGCATTGAAACAGAAGCGAAACAGTATACAGAAACTGTTGGCCATCTTGGAGTAGTGAAGCGCCACATATCCTATTCATCCCAATGCAGTATTGAGTAGAAGAGTAGTTTAAAAATTCAGGTTCAGATCTGGTGATTTAACTAAGGCAACATTGAAGCAGAGTCGAGGGAATACATTTCAAATCTAGTAAGAGTGTGTCAAAAACGTTCTAGGGCAAAAAGTGTGAGCAGGGGTAGTCATATGGTGGTATTTAAACATATTAGACACTCACAGGACCTACAGACAGTTCTGTGAATGGCCTTGAGAACGTACTACATTAAAAATATGAATCAGTGCCTAAATTAAAGCAAAGGGTTAGTAACACGTATAACACCTATAACACATTCATGTAGTGAGACAATTATTTTAATAGATCTACACGTGTGAACGAGATAGCAGATTGCCAACCATTTTCAGTAGTGATAACAGTAGGGAGTTGAAAGTAAAGAAAGGTTGGTCAGCATAGGAGAGGAAAATTAGAATTAGGAATAAGGTTGTAAAACGTATAACATAGTTGAATAGTATCTCGATTCTTAAAATGGTCTACACGTGTGAGCAAGAGAGCAGGTTGCCAATTTTCTGCTAACATTTACAACAGTAAAAATTTGAACCTTTCTCCATTTGGCTCATTACAAAGAGAGTATAGGTATTTTTAAATTGCAAATATGCCTTTTCTGAATTTCAGGCACATTGAGGGGGTGTAGTTTTTTCTTAAATTCACCTCAGAAAAGTCGTAAGTAACTGTTCGGTGATTGAATGTCACAAAATAGGTCACCAGAAATAGACTTATCTTACATTGCGGACGATTCTGTATGGATTATCAACCATTTTCACTGCACAAGTCTGTCATTTGACAGCATTGGTGATATGTTCTAAAAACACAGCATGGGTTTCCACAGGCTTAAGGATTAGACTTGGGCCGCTCTTTGCAATAGACATACTGTTCCAAAAGGTAGCTGACATCATATGCAAAGTGATGGATTTCTTTTACTTCCAACTTCTATACACTTGTTTTTCTTAGCCCTGAAGAAGTTGCTGCGCACAACCATTAAGCGAGACGAAACACATGTTGGCTAAGGATTTCAAAATTAAACTGAAGTGACTGTTTCAGTGGAGAAACAAGCATGCTTTTTGTTACTGTTAATGATATATATATAACATACACTGTTGGCATGTGCAAGGGATTGCTGCTTTAGTTTATCAGTGGTTATCAACATGCTGGGGAGGAGGGTGGCTCTCCCTACCCTTATGCACCGAAATCGTAATTTTTCACTAGCAAACATCCACTGCGTATTTCCCAGGAGTGCCATTACCCTATATAATCCATTGTCCGAAAAGTTCCATTCTTAAATATTTAATATTTTATTTAAAAAAAAACATTTAGATGTATCTAATTTCACATGAAATTTTTAAATAAAATAAAAATATAATATAATAAAATTAAATACATTTTCAAATAAATAAAAGAAATTGCATATTTAAAATTATATGAATTAAAAATTACATTATACATTTGTTTTAAATATTCTCACCTTTATCCCATAGTAATCCAACATCTTGCTACTAAAACAAAATTTCAATCCTGAACAAAGAACATTAAAACAATTAAAATTTACAAATTATAACAATTTATTAGATAAAAATCATCCCAAAATTAAAACATAAAAAACATAAACACATAGAACAAAAAAAACAATACATTACATACTGTTTTACACTAAATAATTATATTTACTAACATTGATATTTTTTACATCTTAAAATTATATTTTTACCTTCGATATTCCTGTGCATGATATATTGATATATATATATGTTATGTTAAAAAAAATTATATCGCTCTCAGCTACTCAGCAGAGTGTCCCGGCGCGTGCAGAGGTAAATGCAAAGGGTACCAGAGGGTCAACTAAAAGAGGAAAGTTTAAGCTTTTTCTTGTAGATCACGTAATCCTGAATGCTCCGCAGAGCCAAGGGCAAAGCATTCCAGGCCAGGCTGGCTTTCCTGACAAGTGAACAACCGCCCAGCCTTTGACGATTGAATCTGGGGTCTGCAGCAGAAGTTGAGAAGAGGAGCACAACTGTCTCGCTGGAGTGTAAAAGACAAATCTCTTCTGAAGATAAGTAGGGCCCCTGCCATAGAGGGCCCTGTGGGCGACGGAGAACATTTTGAATTGAATTCTAGCCTCAACAGGAAGCCAGTGCTGAGAGCGCAAATGAGCATGCACACTGCACCTATTGGACAGGCCTAGCAGGAATCTGGCAGCAGAGTTTTGAACAACCTGCAATTTACTTAAGAGGTAACCAGGAATGCCCACATACAGGGTTTTAGCGTAATCCATGATAGATAAAATTAAAGCGCGGACCACGGTTTCTTTAGCATGTCCTGGAAGAAAGGGAAGAAACTTTCTCAGGGCTTTCAAGGTGCCAAAACATGTCCCAACAAGCTTCTTAACTTGTGTGGAGAAATTCAGATTCTCAGAGAACCAAATCCCTAGATTTCTAGCACTATTGTTCCCTGTACTAGGCTGGGGGAAGCCAGGGGGCCACAGCTTTGCTCTAAAATCGACCGGAAAGGTCCCATACAAGAGAACCTCTGACTTCCCTTCCTTACACTTCAGCTGAGCCTGGGCCAGCCAGTGAAAAACGGAGGCTAGACAAGGTTGCACAGACTGGACAGATTCATCGTCTCTTCCCAAAGAAAACAAAAGCTGGGTGTCATCAGCGTAGGCCATCACCTTAGCCCCCAATGATTCTGCTAGAAGAACCAGCGGAAGTATATATATATATTTATATATATATATATATATATATATATATATATATATATATATATATATATATATATATATATATATATATATATATATATATATATATATATAAGACCCCAATATTCTTGACACTATATTTCTGCAATGCAATATTTCTTGCAATATTTGGTCCAAACAAAGTTGAGGCTGAAGGCTGTGCGAGTTTCTCACAGTGCCTGTGAGTAAATTGGCCTCACTGCAGAGCAATGTGTACTCCTGTTGTAATTGAAATTCTGTGTAAATGTGTGTGAAGAATGTACTCAGTTGTCAAAATATTGACAAAGCAAACGTAAAAGAAAATAAAGTGCTTACATGTGAGTGAGAGCAGTGTATGTTTGGGGGCTGTGAAGTGAAGGAGATGCGAGGAAGTGCATTCATGATAGAGTGAAAAGAGGGTTCTGCAGAAGAAAGAGATCAGGTTTAAGATATGTAGACTGACCAGATGTGGAGAGAAAAAGGGCTAGTCTTATATTAATTATTTCCAACAAAATCATTGTTGTTACTCATTTACGTTAAACAACTAAGAGCCAATACTTCCAGAGTTTTGGTGAATGTCGGTTGAGGTGTAATATATCTTGATGCAAAAACAGAAGTCTTATGAGGAATATACGTACGCAAGAGATTTAGTAAATGTTTTATTCTGCAAGTAGAATACAGCACACCAGAAGCGGGCGGACAGCGTAGTAGAACACAGTGCGTCGATGCCCCAATAGCTTTCTTCAACTGACAATCTATCAGCTAGCATTCTAGAATGCTAGCTGATATGTCACAATACAGGATGGTGCGTGAGTGGGTACGGGTGCCTAGAGGAATGGGGAGGAACATTCTGGAAAGAGAAATACATGACCACACTTCTCCTTCCTGTGGGAAAGGAAGGGGGGGAGGAGAACAAGGAAAATGCATGACAACCATATGCATTGTGGTCATATCCTTGGAAGAGATAAATGCAAGGATGACAGTTATACAGAATAAAACAACCGCTAATAGCATTCGAAATCCTTAAACCAGCTAGGTGTAGCTATTGCACGCCCAGACCTGGTCATGCTGTTTTCCCTACTGGTCTGATGTTCCAAGGTATCTGGTTGACTTGTGAGAGCTTGACCCCTGAATCTCCTTAGATTGGTATCATTGATAGCAGTACTCTCTTCTAGGATTACCTCTTGATCGTGGACTGGTGCAACATCAACAACCTGGGGTTGGTCTTCCCCACAACTATTCTCTATGTCAGAATCATAATCAAACATCATTCCCACACTCAGCTTTACATGTTCAAAATTATCTTCTTGATATGGTGGTGAGTCTACGACACTTTGGTCAGACACTACAAATGTTTTTTCTTACTCATAGAGAGTGCAGAAAAGTGCTTGAACTTACTGTCAGTTAGCAAAGCAGAATTGCAAAATACTTTCTTTCCCTCTGGTGGCTGAGTGTAGCGACTCTGCCCTTTCCCAATGAACCCACTGCGTTTAACTTTAACCATATCACCCACTTCAAGGGTCACTGGTCTGCATTTGTGTTTCAAATCGTGAAGTTCTTTGCTAACTTCCTGTGAACGTAACAAATTCTCCTTCACTCTCTCACGAGACCACACAGCCCTTTTGGCTGTCTCCAACCACCCAATATTGTCTTTAGACATAGGTATTCTTCCTTTCATTAAAACAAAATGGGTAGAGTCTGTGCATTCATTGGGAGTCACTCTGTAAGCCCACATAATTTTAAACAATTCGTTTTTCCAGGCTAAACCGTTATTATTTGCTAACTGCGCTATACCCTTGATGACACGATTGAACTGTACTGCTGCACCATTACCAGCAGGATGGTGCACATAGGTGGTTTTGTGAATAAGACTATTCTTTTCCAGGTACTTTTAAAGTTTTCAGAAATGAACTGAGGTCCGTTGTCACTGAGGATGTACTTGAGTAAACCCTCGTGAAAATTGTGTAAAGGAATTTGATGATACTCCCTGCGTTTTTGTGGAGTATTTCCACTTCGGGCTGTTTGGAGAAATGATCCACCACAATAACAATGTACACTTGTTCATCTTGTTCTCTTATGTGTCCCATTATGTCAATGCCTATTCTCTCTCAGGGCATACATGGGCTAGACAAGGGGTGTAACATGGGCCTGAAAGATACCTGCGACTTATCAGAGTTCTCACGTTGCGTACACAAATCTCTAAGATTCTACTTCTAAAGGCGACAGGAAGTATCACTTTTCCTTGTCTTAAAACTAGACTTCCTTCTAATAATAGCTCATATCTAAGTTCCCAAAAAGTTCTGAATTCCTTACTGACCTTTATTAGTTCAGGCCACCCACCAAGTATCATTTTGCCTAACTCTTGCAACGAGTCGTCCTTATTTTGTGCCTTCATCCACTCATCCTTTGAAATCCCAGGGAACTCTTCAATGATATTGGCAACACAAATCTTCTCCCCCATATCTTCTACACATCCATTCATGGGGAGGGTCAAACAACTAAGGAAATCCGCAACAACATTCTTAGTACCCTGTACGTACTGCATGTCGTAATGGAAATCAAATAATCTCACCGACATGCAAGCCAGTCTGGGTGAGGCTGCATACAGCCCTTTTGTGGTTAACACCTTAGTAAGTGACTTATGATCGCTTCACAGTAAGACTTTCTTGCACCAAACAAATTAGCGGAAGTGCGCCAGACCCCACATGCACGCTAGAGCCTCACTCTTAATCATGGAGTATTTCTCCTCAGTAGGAGTCAAAGAGGGTGAGGCAAGTGCAATGGTGTGTTTACTACCAAAAATGATCTTCTTGGGTTGAGTACCGCACCAATGTCCTTCCCACTTGCATCAGTAGTGACTATGCTTGGTAGGTTGGGATAGAAACCTTGTAAGGCAGGGGCATCGCAAATATCCTCTTTAAGAGATACACAAAAATGTTGGCACTCAGGGGTCCATTCAAATTTGTTCTTAAGTTTTAACAGCTGTCTGATATCATACATTTTGGTGGGAAAATTCTTCACAAATTTGGAATAAAATTTCAACAACCCCAAGAATGCATGCACCTCTTCTTTATTCTTTGGCACAGGAGCCTCCCTTATGGCTCCCAACAGTTCTGTTTTAGGTTTGATACCTTCTTGTGTGATTTCGTAGCCCAAATATGTCACATTTTTTGTGCAAATTTACATTTGTTGTATTCAGCTGTCAAACCTTTTTCTTGCAATATGCACAATACTTTTCACAAATTTCGTTTTGTGCTCCTCTTTGCTTTTACCCATCACCAAAATGTCATCTTGAAAGACGAGCAGGTTCTCAAAACCCTTGAATATCACATGCATACGTCTTTGAAACATTGCAACTGCTAATGCTAACCTGAAGGGAACTCTTTTAAATCTGTGACAACCGAAAGGTGTTATAAAAGTTTTTAAGGATCTGCTATCTGGGTGTCGGGATACCTGATAGTAAGCTAAAGTGAGGTCAAAGGTGGGGAACGGTGGTGAACGGTGTATGTGCCAACATCTCATTGATCTTGGGCTGGGGATGTTGATCCACTTGAATGCTCTGATTGAGGTCGCGCAAATCGATGAATGGTCTCATCTTTCCATTGGCCTTTCTTGCTACGACCAGTGGCGCAACCCACTCAGAGGATTCAGTGGGTTCCATGACCTCTGTTTATATAAAGCTTCTAGTTGTAATCTAACTTCTACTTTTAATGCAAAGGGAAGGTTTCTTACTTTGTATATGCATGGCTTTGCATTAGCTTTGAGTTGTATTCTATGTTTAAACCCTATTAGGTTCCCAATGCTTCCGTTAAAAACCTTGGTGAATTGTTTGGACATGAATATTCCTGAGCTATCTTGTGCTTGTGTAAGTATCACTGTTTCAGGGCTGTTGGGATTTAGAGTGATACCTAACTTCTCTTGATCCCTACACCCCAACACTGAGGGACCCGTGGCAGAAACATACAATTTGCTTATGGTTTCTCTATTTTTTTTTTCATTCAACTTCCTGTAACCCAATATTTTGATTGGTTTTCCTGTGAACGTTTTTAGAGATATCCGATTGAGTTAATTTGTGACCTAAGTGTGCATGAATTTTTCATCCCACACATCTTTATTAACTATAATATATGGCGATTATGCGTCTGCCACTATTTCTATGTCAACACCACCAATAGTTATATTGCATATGGGTTTCTTCCTTTTCTTCTCACCTGTAGCTTAGTTAAGTATTAGCCTGTCAACCACATTGAGAACATACATGTTAATGTCAGAGTCATTGGAAGAGTCGGAATCATACTCATCATTCTGCGCAATTAATTTGACTCTATTTTTTGTTTTTTTCTTGCATGCCTTCATGAAATGTCCTACAATGCCACATTTGGTACACTTTTGTGAGCATGCGGGCACCATTTGTCATTGGCTAAATGTTTAGTACTACCACATCTGTTGCACTTCCTTTGTGATGAACCCTTAGAGTTGTATTGGTGATCAGACTCATATGTATTTTTATTCTTATGGTTGAACGACCTTTGAGGGTCCTGCTGCTTCACTTTGCTTTGAGCCATTACCGCCTTGGCACATTTACCAGTTAACTCAGCCATTTTAACTATATAAATGACTTCTTGGAGGGGTATTTCCCCTTTAGCCCCTAACGAGTCCTGGATAGTGTGATTAGCAGAGAGCATGACGATCTGATCTCTTATAAGCTTGTCGTATAGTACCCCAAAATGGCATGTTAGAGCCAAGTTCTTAAGAACAGCAACGTAATCTTCTATTGACTCATCCTTGCCTTGTTTCCAATGTTAGAACTTGTACCTATGTACTTCAACACAAACTGTGGGTTTGCAATATTTGGCAAAATCCTCCAATGCATTTACATATATGTCCCCCTGATCACTTGTACGTATTTTTTAATTTATGCGATGTACACTTTGAGCCTACTAGCTCCTAAGCCGTGCAATAAAATGTTCTTTTTCTTTTCAGGAGTTAAGTCTTCTTCCTCATAGTCGAATGTAGAAATGTAATTAGTGAAATATTACCTCCACACCTTCCATTTTAATACAGGTTCTCCAGCAGCAGGTAAAAATGCTTGTGGTGGTGATAAATTGTACACATTACCTGAAGCCATGGTGATGATGTTGATGCCAGAGGGTACATTTAAGCTAGCCACCAGGTATCACCAATGGTTGTACAAGGGAGAAGTACACAAATAAATTGGAAAGTAATACCCCTGTTGTGATGCCTAACCTCTTGGCTGCTAATGACAAGGGTAACTCGTCATGCACTTTTCATTGATTTCAATGGAAATTAAATGAGCAGTAAAATATTGCCTTAGCAGTAAAGGTGTTAAACATGAATGTCCACCCTGACAAAGATAGTAGATAAAAAGGTAATAACAAAACAGTGGAGAAACAACAATCCCTTTAAATCCACATAAGGGTGAATACACTTGTGATCACTAGAAGGGTGGTGGCAGTACTTTGTCAGATGGTGCTGGAAAATTCAAGCAGGGAGAAATGTACAGTACCTACAAAGAATGGGGTGAGGGGCTCATTACAAGCGTGTTGATGCATTCCTGCGCTGCAAATCTAGGTAGAACCAAACTTAAAATGTCGTTCAACGTGAAGGATCGAAGCGGTTATGCTGTTGCAGGGATTCTGCTCACACACAGAACTGTGCACAGACAACCAGGACCTCAGTGAATTGTGGTGGACCAAAAAACTCACCTCAGTACCCAGAACCCCTAACATCAGTGCCTCATTAGCTCTTCGTCCTATAGCAAAGGTACCAATGATTAGACAACCCAGAACATGCGACTTAGGTAACTCTCAGGAATGGTGGGAATCAGGAACACTCTTTCATTGTTATTCTCATCCACAACGTGAGTAAATAGAGACACAGCAAAGTTTAAAATGTTTATTTTAACGACGTGCTCTAAGATGCTGTCTTTTTGCTAACATAAGCAGGCATATGATTAAAAATAATAGGATCAGCATTGTTACAATTCCATAAAACACAAAAGGAGAAACCATATTATAATGCAAGTGGAAACAGGATCTATAGTGTCAACCACCCTCCCTAGCTAGGAACTATCAGCCTGATTCATGAAGCTAAAATGAGGTCGCAATTGCTGCGAAAATGCTATTGCGGGCGCAATTCCAATAATCGGAATTCACCATGAAAAAAGCGAATTCGCAAACACAGAATTGTAAAATCGCTAAAATATTCGCAGAATCCCGGCAGTAGACCATTTGCGATTCGGAAATAGCGAGAAATCCCGGATTCTGCGAAAATAATAGCAAATTCGCAAATTCCTCGCAATTGGGATTCATGTAAAATCGCAATTAGCGAAAAACCCCAAAATTGCATTTTGCGAGGCGCAAATTAAGGACAACCCAAAGCAGGTGGTAACCATCAAACCCATAGTAAAAAAAAAATGAAAAACCGTTGGCCTATCAGCAACTGGTGCAGGCCTGACCAAACACACTTAAGGAGAAGCAGAGCAGCATAAGGAGCGTCACAATGCCTGGAATGTACATGGTGGTCAGGCGGCGAAGGCTACACCGAGCAGCACGGAGGAGACGCAGAATCCAGGCCAGGATCGTCACCCTGCTGGGCCAAACCAGAGAGCAAATTTACGCTAAGTACCGCCTGAATGGGGCAATGATCATCAAGCTAATTCAGGACCTTGACCCCCTGATGCAGCACCCAACAAGGCGGACCAATGCCGTGCCAACACATGTCCAGGTATTGTGTAGCCTGCACCTCCTGGCCTCCGGGAGCTTTCAGGGGATAGTTGCGGCTGCTGGGGGGATATCCCAGCCCACCATGTCCCGCTGCCTAGGGAGTTTCCTTGACGCAATGCTGACCCAGCTACACCACCACATCAAATTTCCAACAAGCCAACAGGAATTGGATGAGACCAAGCTGCAATTCTACAATGTTGCGCATTTCCCACACGTGATAGGATGCATTGACTGTACCCACATCCACATCTACCCACCAGCTGCAACGGAGTACATGTACCGCAATCGCAAGTCCTACCACTCCCTCAACATCCAGATGGTCTGCAATGCAAAGACATACATCACGGACATAGTGGCACAGTACCCGGGGAGTACACATGACTCATTCATATTCCGGCACAGCGGCCTCCACACACGACTGGCCAGGGGAGATTTCGGGGAAGGACACCAACTTGGTAAGTACACTTTGCCCACAATGTCACACTGCGATGAAGTAGCTGCGCTGCACAGGCACTCACCCTCTGCTCCTCTCATTCAGGTGACAGTGGCTACGCCCTGCGTGAATACCTCCTCACCCCATACCTCAACCCTGCTACACCACAGCAACGGCGTTACAACGTAGCACACATACGCACAAGGAATTGCATTGAGAGAACATTTGGGCTACTGAAAAGCAGATTCCGCATACTTCACAAGACAGGTGGGGCCATGTACTACAGTCCTGAAGTTTGCTGCCGCATTGTGGCTGTGTGTGCTATACTACACAACATTGCTACCAAGCGCCGGATACCTGTCGACATCTCTGGCAGTGAATCGGAAGGGGACGACCGGCCACCTGCACATGCGCGCCATGCACGCGGGGAGAACCCAGCTGAAGGCCACAGACGACGCAACCACATCACAATGAACAGTTTCTAGTGCACCCTCACCCCACAAATCACAATTGCATGCAAAATTTAAAAATGACACAACACCAATGTGGTATGCTAAATAAAATATAATTGTTTGATTCACAAAAAAGGTTCCTGTTGCCATCCTTCAAATGCTAACAGTATTTCAGCATACTGCTGCGTCCAATTCACAGGGCAGGCTTATGTTCAGCCTATGCCTGTCCAAGTACCATTCAGTCAGTTGTGCCTCCGGCGCGAAGCACCCGCGCGCCTCTCTGGCTCCACCTCAGGCTCCACACGTGTCCCTGCAGTGGGCCTGGTGCTGCGCCTCAGCGCCCCTACGTGTGAGGCAGAGTGGCTGCTCACACTTGATGTCCCTTCACTGGCATCATCACCCCCGACAGTGGCAGGTAGAGCAGGCTGAAGTGCGGTCACAGCAGTGGTCAGGTGCTCAAGTACCCTGGCCACATCCTCGCAGCACTGTATGAGCTGCTGCTGCTGCGCCAGGGACCGGCGCGATAGCTGCGAGGTTGCATTGCCCACAACATAATTTGACCGTGTGTACGCCGTCAGCCGGGTCAGTAGCTGACGGTGGCGGCGGCGGGCTGTGCTGCGCTGCGCAATCATTGCAGCTGTGTTGGCCTCCATGGCTGCAGTCATGCGGGCCATCCCCTCACCCACACCTGCCATGGCTGCCGTCATGCGGTCCATCCGGTCCCCCACACCTGCCACATTGCGGCCAATGTTGTATAGCTGGAGCTGTATGGCCCCTTGCCGGCGTGCCTGCAGCTGGTGTATCCTGAGCATGCGACGTTCCACACTCATGCTGGGCAGCCGCTGTCCATTCCCCCTCCTGGTGCTGGGAGTATTGGTCTGCAGGCGAGACCTGCCACGCCTGCTCTGCTGGCCTGACACAGTGGGTGGCCGCTGTGTTGCCGCTGTCGCGGGAGCTGATGTTGATGCTCCAGCTGATGGAGGAGTGAAGCTGGGCATTGCTGGTGCGGCAGGGGCTGGAGGCACACTGGTGGTGGACCTGGCTGCAGGGGTTGTTGCAGAGGCAGAGGCTGAAGGCACACTGGTGGTGGACCTGGCTGCAGGGGTTGTTGCTGCGGCAGGGGCTGGAGGCACACTGGTGGTGGACCTGGCTGCAGGGGTTGTAGCAGCGGCAGAGGCTGGAGGCACACTGGTGGTGGACCTGGCTGCAGGGGTTGTTGCTGCGGCAGGGGCTGGAGGCGCAATAATGGTGGACCTGGCTGCAGGAGTTGTTGCTGCGCCAGACGCAGGAGGCTGGGTATTTAACGGCACCTCCTCCTAATCCTGTGCTTCCTCATCTATTTGCAGCCTCTCACTGTCGCTGCTGTCTGCCCCACCTGTGAGGGGAAGTGGACGCTCATTAGTTGCATGTATCTGTCACACGTGCAGTTGCTACATGCATGCTGGGTGACATTCCCTGACTGCCTATGGCTTTGCGTACTTTTAAACGTGTCTGGCTGCATTGGGGTACTTCTACATTGTGGCCACACTACATGTCCCACAATGCTTTAGGGCATTACCTGATGTGCACCGATGGCATGACTATGGAACATTATGGGAGGCTATATGGTCATGGCCATTCATAGGGGACAGGGTCGCAGTCGCATGCCAATTACCTTGGATGTCTTGGGTGGGGCGGGATGAGTCCAGACGGGTCACTCCGATGCACACCTCAGCCTCCAGCGTGTCTTCTACTCGATCCTCAAAGGGGGTGTTTGGAGGGACTGTAGGTCCTCCCCCTCCAGTGCCCAGGGACTCTCCAAGCCTCTCAGCTACCTTCTCTTTGGCACGACCTCGGAGGTCGTACCAACGTTTTTTAAGTTCATCCAGTGACCTGTCGGCCACACCCACAGAGTTCACCACGGACGCTATGCCCACCCAGATCCTGCGATTCTCCTGCTCGGGCACCCTCCTTGAGTCCTTCCCGAACAGTTTGGAGTGGTTCTCCACCACCCCTTCAATTAAGTGCTCCAACTCCTGCTCGGAGAACTTTAGCTTTCTCTTCCGCCCTGTGGTGTTGCTGGGCCCAGCTACTGGCTCCTCAGACATAGCTGCAGTGTAGTTTGAAAGTAGTAATCCAAGCTGAATAGCAGGAGCTCTACCAGTTGCTGACTCGAGGTCTGCCTCACTGTGGTGAATGGGGGTGGGAACTGGCTGCTTCCTGGTTGTGATGTCATCACTGTGCTCGAAATGCGACTTCCCGTTTTCCCGATCTCGCGATTTTGCGATCTCGCTTTTTGCGATCTCGCAATTAGCGATATCGCTATTTGCGATATCGCAAATCCGACACGGATGTAGCCTGAAATAGCGATTTTTCTGCGATTATCAATAATCGCAAACGGCTTTTGCGGCCGCGTGCAAATCGCTTTTTTTTATCGCAAATCATCATGAATACCGTTCTGCGATTTCTCAATTGCGATTCGCAGTTAATCGCTAATTGAGAATCGCAGAATCCGGTTTTTATGAATCAGGCTGTATGTTTTATATAATATAGAAGGTCTTGAACAGGGAACCCCATACCTCCAAGTTCAGCAGAGGTGAATCACATCAAGATCTGCAAAAGCTCTTTCTCTGGAAACAGATTTTCTGGAAACAGAAGTGCCTCAGTCATACATGCATTGCAATATTAAAGGCGCCAGAATTTCAGTTAGCTGCAGCTGCATGTATGTTGTGTCTAAGCGTTGGCCAATCAGCTCGAATAACAGCTAACATTGTTATGATAACCTTGGAGTCTTCAGCACTCTCTGTGCAGACTAAGGTCGAGAGGTAAGTCTAGGGACGTTGAAAACAAGCCATTCTCATCTGAAGTAATTAACGCAGCCTAACTTACAACAACAGTTATATGCAGTGTTTTGTGCAAAAGCAGCAGAAAGGTAAAATGGCTTTTAAACTTCTAATAAGACTTTGCTAACATAGCAATGTGCACAAGTAAGGCCCTGCCTTTACTACACCCTCCCTTGATCGGAACACGCACAGACGTGAGGCAAGTTAGGAACGCAGAGTTCAAGTTCGAGTGAGACAGAACTAAGTTCAAAAATTGCTAAACTGGATAATTGTAAGTAAATTTCCGAATTAGTATCACAAAAATCTGAAAATCAAGTAGGGACCATGCAGTGTCCAACATAAAGAATGAGAAAAAATACGAATGAAAATCAAGAGTCCAGTACGCGTTTTGAAGGTGAGAGAAAAAATAAAATAAAATTTCACTTCAATCCAACAGCCTATAGGCACAGTACATTGCAACAGCCTCCGATAGGAAGTCATGGTTATCATCTGAGAACATTTCAGCCATCCAATTGATTAATGGGAAGGAACATGCATGTTCTTCAATAGCCGGAGCCTCTAGCACCGTCAGAGGACAACTTGGGCTTTCTTCAATATAACTGCGTGCCAGGAAGTCATGTACCGCTGCACAAATATTCCAAATCCCTAGGACTCCTCGCTGCAAAGGCCATAATTCCGAGGCCAGAACATTGCAGTTCATGAGCAACTAAGGAGCTCATCAGCTGGTCATAATCGGGGTTGGGAGACACCGTGTTGCAGAGACACAAATCAAGAGCCCATTCAAAACATCAATCCAGGCAATGGAAGACAGGCTGTTCACACGTAAAGTAGGAGAATCTAAACGATAATCCATAAACTGCACTCAATGTCACCAGAGGCAGCATTCCATAGTATTCAGGCATCCGGTTGCGAAACTGAAGCAACCGGGGCAGATTGTCTTGTGACACAGATTGTACAGCCATTTCTTAGCAAGCAAATTAACAGCAGCACACCGGCAGCCAAGGCTAGAATTAACCGTAAACCGTCAAAGAGGCTGGAAAAAATAGAATGAAAAAAATGCTGGTATCACACTAAATATAGTTTGGAATGAGATCACACAGCCAGGACTTACAATTTTAAAAAAGTGTGCCAAGCCCGTGGTCAACGAGGCGTTGAATATTGTATGAATCAAAGCACCGAAATGCAGGGGGAGATCTGTATTCAAAAGGGCATGCACTTCAGTGCGGGTGTTTGCAACGTGAAGGACGAATATTTCACGTGAAGAAGTGAGGGCAACTTCTTTTTGTGACAATAGAGCCCTTATTCGACTCATCTTGTTGAACTCTGCTTTCAAGGTCGGAATGGAAGGCCAGATAGGTATATCGAGCTTCCCATGTGGAGGAGGAAACAGCACATTCTTACAGCAGACTACACGTTGGGAGACAGTCACAATGTACGGAATCCCTGCCAGCATACCACAGCAATCTTCGTTATTTAAAAGCAAATAACTACTGTTTGCTAGCAACGTGAAAGTCAGTGTTGTAGTCGGGGTGGGTGTACCCTTTAAAATGCACGCCAAATTTGGGGCTTCTGAATTACAGGAGCCATGCAATTGTACATTCCTACAAACCAATGAGTGATCGGGTGTGAAAGTGCAATCTTTACCTTTTAAATAAACTTCTTTACCCTCCCTCAGGCACATATAGGTAAATGGCAGAGCCCAAACTTCATGGAGATATGCACTACCTAGAGGTTCATATCTGCCTATGACATAGTGTTTCATACATGCTTCAAATTTAAATAGTGGAAAAGGCAATGTTATTAACCCATGAATAAGCCAAATAGTTGAATTTGTTTTGGCCACAGAAAATGGCAAAGGTTCTAACTTTTCAATATGCAGCAGCAAATATGCAGCATCTTTCATAGACATAAATTGTTGTTTTACATTCAGATTAAATGGTACAAATAGAGAAGAGGTGTTCATGTAATCCCAAGGCACCTTACCAGCCTTTAACGTCTGTAATGTCCATGCAAACTGCATAATGGAACGTAATTGATTTTGACCATGGTACAAAACAGACACTTCATCTTGAACTATATCAACAACAGATGAAACAATATTATCTAATGTGTAAATTCGGAAAGAAAAGTGTATTAATGCTGTTATCTACAACTGCAAGCACTTTTTCTAAATTAGCTTGATCAATAGCCCTTAATCTAGAAGCAGCCTTAATTTGAGACAGTTTCCAAACTTCTTTGTAAATAGCATATATCCATCTTTTGGACCAGCCTGCTGCAGGACCTTTCACAAAGTCATTCAAATCAACATCGTCAGTCAATTTAGACAAATGGAGCTTAACTGACGCTAAAGTGGAATGTTTGAGCCAGTTCTGACATAGCTTGCCCACAGAATAGGTAGTAACAGAATGGTCACTTCCAAAACGGGGATCCACCCTAACCTGTGAGTAGCTTGGGGCAAAACCCAGAAGACGATATTTAGCATGAATCTGAACTTTTTTGCCTTAATAGCCAACCTTGAGGATCCAAGAAATATTGAAAGAGGAATTTAATATCAGGGACTGCAAGTCAGTAATGGACTTAACGGTATGATCATACCATGTAGGGTATTCTCCAAAATTTTATTATGGAAGGAGCATTTAATTTTTTAGATGTGGCCAATCCAAAGCAAGTGATTTGTGAAATAGTCGAATTCAAAAACAATATATGGTTCGGGATGAGACATGCACGATGCAAAGCCTCAGTGCCTTGCACTTGGCAGCTTTTAGAACCCCAAACAGATTTAAGATCGATAGCATCTTTCCAAAGCTCATTGCCCCCTATAGCTATTTGATTGATAAAGGACTTCAAATGCAATAATTTTGTGTGGGTGAGTCTAACTTTGGAAGAGAACTTTGCAGTCATCTTAAAATAAAATGCGTCAGGATTAGACTGATTAAAATCAATAAAATAAGTAAACTTTTGTAAAAGAGTTTTCGAGCTGCCTTCAACAGGAGCTGGACAATGTTCCCACTGTGTGTAATTAACCACATTTCTAAACGTGTTTGCTTTAGGTAGAAAATGATTGCCATAATGTTGGTAGCAAAATAAATCTGCATAATTGGCTGAGTCTAAGTACAAATCTTCAGCATCAAAGGCAGCATAATATTTCAAATCAGAAAACAGAGCCTCAACGGCCTGAACATCCCAATCATCAGAGTGTATATTCTGTTTTACTATATCCCCCATAGAAACACAAAGTACATTGGGGACATTTATAACCTCTGTAGGACCATGTATCTGAAATGTAACAGCGTCCTACACAATCCCATCTAATACAGGCCAAGCCATGATATTCAAAAAAGTCTGATCTCTCTTCATAATGTGTGATGAGGAGTGGGGTGCCAAAGTTCCATCAATTTATCTAATTCTAAATCTAAGTTCTTTCCTTAACATAATCTCCATTCAGAAAACGGAAAAAATAAACCACAAACCTAATTGACATGAATAAAAAAAATCGAAAACAGCACCAGCCAAATGTAAATCCAAGGGGGTATCAAAAAATGTTTTTTAAACCAAACAGCAAAAATCGAAACTTTTGAAGGTGACTTTGATGTGTTAGAGTCAGTGTCAAAAGAAAAGCGTGACTGATTAACTGCACATGTTTGTAAATTGGACATCGACAAGTCTGTGGGATAAGTATACTCAGTATCATCAAGGGGATCACTAGCCGGTGGATGCAATAAAAGATATGTAACTGTATTCATCTTGATGGCAACGTCAGGCATGGTGGTAGGTTCCGGAGCCAAAACAGAATTTCTCAGCATCGCTGGACAAGAGACCGCAGGTGTCATACTAAGAAGAATCGGCCACTCATTGTCAATGGAGATGTACCTGTTTTCCTTGCGACCAGGAAGTGGAGGAAAAATGATTGTTCTTGTACCCTGCACTCCAAGCACAGGAACCAGTGCACAATATGAGGGGCCAAACTCCTTCTTGTTTTCCACCTTCTCACGGACCAGGTTACCAACTCGGGGTAGCCAGCCAACTACCGGAATCTGAAGCACAGCATCAGTTGTGGAGGGTAAGTGTTCCTTTGAAAGACTGTCCCTGGTCTTTTGTAGATTCTGTAACACAGTAGAATATTCATCTACGTCAAAGGGTGCGGCAGACGCCGCCATGTCTGGGCCCTCAAGGTCAGGAACAAATATTTTGATGCCAAAGAGCATTTCGTATGGGGTCCGCCTACCCAGAGACCTTCTAGGGAGATTATTAAGTGCACGTTGAACGCTATAGAGATGGGCTAGCCAGTTCCTACCAGTACCTAGGACCCAAGCTGTCAAGGATTGCTTTAAGTCGCGGTTCATTCGCTCCACAACACTATTACCCTCAGGTCTTGATGGAGACGAAAATGTAACTTGGACCCCCAATGAACGCATGGCATCTTTGTACACCTTACAGGCGAACACTGGACCCTGGTCCGAATGAAAGGTACCACATGCAAATATTCCCACAAAGACACGCAAATCCCTTATGACAGTTCGGGCATCAGCACTCTGTTCCGGCCACACCCAAACAAAGCGTGTGCATGAATCCACTGCAACTAAGATGTACTTATACGCAGTATCAGAGGAGAAAGGACCGCAGTGATCTAAATAAACGCACCCAAGCGGTTTATTAGATATGTTCAAGTGCTTCTGGGGCAGGCGTGCAGCAGTAGAAGGTTTAATATGCTGGCAAATGTCACAATGAAGGACATAATCACACATTTGTTTGTACAATCTGCAACACCAGTAACGCTGCTGTAGAAGAGATACTGTTGCAGAAACGCCATCATGAGCCGAGGCCATACCCTCGAAAGCAGCAGTTATCAAGGAGGGCCTGCGGTCCGCGTTGGGAATCAATCTGTCACCAACGCTGTTAATTCTCACACAGGGAATTTTATCAGGACTTAAATGATAGGAGTATCTGGAAGGGAAAACCTTTGGGTAATTACCTCCCTTCTCTGTTGCAGCAATGGCTACCAGGATGTCATCAGCAATCTTACTTCTGGAACGTGTAAGTGCTGCTACTACATATGTTGCTACTGCTGTCTTTGCTGCTTCATCAGCGAGACAGTTACCAACAGCGTGTACCCCCGCGAGCTGGTGACCAAGAGTATGAATCACAAACACGAGTGGCAACCGTTCTTTTAGTTCGGCCACTTGAACCCATAGCATTTTGTGTTTGATTGTGCTACCTTTGGAATCACGAAATTCATTTTGAGTCCAAAAAAATAAATTCTCATTGTAAGACTGAACACAGTAGTAAGAGTCAATCACAATAAGAGTAGTCACACTAGGGTCAGCGTACTCCAGTGCAAGCACCAGAGCACGTAGCTCTGCCAATTGGGCGGTACAGTCCCTAATGTCTGTGTATGCACGACATCGGACTTGAATTCTCCATTCACCACAGTACCAACCACTATTGCACAGGCCACTGAATACACATGCTTCGAATCCGTCGCCGGTTGCGCCGATCCATCGGTGTAAATGATACAAATGAAATCCTCCAGCGGACGCATGGTCAGAGGAGCCGGATGAATGAATTAATACTGCAAGAACTCTTGAGTTTGCAAAGAGGAATCAAAAATGAAAGTGACATCCGGATATGTCAAGGATGTGGCCCATTGCATTCACCGGGGATGCAAAGCTTTTGAATTTAATTGGTACACTGGATTTCGTCACTGCCTCCAAGGCAGGATACGGTGTAACAACCAACATGCGTTTCTGCTGCGACAGCGCATGTTCCTAAAGAATCGCCATTTACACACACACACACCCACACACACAGAGCCTCACACACACACACAGAGCCACACACACACACAGCCACGCACACACACAGAGCCACACACACACACAGAGCCACACACACAGAGCCACATACACAGAGCCACATACACAGAGCCACACACACAGAGCCATATGCGCACTGACGCACACACCCAAGCACATAGACAGAAAACATCCAAGAATACAAGCACACATAAAATCCCATGCTCTAATACAAAAAAAAACAAATACATGCACATGCAAACATCGACACATGCACAGACATGCACAAGCACACACAAATGCGCTCACACCATCATACATGCAGACACACACACACAAACAAGCACACATACAGAAACTCTCAAAAACACAGGCACACATACAATCACATGCTCCAAAACAAAAATACCCAAGGACGTACACACAAATACATACACACACCATCACACACACAGACATGCACAAGCACACACAAATGTGCGCACATAATCTCATACGCGAACAGAGGGCGCATACAAGTACACATACAGAAATATCCACACGCACAAGCACACATCTAATCCCATGCTCTAATACAAAGACACTCAAATACATGCACATACCATCACACCCACAGACATAAGCACACATACAGAAAAATCTGCTCACACAAACACAAGCACACATAGAATCACATGCTCTAATACAAAAACACCCAAATACATATCCACACCATCACACGCACAGACATGCACAAGCACACAGAAATGTGAACATAGTCTTTCATACACGCACAGGTACACACACCCACACGTGCGTCCGCACCCCCCCCCCATACACGCACAGACGCTCACACAAAAGCACAGTATGCTGCTTACTTAGGTGCTTCAAGGTCGGCTTGGGCGGTGGGGAAGAAAACCACTCACCCTGGTCTCACAAGGTTATGTGTCGAGTGCAGGCGAGTGTGTGAGATCGGCTCGCAAAAATAGAATGATGTTGGAGTGAATTAGCGGACTGGAGGCCTGTATGGGGTATCAAATAGGCAGCCAAGTGTCTCTTCCGGTGGGTGACCCTCTGGCGTATGTGGTCGCATCCTCCCGGGCACGGCGCATGGCAGGCAGCAGCCTTGAATCCAGAAATATGGCATTGACCGGGTTATCGTTCCTGGAGCCCCCGCTGGCGCAATCTTAGTTGGGGGCACCCTCCACTCACAGCAGTGCCAAGGAGGGCGGGGGGTGAAGTCCCGCCACGGGCCCAGCAGGTCTTAGGCCGTGCCACTATTTCAGCAGGGCATTCGGAAATATGGTGGTCTTCTATGCTCATCTGGCCGCACCGCCCGACCACCGCACAACAGTCCCCGTGTGCAGAAGGGTCCCAGGGGCGGTCACAGCTGCATCAGCGCAGGCAGATCAGCCGCTGGAAAGGGAGCCAGGGTCTCTGATTGCGCCACAGTCCCCCAGCGCAGCCAGTGCTTCTAGGGTAACAACGCTCTGGGCCGCGCGCCGGTGGGCCCTCTCCCCACGTTCAGCCCGGCCGCTGCCGCAGCTAGCAAGGTAGGGGGTGGTACTCCCTCTCGCCGCACGGGACCAACACAGGGGAGATGCAGGCACCACAGCGGCCGCGGCAAGGGCCCCCAGCCAGCGCAAAGCACTCATCCCGGCAGTCCGGCACGGTTCCGTCCGGGGCCTCCGATGCTGTAGACGCCTCCGCAACGCACTGTTAGAGGGCAACGGGGTCCCCCCGCAGCGGCAGAGGACAGTCTCCTTTCGTCGCGGGTGTCACTCCGCGCCCCGTAGGTCCACAGGTAGTTGGGGCCAGGAGCACAGCAGGTCTCTGTCTCTCCAGACCGTCAGCGCCGCTCCAGTCAGCGCGCTAGTGTCTCCGGCTGTTTTCCAAGGCGCCGCGAACGCCATTTCATGATTGTCAGTGGCAGGGATCAAAGGACGAGTAGCTCGAAATCGGGGCCGATATGCAGTCTACAACGGGTCTCGCAGGGAGCTCCGTGGCAGAGGCAGTAAGGTAGGACTGTTCTGTGACATGGTGAGTGGAAGATGGGCAGGATAATCGCCGGGTGGTAACCCGGCAGCAGGAGCCTCACACAGGTGCAGCCATCTTGCCCTCCCCCCAGCATTTGTTATGTCTGCCCCACCCCCATCGTTTTATGTAATCGTGTCCCACAATATATTGCTTGTATTTTTCAGCTCCCCACGCCCGCCGTGATATTACCATGTTCCAATCTCCAGCACTGGTTTCCCAGTGTATTTCCAATGCCTCCCACCCCTTCCGATCCCCCAACATTTCTTCTATGAATTCAGCTCCCTTGACCCCAAAACCAGCAAAGCGGGCTCCGGCAGGAAAGCGGACCACGCAGAGGCAAAAGGGCGGTCACTAGAGGGCAGATACTTACCCTCGGTAGATGGCAGCAAAGCGAGCTCCGGCAAGAAAGCGGACCACGCCATGACACCACCATGTTTCTCCGAGGACCAGCAGAAATGGCTCGGAGAAACGCCCCGTATTTTTCCTACTGGGGGGCGTGCTTTTCTTTCTCTCCTCTTCCCCTTGGCTGGAATGTAAAATTCCAGCCAATGGGAAGAGGAGAGAAAGAACCTAAAAACCACACCCCCGAATCCGAAAAAGACGGGGCTTAAATGGACAGACACCCCTCTTCTCAAATGGCTGGCCTCTGTTTAGGAAGCCAGCCAATGGAGTAGAGGGGCGGGTTCAAGCCCCACACTAAGAAACATAAGATCTCGCCGGCGAGACTGCGCAAGCGCAGCCTACGCAGGCCGAGACCTAAAAACTGGACCTGAGGAAAGTGTCTGGAAGGCGCGCAGCTGCGTGTGAATGACGTCTCTAGAGCAGGGCAGCGTTGGATGCAAAAGTCACCAATAAAGATGGCACAGAAGTGGCTTGAGGAGAACTGCCAGAGCAAAGGGTCTCCTCAAGGGTTGCCTTGTGCAGTGTAGAATCAGCGGCTACAAGCGTTGCAGGCGAAGCTCTACGCCCAAAGTCAAAGTTACCTCATAAAAGCTGCGAGTTGCTGTTCTGATGTTGCGCAGAATGTGTGGAATGTCGTTGCTGAGGTAAACAGCACTGAGGGCGTGGGCTGCCACTGGGATGGCAAAGACACCGCACAAAGTTGCTCCGACAGGGCAGTAAATCTCCACAGTAATGTGCCAGGACCCTGTGCACTTCAGTGGCAAGGGAGTCGCTGAGGTAGAGCAAGCCAGAGGAAAGAGTTACCTCATGAATGAACTCCAACCGCTTATCAGGCGCAGAGGACACACACACCGGTACCTCTGTAGACTGCTTGAAGCCACTTGGAGATAAGAGAAGATAAGGCTGAAGCGGAGAGCCACCTTACGCGTTGGTTCATTGATATGCTGTGATTGTTGCAATTCTTATTAGGAATACTCGTTCGCAGGAGTATTTAGTAATTGGCTTATTATTCAAGTAGAATACAGCCCAGCAGAAGCGGGCGGACAGCATAGTAGAACACAGCGCATCAACGCCCCAACAGCTTTCTTCAACTGACAATCTGTCAGCTGGCATTCAAGAATGCCAGCTGATACGTCACAATACAGGATGGTGTGCAAGGGGGTACGGGTGCCTAGAGGAATAGGGAGGAACATTCTGGAAAGAGAAATACAGTACCACAAGAAGGCTCAGAGAAAAACCAAATTTCTGGTTGGGTGGGACATTATGGAGATCACAGGAATTTAGTTTACATGTTTAAGCTATACCCCTTTTAGGAACTCCCACGTTTTCATCCCACTTAAAGCTCTGTCTGCACATATTTCTATAGGACCTATTTGCAGCCAGCAGCTGTGGGTGCTTTCCCAAGCCTGACTAGATCATTTTCTTCCAATGTCGATACCACACAGAATGCAAGACACTAGGTATGCACACAATTTAAAGGACCTGAAGTTGTCAAACTGTATAATTTGCACACTACAGTAACTGTTGAACATATTAATACAGTAAGATATGGAGCAGTTTTTAATGTGTTTAAATATTTTAAGACTACACATTCACAATTGCTTCACAAAGCTTCTTGTTTTCTTACTAAATTCTTTATTAAACATTGCTTAAAATGCACCATTTGCCAATCTTTTTTCAAATTTTTATCGGGGTGGCGGTGCCCCCCAAACCCTATGTTTATCCATCGAGCTTGCTTACTTCGTTCGCTACAAAAAAGTCATAGCTAACTTTTACTCCCCACCATTTTCAAATGTCACCAGCCTCATTGATTGTTAATAGTAGGTCTCGCAGTTAAATACGCAATCAAATATGACCTAACATTGCCCAAAGGCTGAATGTACCTGGGGTGCTTCCAGTCTTCCACTATTCACAAGCAAAGCAACTCCCATCACTGATCGAAACATTATCTTTGGAGCAAAAAAATAACCCTTTTGGTCCACCAAGGGTCTGTCTTCTGTGAACAAAATCCAAGCAATCTTTCAAGCTGCGCAAAACCTTTTTTTGCCTTCTGCACTTCCGGAATAATTGCATCGCTAGAAAATGCAGAGAACTTTAATTCTTTTTTCTTTCATTAATTAATTGACATTGAGCTCTTCCTGCATCAGAACTCATTTTGTTCCACTGCAGATGAACATTTAGAAGAGTATTATTCTAATGTACTTCAGATGGATTCTATAAATCTACTTTTTACTCAAGAGTACTTATAAATTGGCAAATATTTGTACAGCCATGTCAACAAGAGTCAATGCTGAAACTATTGTTCCTAGTGTTAGGCAGTTGATTAGCTATTTAATTGCATCTAGCGTATTTCCTGGTAATCTGAGGAAAGATAGGGTTTTTTCGCTTTCAAAAACATATCCGTAGATAGAGATCAGGACTGACCTGCATTTACTGGGGAAAAATCTTGCAACAATAATTGGCGTTCCGTTGCAAGACTCTCAAGGTGAGTGGGCCATAATTTTAATCTAAGACCCAAACATTGCTCTGAAACAGGTCTGGACTGGATGTTTTGAACTATGGGCTGGTCACGTCAAATTTCTGGTTGGGGTGGTTGTCTTTTCTGATAATGTTGAACCTTTCTGCAAGATCATGCCCATAAATTTGCAAACCAAGTTAAAACCTTGGGATTATTCTGAGATTAATGCATGAGTCTCTCTAATCACATTAGCAGTTTATATTCTAATGGTTTAAATTACGCCTTCCTCAGAGGATGCTGGAGTGTCTGCTTACATAGTCACATGACATCATAGTAGAAGCATTGTTGATGTATACCTTGGACTATGTAAATTACCTGGACCAATTGTATGATAACAGTGCCTACAAACTTCATGGGTGTATTTGATTTTGCCCCCCCCCCCCCCAAAAGGGATTCATTGGCTCACAAGATCGTAGTCACAAAAATGTAAAATATGTGCCAAACCTCACTGATCAATTGATATCATGATCATGACTTTTCTCACTAAATGTAAGTATTGGGCAACAGGTGATCCAGGTGTTTGTGCACATGGGTGTGATTTAGCATGCGCTCGATTGGTGTAGTCACTTGCAGGTGTGTGTGTGTGTGTGTAGTCCTGGGAAGGGGGTGTTAGCACTGGGCTTAGGTTAACATTATGGCAAATAGTCTGTAATCATTTCACCCTAATATGATTGCTATATGTGTCTTTTTTACCAGCAAATGCAGACAATGCTCAATTTTTTCTCTAAGTGCTACTTGCATATTTCATAGTCCTCTTTCTGATACCTATAAGGTCACTGAATCTGGTTTATACTGTTTTAATCAAATGTTAACAATCCAATTATATACAAATTCGGTGCATTCAGAGTGAGATAGAACCCATGGCTATCAATACAATTTAGATTGAGGACTGTCAATTAATTAAACACAAACAGATGATTAAAGCCAGGAGACCACAGTGTTCAAATTTACATATTAGCAAAGAGTGTTAATACAATCCAGATGTATGCTAAAATAAAAATAAATTGGAACACAATACAAATATTTCCACCTACAAATCAGGTAACATACTAAGAATTCTAAAACTATCACAGTTGGTACTTGGATACCAAATGCAAAATGAAAAATCTGAATTTTAGGGACAGCATCATTTTGTTAGGAAGCTGGGTTTAAAATAATACTGTCCCATAAATGATTGCTTTTTTAAACATATGTTATTGCTTTACATATATTATTCACCATTGTATCACCATTCTTATAATCACAGAATCAGGATTATGTCGTTCAACGCATTAGTACATTTTTGTTCATCATATATTCAATTAATCGACATTCGAGTCCTTTTCTCTTTTGTGTCTATAACTTCAGAGGCTATACTATTTTATATAATCGCTTAGTCTGATTTACCATTTATGGTGTATATTGTGTCTCTGGTTTCATCGTTGTAGGTTGAGGGGCTGGAGCAGCTCGATGTCAGCACCTTTCCCCTCAGTCCTCTATACAGTCAGCTTTAATGTTATATTTGATGCATGAGTTTTGTGACTTCCTCTTTTTGATTTTGAGTTTTTACTATCTGGGACTGTTGTCCTCTCTGCCTTTATAGCTGAAATCCATCACAATGTCATCCCACGCACAGCGGTGTTTAAATTCCTCAGTCCCCTTCTGACCTATGTGTTAAAAGCGTGCTCTCGCACTCAGCTCGTTTTCTGAACCTAGTTTGGTCCTCCTGCTTCTTTTCAACTCATTGCAATCTTCCTCTTCCCTAAAACTAGTACCAAATCAGCAAATTTGCTTGTGACCTTTTTATACTTTTGGTAGGTAGACTAAAGGTTGTCCATATGAAGTTAATTTGTACCATTTTGAGACAGGTGTTTCTAAAGACCCTTGGCACTGCACTTAGTATATTATATTCATCGCCACCATCTTGCGACCCAGATTGGTCCCATTTTTTTCTTGGTTCAACTAGGGAGCATTTCTTGATACATATGAATACTTTGTATAGCACAGATACTGATGTGGTCGTTCTGGCCTACACATTTTTTTCAGGCTCCTTATTTCCCTTCCTCCACATTTATTTTTTTGTGGCTGTCATGTTTTGATGTTGGAAAATGTGACCCAGTGAAAGTTCATGTTCCTTAGTTTGAGGGTACTGCCCTCATATAGGTCTCCCACTTGTTCCAATCACTTCTCAATCCATGTCTTTAAACTTTTACCGCCTACCCTATTGCTGATTTTAAATATGTTTACTAATGGGATCTCTGAGGCATAAGTGGTCATTGTCCACGTAAGTCCTTGCGTACACATCCAACAGTACTGAAGCATTTTAAATTATCTCGCTTTTCATGTGTGGGTCTAATTAGGATGTTTATCACTCTCTCTGTTCACTGGACATCAGCTCTTACATGCCAAGCTGCTCTCACCGCATAATCTGACTTTACTATAATTCACCCAATCTGTGCAGCCATGTAATATGTATCGTGGTCTGGTGGGCCAGGCCACCTTCTTGAGTTGGTAGCCTTAACTTAGCCAAAGCTACACTGTGACTTCCATTTCCCCACCGTAGGTCTGCTAGTACCATATCTACCTCGCTGAAGAAATTCCATGGGATTCAAATTGAAAGGATTGTGAAACAGTGCAGACACCTTGGTAGAACCACCATTTATGAAAGTGTCATCCCACCAGTTACTGAAAGTGTTAGAGTTTTCCAAAATGCTGCTCTTCCTCTCATTGCTGGTCAGAACATTGATTTTCATGCCACGGTACCTACGTCTGACTCCTCAAGTGGACTGTACCTTTTCTGTTACTGATTGATCCCTACATTATACTAATATATTAAGTGCTCCACTCCACTTACTCAGTGTCCCTCTGTTAGTAGTATTTTAGGTCTGATTACTAACCCACTTCTCTTGCAGCGCCCACCATAATCTTGGAATGCTCAACTCACCAAGGAATAGCCATATTTTAATCTCTGCCTGCTAATTTGTTTCTCCACAGCCTGGCCTTGATTGATTCATTGTTTCTTTATCGTTTAGTGTACAAGTAGAGGAGTCCTCCTTCTTACCCAGCCTGACTTCTAATTTTATCACTAGTTATTGGGATTTCTCCAGACTTCATATTTCCAAATAAATAGCATTGCCTTTGATTTTGTATTGACCTACGTATAAACTTTATTCTCAGTTGCTTTCAATAATTTGTTTTGCAATGAGGGTGATCCTTTGATCTATACACATGGGTCGAAAAGTCGACAGCTAATGAGTGTTTCTTGAAAGATTTTTGAACTGTCACTGTAATTTATGTGGGCATTTCCTCACAGGTCCTGACCATATTGATTTCATATTCCCTGGACACAATATTCTTTTGGTTGACTGTTATCATACTTGTTATCCACCTCCCTGATTATGTATGCCTGTAAATGGATATATGTAATCAAGACTATTAGCAGGGGTCGTCTCTATCTTATCCCTATTTTAATGGTGTAGGTAGCTGAGATAACCGGTCTCTGCCAAGTTCTAGATGTGGGGTTTGCAGTCATCAAAGTGGCCTGGATTTAACCCACATTGATCTGGGTGTTTTAATTTGGGGACCAACGGGAGTAGATTTTTAGCCAATTCTTTGTTTAAACATTGACAAGCTCTGTGTGATGACCTTTCTAGACTTGGCTTTGGTATGGACATTATATTAGAGCTTTACAGGTCACTGGCAGTAAGGCACGCTCCCGTAGTGCCACGTTATACAGTACAGCTGATTTTGGGATAAACATATTTATGTGCTGTAGAATTCTGGTGGAAGGATATTCGATCCCAGTGTTTTGCTGCTGGCCAGTCCTTCTATATCTACTTTAAATTCAACTTCTGTCATGTCTGCTGTCTCTTATGATAGTGCCTCTAATTTAGCTCTTCCTCTGTCTCCTTATCTGTTGCTCTTTCGTGTGCTTTATTTAACTGAGAATATTATTCTGAGAATGTGTCGTTAATTTTGGACTGTGAGTGAACCAAATCTCCATAAACCATGTATGCACCTGATATGTGGACACAACCCAACTGAGGCTTTGCTAGCAAGGCCAGTAATCGCCTGCCTTGACCCCTCATTCGGTGATCTGGTTTGGCATGTCTTATAATCAAAGCATTTGAGTTTTTCTATTTACAGTGCTAGCTTCTCCTTCTTCTCAAGTAATCCTGCCTGTAACTTAGTATTTCCAGTTTCCCCCCTCATTTTCTCTAATCATACATTAAGTTCAAAAGAGAGTTTTATTGAAAGTAAAGAAGTGTCAATATACAATACTTGCGATCAATCATGAAACAATACATCCCATATGTACTCCAGCATAAATACATGAGTGAGAATAAAAGATAAACCCACAGCGAAAACAAAAAAAAAGAAATAATGTAATACATATTTATGTAAAAAATAGAGGAATATCTAAAGAGATTATAGGGGTTTAAGTACTTACTGTTGGGACGGGTTAGGCAAAGAATGTTGCATTGCACAATTATCAAAGAGTGTTGTAACAGGTGACTATAACTGAGTTCGCTTCATGGCCATGTGGAGTGGAAAGATGAAAAATTTATCTAATCTATGATTGTGGCATACATCATACCACCAAGCTTTGTAAGATATTTTTATGAAATCTTTCCAATTTCTTGTTATTTGCTGATAAGCTACTGCTATTAATACATCAATAATTTTGATATTAATTTCGCAATCATCCCAGATTGGTGAGAGACTTCCCAGGAAAATGTCTTTTACAGAGAGTGGGGTATTGGTGCCAAAAATTAAAATAATTTGCGACCAGACACTTTTCCAAAACGTATGTACAGGTGGACACGAAAAAAGCATATGACACATATCAACGTCAGGAGATGTGCAAGACCAACAAGTATTCAGTACAATGGAGAATCTTTTGTTTAAGGTGTGTGTAGCTAGCAAAAGCCTGTTATAGATATGCAACAATGTTTGTGTTAAACTAGCTGTTCTTGAGGTTTTACGTAATTTAGTCCAAATATTGTTCCACATTGGTAGGGACCATACTGCATCAAAATCTTTCTCCCAAGCTGTTTCAAGGCTAGAGTTTTGTCTTATTGTACCTGCTGATTGAAAGTAGGTATGTAAAGGTGATGCTTTAGGTTTAGTGCGTAAAAGAGTGGACATATCTGTAAGCAAGTCATTAGTATGAGATTTGGCGGGTTTGCTAGCGAGCTGAGTATGTGTCAAGCACAGTGTTTTGTAGAATATAGTATTTAGAAATTATAGAGGCAGGCAAATTATATAACTGCCGAAGCAAAGAAAAAGAAACAAATTCTTCGTTTGAGAATAATTGGTGGACCCATATTAAACCATGTTGCCTCCATGTTTTCCAGTAAAAGGGTTTGTTATGTATTAATACAGTTTTATTGTGCCGTATGGTAGAGGCTAAAAAACAGTCAAGAGAGCCATGATTTAAAGGGTATAGAGGGCTAAGGAATTTGGAAGTGAGTTTAAATAGAGGAGTAAATAATGTTTGGGGTTTGTGAGAAAAGGAGAGATATTCTTGAAATGAAAAAGGGAACAAAAACGAATTCTCAACTGAAGTCCATAAGGGATATTCTACTGTAGAGTCAAGCAGCCAGTATGAGGCCTGTCGTAGTAAGAATGCTTTGATAAGCAGGGAAATTGGGAAAATGAATTCCTCCTTCAGCTTTAGGACGAGTTAACTTAGATATAGACGTGTGTTTTTTTTTATTGTTCCATAAAAAGGAAGATAGTATTGAATGAATAGATTTGAATAGTTTAGTAGAGATGGGGAACCGGAATATTGGAAATGGTATATAAAACTATAGGGGAGAGCGTCATTTTTATAGTGTCCAAATGGCCCTACCAGGATAGGTATAGGGGATGCCATTTAGTAGTAAGCTCCGACATTTTTTTAATACAATTATTCATGCATAAAGTTACCGTCTCTTTAATTGTGGGTGTGAAATTTAAACCTAGATATTGAATATGAGAGGATTTCCAAGTAAAATTTGCTGAAACTAAATCAGCTTTAAAAGTAAATTTAGTCAGAGGTAAGATTTCACATTTATCACTGTCAAGTTTATATCCTGAGATCAGGGAAAAGGATTGGACCTCCTTTAGAAAGGCAGGAATCGACTCACTAGGGTTTGAGATAAAAATCAAAATATCATCAGCATACACTGCAAATTTGACATTGGTTGTGGAAGTTTCAAAACCGTGTATTTGTGTATTTTGACGAATTTTTGAGAGAAAGGGTTCAAGGGCTAAATTAAAAAGAAAAGGGGATAAAGGGCAACCCTGATGCACTCCTCTGCCAAGATAAAAAAATGATGATATTAGACCATTAGCACAAACAGCAGCGCGTGGATTAGAATATAAAAGTGAGATTAGGGACGTAAATTTAGGGCCAAATCCAAACCATTTGAGAGCGTAAAATAGATATTGCCATTCAACTCTATCAAATGTTTTTCTGCGTCTAGCGCTATAGCTGCAAGAGAGTGTTTTAAATAAGAAGCTTTAGATAAAATATTGAAAAAAAGTCTTGTGTTATCGGTGATTACTCGCCCTTTCACGAAGCCGGATTGTTCCTTGCCTAATATATTTGATAAAATAGGGTCTAAGCGTAAGGCTAATGATTTAGAAAAAATCTTGTAATCTATATTGACAAGTGATATGGGTCTATAATTTTTACAGTATTTCGAATCTTTGTCTTCTTTGGGTATTAGGCATATACGAGCATCTGAGAAGGAGCCCTCGAATTTCCCCAAAGAGTAAAAGGAGTTAATTAAAGAGTGTAATTTAGGCATTAATAATTTAGAGAAATTGAGATAGAATTCTACAGTGAATCCATCTGGTCCAGTTGCCTTATCTTTATTGAGGTGTTGGAGTGCAGCCAAGAGTTATTGTTGTGTTATCTTCATTTCTAAGGATGACAAATCAGGAGAGTTCTGCTGAGACTTTTGTAAAGTTGAAAAGAAGTTTGAGAGCATATGGTTTGTAGGATTTGTTTCAGAAGAGTATAACGTTTTGTAAAACAGTGCAAATTCATTCAAAATTTCTGTGTCCTTGAATTTTAAGACAGAATGATCATCATAGATAGAATCAATATTCAGTTTGTTGTGTTTGGTTTTCAAATAGTTGGCTAAAATTTTACATGCCTTATTTTTCCCACCATAAAATTTTGTGCTAGATTTCAATAGATATAATGAGGCATTGTCAGTTGATTCCTTATTGAACTGTAATTTTGCTTTTATAAGGGCAATGAGAACATCTTTTGAGTTAGATGTATAAAAAGAAGGCTCCAGTCTCTTAATGTCTTGAAGTAGGGATTGCATACGTTTGCGAGCAATGTTACGCTTTCTGGCCACGTAGTTCATAATAAAATCTCTTGTTGAGGCCTTAAAGGCGTCCCAAATAGTTAAGAAAGGTAGAGGTTTAGTGTAGTTTATGGAAAAATATTATTCAAAAAAGGCAATACATGAGAAAGAAAATGCTGGCTACAGAAGATGAGAATTATTAAATCTCCATCGTCTGGGGGCATTAACTTTAGGTAAAATGTCTAAGTCAATTGAAATAGGGGCATGATCCGATAATAATATAGGTCCTGTTTCTTCATTCACAAGTGCTTGTGAAATATTATGAGATACAAAAAAGTAATCTATCCGTGACTGAGAATGGTGCACCGGAAAATAAAAAGTATACTCTTTGGTGACTGGGTTACACAGCCTCCAAGCGTCTACGGGTTTATGCTGTGTAATAGTATGGATACAAGATTTATGGGGTTTGTTGGGAATGAATGAAACTTTAGAATTTCGATCTATAAAGGGATCAAAAATCTGATTGCAGTCTCCTGCTAGTATAAAATTGTCTTCCATGCAAAGAGTAATCTGCTTGGCTATTGAAAACCAAAAATAAGAGTCACCGCCAGTAGGGGCATAAACGTTGAAAAAAGAGGATGGTACATCCTTCAACATCAGCTTAACATTAAGCCATTGACCATCTGCATCAGATTGTAGGGATATAAATTTGAAGTTAAGTGATTTACGACAAAGCATCATGACTCCATTATGTTTACCATCACCATTGGAGACGAATATTTCCCCCACCCAACCTTTTTTTAGTTTTGATGACTCATTCTCCTTGAGATGAGTCTCTTGCAAGAATATTAAATCTGCATTTAATTTAGCCAAGTGAGTTAAAATTCTTTGTCGTTTTATGGGGGAATTCAGCCCTCTAAAATTCTGTGATACTAATTTCAACGGCATAGCAGGTTAAGAGTAATAATAAATGAGGATAATAAACAATGTCATTTCAATTCAATGAAGAATTCAGAAAAAATAGGAGAGGAGATACATAACATAAACATAGTTACCATGAACAAAATGAGGAATACAAGATGGACAAAAAATGGTAAAAGGAGAGAACAAATTTGATAAGAGAAAGCAGGAAGACGAGAGGATACATAGCTGGAGCTGTGATTCAAAGGGAAACAATAAGAAAGCAATTGTAAGATGACAAAAGTAAATAACACTGAAAGCTGGAGATTAACAAACTCGATATTAAAATTGTATGAAGCAAAAAAGGTAACAGAGTAAGATACACTTAGAGTAAGGAAATTAACGACACTCAAAGAAAGGGTAAGGAAAATATTTAGAAAGGAAAGAAGGAAGAGGATTAGGAACAAAATTAGGATAGAGATGTAGGAGGATAACATACCTACATGAGGAAAGACCAGGTAGACACGGGCAGGGGGGTGGAGCCACATGGAATGGACGACGGATGTATGTCAGTACAACGCGATCTTTTAGATCGCAGTACTTTACAACGCTGCCATTACAACCCAAGTCGTTACAACGACTTGCGTTGGAGGGCCCGGATTGTGGAATATTATAATTTTATATTCCAACACCAGTCCACGTAACAGTAGGGAAGGTGTTGGAATATAAAATTACAATATTCCTTAACCAACAGCGCCATCCAGCGCAAGTCGTAGTAACGACTTGCGTTGTAATGGCAGCGTTGTTAAGGTAATGCGGTGTAAACATCGCGTTGTAAACGATGTTCCCCATGGACGACACATGCACGGTTGGCTAAACGAAAGACCAGGAAGACATCATGAAATAAGGGTAATGGATCTGTGGAGATGAAGCATAACAAACGTTAAGATAATGTGGTAAAACGGATGCTAACAATAATAACTAAGAGAGACAATAAACACATTTGCAAAAAGTGAGCTCTGGTGGGAATAACAATAAGTGTAACGAGGACGAGGAAAAACAGTTCTTGAACTACCAAATATTATAATGAGGAGAACAAAACTTAAACAGTATATTCAGTGAACAACAATGTCAAGCATTGAAAGAAGAAGGACGAGAGGAATCCATAGCAGATTGTTTGCAGGAATTGATGAAGCTTTGTAAACACAGAGGATCTTCATACATGGTTGTTCTATTGTTGTATGTAACTTTAAAGAGGCAAGGGTGAAAAAGACCATATCTGGCTCCCATTGAGCGAAGATCAGCTTGCATATTTAAAAAAGCCTTGCGTCAGTTAGCAGTAGCTTTAGCATAGTCGTGTGTGAAAAACAAAGATGAGTCAGACCATGTGATTCTTGGAGAAGCTCTGACTGCTGAGAGAACCTTCAACAAATCTGTATATTCTAGGAAGTATAAGATGACTCCTCGTGATCTTTGTGAAGACAAAGCATGTGATAGAGCGTGACCTAACCGATGCACTCGTTGAATGTTAGTACCGTTCCCTCTGGCATATGGAGTAATTTAGGGAGGAATGATTTGAAAAAAGTAAGAGAGTAATTTCCTTCAAGACCCTCTCCCAGGCCATAAATACGTAAATTGTTTCGCCTGTTGCGATTTTCCAAGTCCTCAACCTGTTTTTGAAGCGTAGAGACTTGAGAATGGAGCTGAGAAACGTTGACATAAGTTTCCTTTAAGGAGGAAACATTTTGTTTAACTAACGAGTTGTAGTTTGGTGTTAGTCTCTTCCATGAAGGGTCGAAGAGCTCTAATTTCCTCCAATAATAATTCTATTGACACTGGCGATGTTGATTTAGGTGGTGATGAAGGGTCCTTTTTGTTGAGTTGTTTGGTGTTAGATTTCCCTAGAATTGTAGGAGAGGATTCCATTGTTAATTCCAAGCTTTGAGGAGAGGATGCCAGAGAATCTTCTAATCTGGAGAACTCAGAGAAAATCTTGGAATTCTTTACAAAGATGTGCTTTGATTTAGACAGTGGAGGGTGTGGTATCTTTGTTCTGCCCATAAAACACATTTAGCACACTCCGTCCCGGTGCGAGCGCACTGAGAGTCAAGTGCAGTGAGGTAAAAACCACACAGAAAGAGGTGGGTTAGTGAGGAGGAAACTCAGGACCTTGACATATGAGTACACCGTCGATAATGAGTCAGGAAGTCTTGTTTATTGAAAATACCAGTCATCAAGCAGACTTCGTGCCCTCTTCAAAGCAGTGGTGTGAGAGAGGTAAAAGTACATATTCCAGAGAGTCATTGATGAACCCAAAATGGTTGTACTGCAGCTTGTATCACCAGTGTTTGAGCAAGATACAGTTAGTGAAAAGAAGCATATGGTGTAGAATTTCAGCTTGCACAACAGTAGTTTCCCAATCCTGGATATGCTGAGAGCAAAAGAAACCAATTGTTCCAGAAAAAGGGAGTATTATAGCTTGAGGGCATGCTGTGGAATTAAATGTGAGCACAAAATGCTGCGCAGGTTGCATTGAAGAAGCTTAAACTGGCTTCAATGCGTGAGACGCAATGTTAAATTCCACAATTCCCTCACTGAAAACAACCAATTGTCATTTCTGGCAGGCTGGCATTATATTAGGTGCAAAAAACACAGTTGTTGGACAGAATGGAGAACAATGTCTTACATTCACCCCAGTACAAAGATCTGGGCCTAAATCCATCGTTTTTTTGCACTCCACACCACCCTAGGTCAGACACTGGCTATATGCAAATCAGCCTTGACCCTGTGCCTCATGGGAACAGTCCAGCCCGAACTACCAAGCCATGTCTTTCCTAGACCGGAATCAAGCATCCAAGGACCGGTTTCTGGCTATCAGCCTTCTTCAGCCTGGATAGCTTGACTCCAGTGATGTGGAGAGCCTGGGACTCACGTCTGAGCATACCCAGCCCACTCGGGGTGAAAATTGCAAAAAACACAGTTGATGGACAGAATGCAGAACAATGTCTTAAATTCACCCCAGTACAAAGATCTGGGCCTAAATCCATTGTTTATTTTGCACTCCACACCACCCTAGGTCAGACCCTGGCTATATGCAAAACAGCCTTGACCCTGTGCCTCATGGGAACAGTCCAGCCCGACCTACCAAGCCATGTCTTCCCTAGACCGGAATCAAGCATCCAAGGACCGGTTTCTGGCTATCAGCCTTCTTCAGCCTGGATAGGTGGCACCGTAAAAAAAGGGGCTTCATTTCAGCACCGTTATGAGGAGTCACGCGTTCGTGCAGTAAAATCAAAATGGCGGCTGCGGTGAGAACGGAGCCACGAAAGAACTCACTGCAGTAAATTAGGCTTCTTAGCTGTCACATTAGGAGTTTCCGAGGGTCTCAGAGCGTGCCCTGAGTCTTCATGTGCCCATACACGCCTCCAACAGAACGGCAAGTTTGCTTCAAAGCGCCGAGTCTTCCAGGCGAGCCGCAGAGCTTCACCCGTGTGCCGCCATTCCCCTCGGGCGCCAAGCCACGCCCCCACCTAATCCTACATTTATGATCTTCAGTTTCCTTTGTTAGTGTTTGTCTGATTCCTGGGATTGTTTTAATGCAAATCCCATGTACTAGTGCCTTAAAGGCATCTCATTTCACTCATATTGGAAGCTGTCTCCTTCACTGAAATACCGTCTTATCTTATCTCGTAGTGAGACCCTGAAAGTGGGATCTTTTAGTGTTGCGACCTGTAGTCCAGTTGTTGGGATCGCAACCATTGTTTTTCTCCATTGTATGGTCACCAGTAAAGGTTGGTGATCCAATAATATTTTGCAAGGTGCCTGCCCTGCTTCCTACTCATTTTATGTTCAGCTGTTGGACTTTAATCCTAGACCCGTATTACCCTAAAACCATAACTCCCCATAACTTTCTTTCTCCAGGACTGAGAGGCAATGGTCGTCTATCCATGAAGAATCTATCAATGGTGTATAACTATTTTATCTATTTCCAGTCTTTGCGCTCAGAGATGTTGGGGGCATGGGCTTCTACTACAGTTTGAATTGGCTGCCTCTGCCGGCTGCTCCCAAGCATTCAATCTTATTAAATATCCATGATACCATCAGTTTCACTTTAGCGAACCATGCTTATATTTCCCTCTATTGTTCCTCTCTGTAGTGCAGCATTAAACCAAGTCATCCACCTAACTTGGGGATATGTGTTCCATCTCATCATTGTGGTTTGAGTTTAAGTCCGATTTAGAATCATCGTCCATTGACCCGATAGTGTGTATTGTTGGACTTTTCTCTTGTAATCCTGCTGCCACTTCGACTGCTTTTCACTCTTTCTGCTTTTTGAGCCGATGGTTTGCCTGCTTGTGCACTTCTATGTCTTTGTTTCCTCAGTCAACTCTGCATGCCTGGGATGTGAGGACTTGATTTGTCCGCGACCATTGATCATTTCTAAGTGGAGTCCAAAGTCTCCCACAGATCTGGAAAGAGTCTTGTGACATTGTCTATTCTTGCTTTTAGTTAGTTTTCCCAGGTAAAGCAATGCATATTTTATGTCCATTTCGAAGAATCTTTTTTTGACTCATAAAAATAATGCACTTTGCTCTTGGACCTCAGCTGTGTATTAAGGGAGTATCATTAATTTGTTATTGTCGATTGTGTAGTGTCCTTCCTTTCTTGCCTTTTGTATTATGAGATCACTAACCCTGCAGTTTAGTACTTTTGCTACAACTGGTCTGGGGTGGGCGCCTAGAGATGGAAACTTCACAAACTCTATGAACCCTTTCATGTGTGTAAAACGTTGATAGTCCCTATGGTGCCACCTTTTTCACCAACCAGTGTTCGAAAAGGCAAACCATGCTTGTTCCTTTTGCTGTCTCAGAATTCCCAATGCTCCTAAAATGCTTCTTCGTACCCACCCTTCAAGGTCCCCTGCTCAGTATTCTTTTTTTAAAACATGTTTTATTTCTTTATTTCTCAAACTTTTAACAAAACAAACAAGAAGCAAATCGGAGCATCCTGTACACTGTAAAACACACACATGTAAAATACAGTTGAATGCAATCAAATACAATGCAGACAGTTCAATTAGAATTCGACAGTACCCCACAAATAAATACGTAGGGCGAACTAGTGTCTGTGTTGTTAATGTTATCTCTCACAAGTCAACTATTCCCGAACAGAACGTTAGGGACTTCCATGTGAGGGTAGCCACAGCTCGACAGTCATTGTGCCCGACTGACTAATCCACCAGCGAGATCAAGTAGAAGTTGGTGTGCAGGTTAGGGGCAGCGATTTGCTATTAGTCTCTGACTGTTCGGGGAATCTGGTAGTTATGTACGTCGTGTAAAGTCCACAGAAGTTTTAGGGCGGTTCCTGGGAGGTAGTAGTTCACTGAAGTTCTCTGTCTGTGTGCAACAGTAAAGAATGTCATGTGAACACTGTGCCATAGTGGGTGTGGGCCCTTGAAGCCAAATGATCGCTACCGCTACGTTTCGCCAAGAGGAGACCCATATCCACCAGTCTGCGCCTTCCTCGTGGGAGTTTATTGGAATGACCCAGTAGGGGCTAGGCAAATCTGATTCTGTTATCTTCGCCAATTCCCCAAATACAATTTCCCAAAATGTATGTAACCTTGGGCAGAACCAGGCCAAGTGCATGAAATCGGCCGATGGTGACGCGCATCTGTCACAAGTGGGAGTGTCCCTCAACCCGTATCTATGTAGTCTCTCCGGGGTGTAGTACGCCCTATTAAGATACTTAAAGTGAATTAGTCTGTGCCTACCATTCAGTGAAATATGGTGCGTGCTGGCGCAGAAATATGTCCACATAGCATCATCGATCGGTTGTTGTAGGCCACGTTGCCACTCTAAGCGGGCCTTGGTGTACTGGTTCGCCCTGTGCGACATCGCAAACTTATACACATTGGAGACAATCTTGCGTGGCGTTCGGGCTTTGATAACATACGTTATTTCCATGACCTCAGGAGGCTCTGAGAGATCCTCCCCCAAGATACCACGTAGCAGGTGTCTCGTCCTGTGAAATTGGTAGCGCTGTAGTAGGGTATGTGTGGGCTCCTGCTGCCCCAGGTCCTCCCATTGTTTAACCATGCATTATGAAAGAGGCTTCCGGGCGTCTTAAGGTTTAAAGAGTTTAGTGCCCTTACTACCCCTCAGTCTCTGCAAGGAAGCAACCAGCAGACCCAATCAAGTGGCATGACTGGGGAATATAACAGGGCTCCCACTTGGAGCAGTAATAGAAAACACCAGGGATGGCAAGTAGTGTTGATTGAGTCAAGTATACCTGTCCTACGATCAGCATCTTCAAATACTAAGGCTGGGAGTGGTAGCGGCTCTGCAATTAACGACTCAAGGTGGAGGTGGGGTGCATACGGAGGGCCGTGTATCCAATAATGTAAGGGTGCACACTGCGCAGCTCTATAATATAAATTTAAGTCCGCTGCCCCCAAGCCCCCTATGTGATAAGGCAAGGTTAGTGTCTGCCACTTAACTCTAGCATTTTTGCACGGCCAAGCCAGTCTTATCAGTAATGTCGTAACCCGGCTGAAAAAAGAAGTGGGCAGTACCATGGGGATATTCATAAACAGGAATAAAAACCGTGGCAGCACCACCATCTTCATAATGGCGATTCTGCCTAACAGGGACAGTGGCAACCGGATCCAAATCTCTACGTCATCTTACAACCTACTGACAGCTGTACCATAGTTTTCCCTGAAGACTACCTCTGCATCAGGGTGTACCCGTATACCCAGATACCTAATCGAGTTTATGGACCACGGCAGGGGATACTCTAGTTCATGCTGCTGTGTTGCGAGGGCTAAGCGGGACTACAACAGATTTGGCTCAGTTAACTCACAGCCCCAAAAGGGCACCAAAATACACCACCTCACGTAGCACTGAACAGAGACTGTTTTATATAACATACAATAATGTATCATCGTCGTAGGATGAGACTATTAGCTAAATTTTCGACAATCTGATACCTTTATGACTGTGATATTCACGCAGTGCACAGGCCAACGGCTCCGCAACTAGAGCATAAAGCAATGGGGACAGTGGGCAGCCTTGCATCGTCTCAGGAGTAATGCTAAAGGGATCCGTCACCAGATTACCAACCCTGACTCTAGCGCAGGGATGATTGTACAGTACCCTGATCAGTTGCAGGAAAACAGGTCCCAACCCCATCCTAGTTAAGACTTGGTGCATGAAGGGCCCCTCTACAGAGTAGAAGGCCTTCTCCAAATCCAGAAAGACATCAACTGCTTTGGCGTTCTGTCGCATATGCTGCAAGGCCCCAAAGACCGTGCGTATATTGTAAGTGAGGTTCCTCTCTGGCATGAAGCCTGCTTGCTCTGGGGCAATGAGGGTCTGCGCGAGGGGAGCTGTCCGATTAGCAAGGATTTTAGTGAAAATGTTTGTATCTACATTTAACAAGGAAAGCGGATGGTATGACCCACACTCCTCAGGCGGCTTCCCTGGCTTACGTATAACTACTATTACTGCCTCCCTCCTTGTGGGTGGCATTGTGCCGGTTTAAATAGCGTGGACAGATGCAGCAGAAGAATATTAAGAAACGCCCTGTAAAATGTCACAGTGAGGCCGCCCGATCCAGGAGCGCTACCCGATCTCATCCCTGTCACTATCTCATCTTTTTCCACTGGTCGCATCAGAAATTCCCTATGCACATTCGTTAGGAAGGGTAGCTTAATATAGGAAAGATAATTCGTAATTTTCTCATCAGTCCCGGAAGAGCGAGAAGAATATAAATCCGCATAATAACTTCTTAAGCGCTCCGCTATTTCTGACTTGTCAGACAAAACCTCCCCTTCCACCGACTTAAGTTCTGTGACTTGAGCTTTGCTGCAGCGCCTCCGGAGCAACTGCGCCAGTACTGCGCCCGGTCTTTCCCCCTCCCCATACGCACGAGCCGTGGCGTATTTGCCTTAATGTTTAAGTTCAGCATGCGCTGCATCCCTGCTCAGTTTTCTAAAGTACATATTCTTTCTGTAATACCTCATACCTGATTGCACATGTATTCTGTTACTAGTTGTAGTTTCTTCAGCGTAGTTTCTTTGCTCTGCTATTTTTCTTTGATTGTCTTTGAGAAAACCCAAAACTACTGCTATCATGTCAATTTTGTGCTCCAATATTTTTATATGCATCTTTTATTATCGTAAGTATGGCTTCTAGTTTATCATTTTAGTCCTCCATTTTTGCGTCACTGTGTACGTTTTCGAGGCCTCACTTATGAGGGCCCTTGCGCCGTCGGAATATCACTTTATGTGATATTCCATGGCACAGGAGCCTGCTCCATATATATGAGGCAGCACAAAGCCACTTTTTTTGGCTTAATCCTGCCTTTTAAATATTGTCCCCTTTAACGCAGTTTTCTGCGTGAAATGGGCGTGCAATGGGTGTTGCTGGTGGTGTTCCCAGCAACATCCATGGCATTTTGACACTGCCCCAGAATTACGAGAAATCATAAATCTGAGGCAGCGCCAAAAATGTACACCTTCCCAGGCGAGGCGTAAGGGAGGCACAACGTGGAGAAATATCTTTACGTGGAGAAATATCTTTATTTCTCCCCGTTTTTTCCTCTTTCTATGTGGTCTGCATTCTGCAGCACACATAGAAAAAGGAGCACAATCATCCCCACAACGCAGGCACCCTTGCACCCATTGCACCATGGTGCACCATGGTGCAAAGGTGCCTGCGTTGGCGCATAGCAGCCTATTGTGCGCCAGGGAACAGGACAGGAATGCGCTGTATCTGATAGCTACACCGCATTCCTGCCCTTTTCTTTTGCCATGGGGCTGCACAGCAGGAAGGCCTGCGGTGCTGCCCTACAGCAAAACCTCATAAATGAGGCCCTCAGTGTTAATTGTTGTTATTTGGGCATTTATAAAATCCTCTATTCTTCTAGAGCATTTACTTCAGGACTTTTCTTTCTTCCAGTCTGGTTTCAACCAGCAATGTGTAATTATAGTGTGGTTTCTTATTATTTTGGTACATTTTTTCATTGTTTGCCAGTTCCCTTACATTACGTTTGACATTAATTAATCACCCACTCCAGCCAGGCTTATCACTGCTGTACTCTTTTGGAGGTGTTTATCCTCATGTCTACTTTGTTCTTGCTATTTAATCTCTCGCTGTAATTTCAGTTCTGCACCTTTGTGGTTTTTTGCTTTGCGCTAACCATTTTCCAACTTGTAGGCCTCTGGTTGATGTTTACTGGCATGCAACTCCTATCAGCCTGTTCTATTGCAGATGCTCCTGTCACAGGTCCTCTGATAAAGCAAGTGGGGTAGAGGGGTGAGCAGAAAAGGACTAACTCCCTGGGAGGTTCCCCCAATAAACTCCACCTCAGGACCGTGGGTACAGTAAATTGTGTAGCCTTTCACCAGTCTGTACTGCGCTCAGGAGAGTTCTTTGTGCAGACAGCAGCCTATCTCTGGTACGCCTCTTCTTTCTGCCCTCCCCCTCTGTGTCGCTATTCGTGGCGCCAAATTTCAGTCCTTATTTGGCAGATGTCTCTTGTTAATTGATGATTCGGGTCTCTGACGCTCACACTCTTTAATGCTGGCATCTACAACAAGTAGCTTGTGAGCTACTGGTAGCTCTCCAGCTACCTCTAAGTAGATCTTCTGTGTGCAGCCCAGCTTACTAAATTAGAAGCTTTTGCTAAGTTGAATTGATATATGTATTCCACAATTGAAGAGCGTGTACTCAACACAAAAATGTGTGTATTTTCAGAACACGTAACCTGATAATTAGAGAAATATGGTTGGTTTCCAAAATATATTTAATATATTTAAAGTTCATATCTGAGGGATAAATCGTGAGGCATTGTGAACACTAATTACTAATATTGTTACCTTGGCTCCAGGGGCATGCGGCTATGGCTATCATGTAATAATCATGAAGCATCATTCTAAATCATTAAACCCTTTTTTTCCTATTACTGCTGGTAACCTTGCCTGATTCCCTGAGGTGATCACTGCTGGCAGTCTTGCATGTGGTGGCCACTAATGTAATGTTGTCTGACGTGATCACTAGTCAGTCAGTCAGTCATAGAACTTTATTTCATCAATTGCTGCCATAAAAGCACACATATTATGACATTTATAAGTTCAACATCATAAAACGACACAATGATAATAAAAATATAAATGCGATTTAACATTTGAACCCCAGAGGATTAAAAGGTGGCAGTATGTAGAGGGTCCCACCCCCACATGTAGATGTCACGTGGGGGACATTAAACATGGGCAGGTATCTCTATCAAGGGTTCCATTATCAACATTTTAAACAATACCATCATATAGCACAAACTCTTTAAAAATATAAGTTAAACAAAAAATGTTAAAAAGAGTTAAGACCCATGATTAATACAATATGAAGTCACAAAAGTTAATCTTAAATAGGACAAGACTACCTAAATTCTCTACTCTATCTTTTCAATAAACATCTGCGTTTGCACCACATTGCAAATAAAAATTTGGAGATTGCAACAACAAAAATCGGTTGAGTGTCATATTTTAATATCCTAAAGACCGCTCTATAGTTTCTTATACCCAGGTTTCTGCAAAGTTGTAGGACCCATTTAGATCTAGCCAAACTATATGCAGGGCAGAAAAAGATCGCATGAATCTCAGTTTCTTCCACTACAGTACACCTGGGACAAAGTTGTTTTTTATCAGCCGCCCAGATGTTAGTAAATGCATAGAGCGGGAGCGTCCCGTGCCTAAATTGTAGGAACAATTTCTTAGCTGCAAGGGGTTGGATGAAGTCCAAAACCAGCTCCAAACCATAATACTGCTTTACATCCAGAAACCTGGAAGTCAAACTAGATGAATCTGCTGTCTGAAGAATACATGCTAGTCTATGTTCTTTCAAAGCAGATGTTAATGATTTTTTTGATGTAACAAGACATGTCTCCTCTGGTGCAGACCACAGGTCATTCCTCTCTATAGCACAAAATGCAACCCTAATAAAGGACAACCAAGGTATGTTCCCCGCCTCCAAAATAGACATAACTGATTTTAGTTCCTCCCTATAGTTTTCTAGCTCTGGCGTGTTCCATAGCCGTCGCCAGTAGAGGAATGGGCGGAAAGCGATCAGGTCAGCAATAGGAACAATACCCAGGTCCATCTTCAAAGAAGTTAAGGGGGTGCTTTTTGGAAGGCCCAGAAGTTGTCTTAAGAAATTGTTTTCAGTCACTGTCTGAGTGTTAGTTGGGCAGTTACCCCACTGTTCAGTACCGTACATAGAGGCCCCCCTTGCTTGAACCGTATAGATTTCAGCAGGGGACCAATAACCTTTACGGTGCAGCTCCTATGGACTTTTAAAATCCCCCAAGTTGCCTGGATTAATTTTAAATTAGCCTTAGTAATTTGTGGCCCCCGCTCCTTTTTATCATTTAAGGTAAGGCCCAGGTAATCAAACACAGGCACCCTCTCTAAGGACCTGAGATCCATTTTAGGGTGTGAGCAGTTAGTAGAATTGGCATGGAAAACCATATACTTTGTTTTCTGTATATTTACCTCCAAATTCCTTTTCTTACAAAACAGGCTAAATTCCTCTAGGACACGCTGCATCCTCATAGGTGTTTTCAGATAGGAGCAGTGTGCCATCCGCAAACATTAAGGCTGGTATTTTGCGGTTAGCAAGTCTTGGAGAATCAATGTCCTTAATGGCAAGAAGGTCCTCAATTAGCCCTTTTAAGAAGAGGGAAAAAAGGGTTGGTGCAAGCACACAACCCTGTCTCACTCCCTTCTCAACAGGGAAAGGAGCTGATAGTTCCCCGCTTTTTCCAAATCTTATTCTGGCAAAGGTACCTTCGTGGAGGCTTTTCAGCTTTTGACAAAGGTAAGCTGGAGCTCTCAAGTCAAACAATAAGCCCCACAACTGATCTCGATCCACCATATCAAAAGCGTATTTTAGATCCACGAATGTTAGATAGAGAGAGCCTCCCCCCAACGTCATAGTTTTCCAATAGATCAGTTGTAATCTAAACAACTGATCTATAGTTGAGGCTTTGGACCTAAAGCCTGCTTGTAAGTATATTGTGGTCATCCATCCATATTTCCAATCTTTCCTAAAGAACACGAGCAAACATCTTTTGTGTTACTTCAATTAGGCTGATCGGCCTATAGTTTGCCGGTTCTAGAGGGAACCTTTTTATAAATGGGTATGATCTCTGCACCTGCCCATGTTGGAGGGGGTGCCAAACTGTAGAGTATTGCATTAAAAAGGCTCTGCAGATATGGAGCCCATTCTACCTGTTCATTTCTGAACAGGTCTCCTGGAACCCTATCCAGTCCTGGTGCCTTATTAGGTAAAACTTCAGCCAGAACCACTGTAACCTCAGCCAGTAAGCAAGGAGGTATGTCACCAAGGGGGACAGAAATATGATTGCTAACAGGTGGCCTCATCTCATTGGTTCCAATTTGAGACTTACAATATAAAAGTTTAAAATGGGCTTGCTAAACTTCCTCCCCGAGGTTTGGCTTGATTGCAGACCTGCCCTCGGTTTTTCCTGTCTTCACTAGGTTCCAAAATCCTCGTGTATCTTTGTCATCTAGGGCTTTCTTAATAGCCTGCCATCTATCAATTTCTCATTCAGATTTTGCTGCTGAAATAGTTTTCGTAAAAAGCGTAGTACCTGCAGTATCACCCTCTATGAGTTTGGTCAACAGAGCACTCTTTACATCCCAGCATGTCTTGTTGTGCCAAGGGTTTTTTCCTCTACGTTAATTTCCTTTACAAATTGTACTGCTATAAAAAAAACTCTGCCAGGGTTCCAACCATATCCAGGTGAATTTTCCCCAGCACCTCTTTGGTGTCAGTGACGCCGCTGCTATCTGAGATGGAGCTTGTCTTTTCTTAGAAGGGGACAATAAATTTATACAAAGAAGCCATTGCTTCTGGGGTTTGTACAAATGTTCCCCAACAAATTCTTCTGCCTCCATCAATTGCTATTAAGTTAGATTGTGGCGGGTTAGTTGAGGCCTGCCCTACTACCGGTTGATATCTATCCATACTAACAACCAGCGGATTATGGTCACTTTCAACGTGTGTCTGGACCAGAAAATTCAGGATCCTTTGCCAGATGTCCACATTTACCAAGATATAATCAATTGTGGAGGCCTGTCCATTCCTTTTGAAGGTGAAATTCCCTGGATTATCAGCAGACAGGCGACCATTACATGCCCTCAGTGAATAACTGAGGGTAAGTGAGGTCAGCTGTAGGACTAGGGGGTCAGGCCCCTTATCGGGTAAAGGTTACACATAGGAATTCCCCAGGTTGAATCCTCATCACTCGTAAAAGAATGAGGTAAGCCGTTAAGAGGTTCGAAGGGGCAATTAAAATCCCCACCGATGATAGGATAGATTTGCTCGGGCAACGTAGAAAGAAAAGAAGCCAAGCAATCTAATGCCTGTGAGGTCTGCCCATACCTCACAGGGCGAGAGTAAACATTAATAATAGCCACCTTTGAGAAGTTACTATGGGAGAGAACGATACATAAAATATCAGGGGAGTGGATTTCTATCATTTAAACTGTACAGCCAAGGTGAATACCAACCTATATACTCAAACCCCCCGACGGTCTTCCCCTTGGCCCCTGAACAGCCACTTTGCAATAAGTAACAAACCCAGCTCTATGCAAAGATTTTAATGCCCAGGTCTCTTGGAATAAGCAGATCTCATGGGTATCAATGAATTCCCCCCATTCGGGGAGGTCCATTTTAGCATTTAATCCAGCTATATTCCAAGACAACATCCTTAGGCCCTGTGGCATTTCTACTTTAGTACTCTGCAGAGCTATGAGAGACTCCCCTCTAACAGGAGCCATAAACGGGTTCACCGCCTCATAACCACCCGTGGTATCATAAGGGGCCTCAGTGTGACTATCAACTCTTCCTATGTTGCTCTCTACTAATGCCAAGTCGTTGCTTATCATCGGAAGCTGATTAGTAACCACTGCTCCCTGTAACCTTTGAACTTTCATAGCCTGGGACACAAAGGTAGAATCCGCCCATTCAGGTGTTACAGGCATGGGCCTACCCTTCCAAACGGGATACTTTCTGAAGACTCCTGAATATCATCAACCTTAGAGATTTCTTCTATCGCCAATTCACTACTCAAGACCAATAACTGATCGTGGACCTTAGCTCCCTCACAAATAGGGGTCGAGCCTAACTGTTCAGCCGTACATGATGAATATTGGCTGCTGGGGATCAGTCAATCTACCTGATCTAAGACACAAAATCTGTTACTCACGGCGAGGGCAACTGATAGGAAGATATCAGAGTTACGGCGTCTGTTATTTTCACTTCCTGCTTGAGCTCTCGGTTCCCATCTTTCCCATGAGTTACCCCTTCTCTCTAATAGGGAGCAAGGAGGGTAAAAATAGCTTAAAGGAAGGGTCTGTATTCCAGATGCCGCCCGCGGCTGGCTCCAATCACAAATATATTTAACCTCCCGTCTGTCTCTAAAATTAATCAAAATGCAATCACCCTCAATAAGTTTCCCTCTATGTCCCACCCAACTTACTCTACGGGCAAATAAAATTTCACTGAACACCTGAGGTGGGAGTGGTCTATTTGTATTTAGCCAATGGGTACACTTATTTTTTAGATCACTATACGTCTCCTCTTTGCCTTGTTCCAAAGCCAATACAACAACATATGGAGATGATGCAGGTGGTAAATCTATGCGTGGCAGGCTGGGATTCATTACACTAGTGCTGGAAAGACCTGTGCAGCGATCGTGGGCTTTATCTTTTCTCTGGGTTTTAAGCACCATGCCCGCCCTGAGTAAGCCTCTCCGATCTCGCATTCTCATCACTTCCTGCTCCACCATGTGTCACGTTGCCAAGATTGGTGGTGGTACCAGCCCCAGCATTCCCACTAGGTGGTGCTAATATTGTATTAGATAATAATGAGGTAGGTGGTAGGATAGTGCAGATAGGTGGGTTACACATCACATTTGTTGTAGTTGCAGAAAACCCAGCGTTTCCCCACAAAGACTTATTGATGAAACCAGAGTTGGATACAGCAATTGATTCTAATTGCAAACATTTTTCCTCTATTAATAATAGTCTTTCGTGGATTGGTGAGAAAGATGATGTAAATAGGGCCCCCATTTTAACCCAGAAACCATCTGCAGCAAAGGGTTGATGAACACCAGCCACGTCCGAATTAGGGGTACCCATAAGAGGAATATATAACTGAGGTTCTGGTATAGATGGCATTACTGAAGTCTCCAGCCCATCAATCCTATTAGTTTTGGATATCTTAGCATTTTTTTGCCTCTGGGGGCCCCCACCCCGCTTTCTCTTTGTTGCTGGTCCCGGCGCTTGGTCCGTGGCTTGAGATGTAGATTTACGAACAGACCTCGTTGAAACACGAGGAAGTATGCTACAAACAGTCTAATTTGTTGCTGGAACATCAAGCGAGGGGCTAAAGGGGGGGTTCCAATATTAGAGAAGTGTTCACTGAGTTCACTGGGTCCTGAGGGGGCTGACTATTACCTCCAACCGGTGCGTAAAGTTTAGTGACCGTGTCTGTATGTTGCTCAGGTGACCGTGCAGACCTCTGGCCCCCCAAAGATGATTGTTTTGATTGCAAGGGGTCTAGCGATAGGCGTCGCTCAGTCAGGGCTATTTTGTGGGCCAATACTGAGGTTGCTTTAATTAGAAACTGGTCCAACATCCCTGCCACATTTCCTCCCATTAAACGGTTCCTCCCCTTTCCTCCTCTGGTGGCCACCGTGGGGTTGGAACTATCACAACAACTGGCCCACGAGCTCAATCGCCTCGTCGGGGTACCAACACAGATATACTAATGCACACTGACCTTAAAATATAGTAGAGTTCAGAAGGGGGGCCCGGCCCATCCTCTTCTATTCCCGAACAGGCTCAAACGCCCGCCCTTGGCCCAGGCTTTGCCCCCACGCGTCCTGCGAGGTGGGAGCCCGGAAATCCCTTCAAGCGCCTCCTAGATGTACAAAGCCAAACAGGACAACCAAAGAAGGTATGCAAAAAACAGGTTTATTAAAAAACACAGAAGACCAGGGAAAAACCACTATTCAGGAACCATAGTGGAAAGGACCCTGTGTCTAAAGACATCAGCACAGTCAACCTCCTGTCCAATCCTGTAATGAGAGGCAAAGGTCAGCGGGGAAGCCCAGGTGGCAGCCCGGCAGATCTCCGAAATGGAAGTCCCTTGGACCTCCGCACAGGAAGCAGCCATAGAGCGAGTGGAACAACCCTGAACCCCCAAAGGAGAAAGGTGCCCCCCTCTTTGTATGCCAAAGAAATCAGAGAACGAACCCAACGACTAAAGGAAGGAGTAAAGGACGCAAACCCCGATTCACAGGACCAAAATTAACAAAAAGGGAATCCGAGAGACGGAAAGGAGCGACCCGCTCCAAATAGACCAGGAGAGCCCTCCTAACATCCAAAGAGTGAAGCCGCACCTCAGACTCCGAGGACGGGGAATCAAAAAAAGGAAGGAAGAGCCAACTCCTGATCCCTGTGGAACTGAGAGTCCACTTTATGATGGAACATATGTCATGAACATATAACCCAGCCACACTAGGGGCAAACGTGATGCCCATGGAAGTACCAGTGGACTGGAGGAACATACTCCCCTTAAATTCAAAGAAGTTCTATTTTAACGCCAGAGTTGCAAATTTCAGGATGAACTCCTTGGGTGTATTGTACTCCCAAGTGATAGTATCGAGAGCTTCACCCAGGACTCTGATGGTGTCGTCCTGGGGAATTCTCGTATAAAGGCTCTCGATGTCCAGAGTTACCAGTGTGGTTTGTTCCATATCACATTTTAAGTTGTGTAGGAGGTTTGGAAGACATTTTGTGTCCCTCAAATTTGTTGGAGTCTGTTGGACTAATGGTTTTAGAAAATGATCACAAAAACGTGACAAAGGCTCAAGGATTGAGCTGATGCCCGAGACAAAGGGACGGCCCGGTGAGGGTGTCTTGCCTTTGTGTATTTTGGGCAACGTTTAGAAATACGGTATGATGCCCTCTCCCTCCGTCAGGAAGGCTGCCTCGTTCCTGGAAATATGACCCTTCACTTCTGCCTCCTCAACCAAATCTGTGATAACTCTCTTTAAGTCTGCAGATGGATCATGGGTCAGTAGTTGGTAATTCTTAGTGTCACCCAATAGTCGTAGGCATTCATGCTCACAATCAGTGGTATTTTGAATCACAACTACTCCACCTTTGTCCGCTGGTTTGATGGTGATCAAGGTGTTGTTTCTCAATTTTTCAAGGGCCTGGAACTCAGAGGCAGTCATGTTCTTAAAAACAGTAGGTTCCTCCAGTTTCTCAATCTCTTTAAAGGCTGCATGTTCGAAGGTGGTGATCTCTGCTGGTATTGTGTAAGGGGGTGGTGTGAAGGTAGATTTTACCCTCAGGGTGGTGTCCCCTGCACTCAGTACCTGAGTGTCTGTCTCACTCCCTTCGAAGGAAGTTCTCAGCTTCAGTTTTCTAAAGAAATTTGAGAGCTCACAGTGTTAGTGAAACGTATCCAGATGAGCAGTAGGAACAAAACCCAGGCCCTTCTCTAGGACTCTGGTTTCCATGTCTGATAAAGTCATGCTCGATAGGTTCACAATCAGACTCCCTGTGCACTCATGCCCGCTTGTGATTGTTTGCTCCGAGTGTGGTTGCCCACTGAGTCATCTTGTTCCCATCGCACCTGTGTTTGCCCTCTCCTTTTGCCCCTTCCCCTCCGGCCTCTCTCTGAGAAAAAGGTGGGCCATAAGAGTTGGACTGGTACATGGGAGAAGGTGCAAAGTCTGAGTTCCATCCCATGGGCGGCATCGGTGGGTGTTGAAAGTGCATAGGATGTATGCCTCTCCCTCCTTGCATTGAGTACTGGGGCCACATTGGTTGCTGAAAAAATGGGTGAGTTCTTCCTCTAAAACCTCCCCTTTGTCTCTGCTTGTAGCTGTCATTGCTGGAGCCGCTATTGTTTGATAAATTGTCATCTGAGTTACCCATGTTGGAGTTGGGCTTGATGGGTGGTGTTTAGGCAGGGTCTGCGTAAGGGTAGACTTTAGTTAAGGTAAATTTCTTAAGGTCTTTTTGATATTGCGCTACCTTGGTTTGGGTTAGATTGTCTTTGTATTCATTGATATCTTTATTGATATCATCCAATCTCTTTTTGTATCCAGTTAGCGTCGCTTTGAAATGCATTTCAGTTTGTACTATTTCCACCATTATAGCTTCTGATAATCCGAGTGCTGTCTTAATTATCAGAACAAGCCAGGGGCGTGTGCAATGCCACGCAATCATGGCCCATTCTTTCCTAAAGAGAGCATCTTCAAGGAAGATCCTCAGTGCATTAGTTACAAGGAGACCTTTTGGAGCTGTATTTGTGCGGAGGTATTCTGTCAGAATTGTACCATTTAAGATCGTACGTATTCTGTTCTTCTTAAGTTCTGATAGTTGGTCCCACTCACTAGTGTGGATGACTGCCTGTGATATAGAAGGGTTGGCAAACAGAGACGGGCGTGCTAAAATAGCACCCACCTCAGACTCTGAAAATGTTAGGCCCAGATTAGCCATCTTAAACCCTGAGACCATGGTAAGGAAGGATTAGTTAGCAGGGTGCCAACTAACTCCCTTCAATTGAAAGGAGAGGAAAGGGGCGAGGAAAGAGGGGGAACTCTCACAGCTGTGCGCTGCTAAGTGTACTTGTAACAACAAGAGAGGAAGGGACCTGAACACACACTCCTACTCCCCTCGAGAGAAATCAACAAAGGAGCGTAATACCAGTAGAGTTTGGAAAAAAGCAAGCATGTAGCGACACTCACGGTAGGAATTACCTGTGAGGAAAACCAAATCAGGTTGTTCAGAAAGCCCTCACTCACCAACCTAGTTAGTGACATGCCTCATCATCGGGCCCCACCAGGAGTGGCCGAGTGCCACCCTAGTGTGCTGTAACTCCAGTTTACTGCGGAGCTGGTTGAAAAAAGTGAGTTAAAAAATTTCCAAATTGTGTCAAAAGGGAAGTTTATAAGTTTTCCCAATTGGACATGAATAAAAACAAAGGTGTAGGATAAAGGACCGAAATTACAAGTCCAGTTTTATCCATGAGGAATGGTCAACATGTTTCTGCCTATGTGTGAGCGGTTAGTCAGGCATTCATCAGGACCAATGAAGTGTAGTGATGAACCCCGGCAGTGTGAGCGCGCTAAGGCCCACCATGACCTGAGGTTGCTAGTGTTAAAAGGTATAAAAACACTGTGTTTGGATTCCTTCACAATGGAGCGGAACCAAGTTTATTGTGATTGACAAACAACATATAGGAAACAAAAAGAAGTATTTCAATATGCTTATATTTATATATATATAAAAGTGAACTCGTGCACATACAGGATTAGCAATAACCCCGTGAAGTAGACAAAGGTAAATTTCTACCGGTAATTCCTACCTTGAGTGTTGCTACATGCTTGCTCTTTCCCAACCTGTACTGGTATTACGCTCCTTTGTTGATTTTTTTATTTCTCTCGAGGGGAGTAGGAGTGTGTGTTGCGTTCCCTTCCTCTCTTGTTGTTACAAGTGATCACTAGTACAACACTAAAATTATGAGTAGCTTGGTTTAATTTTCAATGATCATAAACAGCTCTTATTTCAGAAACGATAATGGGCCTTATTTTGAGTTTCAGTGGCCCTGGAGCAGGCAGCACGTCACCGCTTAACTCCAGGACTGCCGAAACTCACTGCCGCTCACCTGCCCCCCAAAATACAACTAATTTTGTGGTCCAGTGGGCGGGCAGTGTGATGGCCCTGCAGCGGTGCTGTTTAAAGACTCATTGTGAGACTTAACAGCAGAGCTGCGGGCCATCCAATGCAGAGGCACAAAAGGTCCCCCTCTGCATGCACCCTCTTCGCTTCACCACCACTCTTTTTACATGGCGGTGCGACTGCCATGAAAAGGGTGGCGGGGAGGCAACTCTAAATATGCTCGGCTGGTCTGCTGCGGCACCACCAGCATATTTTGGCCTTGAACCGCTGCCAGACCACCACAGGATCCTTGATCCGCGGAAGAAACAGTGGCTTAGTGGTGGTACAACCGCCTCACTCATAATATTGCGGGCGGTCCCCGCAGTGTGGCGGTGGTCAGACCGCCACAACTACTGCCCCAGTCGTTATAAGGCCCTATGTCTCTTCCTTTCTCATCTTGTAGAGCAGCTACGTCCAATCCTATTTCAGTCACTATTTCATGGACACCGTTTTTGTCAGGTCCCGCCACCAATTTTCTGTTGCATTTTTCACCACTGTTGCTCCTCCTTTTATTGTTTTTGGATGGCTCATTTGTCTCATTCTCTTGTTGCCTCCCTGTGCTTTAATTTCATACCACTATCTCAGGATTAGTGCTTCTTGGGGCGGTATATCCGATGCTCAGCGAAGGAGCTGCCTTACACCAGGAGCTCAAAGCAATAAACAACTGATAGGAATAAAGCTGTGGATAAGACAATTGCACATCAAAGCACAAGAGTAACGTTTAGAATGAGAAAAGGTTCACTGCCGGTTAGCACTTGCTGATTGTCAGTGAGTTGTTCGTCACTGGTAACCCCGAGGTAGAAAACATCTCCTTGTTGCTCTTTCAAAGTGCATACATTATTGCTCTGTGCTGCTTTTTGTGAATTCCTTCTTCTCCGTTGATCTATCTACATGGATACAGCTGTGCACAGATTACAAGGGAAATCACTGGGGCCAAGATATTTAAAACCTTTTTCAGGGAAGCATATAAACTGGCCTCCAATGGCACGTTGCACAATTCATGAGTCCCTCCACACAGCTACAGTATAAAAAAAACCTGATGTCATGATACTCTTCCCTATGCCTATTCATCAGACATCTGATAATATTAAATTCCCCTAGGAACTCTGAACTCAGTACTGCTCATATTGAGCCTGCTTCCTTTATGCCCTGCCAAAACTACCATCGGAGCCACAGTCTTTCCATCCATGTACCTTAATTATAGCAATTAGTGTACATGTGTGCTGTGATGCAGGACTCAGTACTTTCTGATCAATGCTGTCATAAGACCTCTCTCAACAGAGTGAAAGATGGTGGTGTGGCAGGAGTCCATCTTCATCACCCTCAACCCCTCAAATATCTTTGGCTGGACGCCTCAGGGCAACTGCAGCGCTTTACAAATCCCATTTTCATTTCATTTTTCATTTAATTTCATCTAAATGTTCCCCAGCTTCATCGGTTTATATTTTTAAATTTCATCAAAGTCTGAAATTGAGCGATTAATGCAACACACCAATCTCTTTTTACTTTTTTGATAGGAAATAATACATAATTAATTCAGCAGTAAAACACTAGAAGTTGTCAGAAAGAGTAGCAAGCTCTATGTTTCTAAATAATTGATGCTGTTAGTTAGGTGATCGTTACTTTGATTTTATTTATTTATTATTTTTTTAATTTTGATTCCATTAGAATAATTTTACCCCCCCACCCCCTTCCATGAAAACAATACAAAAAATACACAATTTTATAAAGCAGCAAATAAATAAATACATAATTAATATATTCACAATTCATATATGACTCAAATATAAAATATACTATACATATTAAGGCATGAAGTGACATGTGCCTTGCAACAATACTTACTGATGGGCTCTATCCATAAGACACACTAAGCTATTAATCTGTAAAGTGACTTGTGCATTTCACCAATTAATACAGTATAATAAATACAGGTTCTAAAGCATAACATCATATACAAGACACAGAATCAAAATCAATCTCCCTCTGATCTCACAGTGATCCAATCCCTGTTTTGCTTTTTCGTTCATACACTGCAGTTTCCATATAATATATAATTAGAAATCGTGCCAACCATTGCTGAAACGAGGGGGAAGAAGGGTCCTACCAAGCTGTTGTTAAATAAGAGACTCAGTACTGCCTTTGTAAAAAACATAAATGCTTGTGCATAAGAAGGCACAACTTCATTATGAACCCCACGTAGCACTAACTGAGGGGTTACCTCAATTTAACACCCAATTCTTTATCCCAAAAATCACTGATCTCATCTTAAGACTCCTAAGTACTGAACAGCCAGCCAACATATGTACCAAACATATGTACCAAATATACCCCAAAAACCTGGCTTTGTGTACATCTCATGCCCGCTGTCCCACCATTTCTCTATTTTCCCAGGAGTTGTGTGCAAATTGAACCATGTTTTAAAATGTTGGACTTTTGAATTGGCTACTATTGAAATTGATTGAGCCAGATATAAAGAACCAACCACATAATTGTCTTGTGCTTACAATTTTTCTTGCCACCCTCTCGCATGTTTAACAGTGTCATCAAATGTCAAGCTGTTCAGTGCCCGAAACACAGATCATATTGAGGTATACCCGCCAATGATTGATTTCACGATCTCAACCTATTTGAACCCCAACAATCACCCTCCCTTTCTGCCCAGAAAATATTTAAAGAATTCATTATATTCAAGCATATATTTATAGCCTAAAATGTATTTACAATCCCACAGGAGACAAAGTCACCAAGTCTATATGGGTCCTGTTCTATCAATTTGTTAACATAAGAATCACCAAACATACTGGGTGAAAGGGAATTAATATGCACTGGTGTGTAATAATTAAAGTGACCAATACCCTTTTTTTTCTCCAAACAGCTGGCCATATAAGAAATGCACAACACAGTGTCTTAAATCGTACCCGCTTGTAATACACAAATTATATCTGCTGTGGCAAACACCACCAGGACTTTTCTCCAAGTAGTAGCTCATATATTGTAGGGAAACTATTCACCCCAACCCCCATCTCTTTAACTTGCAGAAGGATAGCCATCTGCTGGATTGCTGAGGCCCGGTAGTATAGTCTAAGGTTCAGGACTGACCAACCTCCCGTTCTCTTGGGAGGGTCATATATTTTCATGCCCTTCTGGGCCTGGTATAAGCCCGCAAGAATTTTGATATTATTATTAGGGGCTTCCTAGCAACACTCGATTTGGGTGGAAAAAGCCGTTACCTGTGCATTGCTAGCCTTAGGATCCCTCTGGTGCCCTTGGTGTTTCCCCCCCGCCGCCGCAGAACTACAGGCTTGCGGCCGCCGTGGGGTGGGGAAACTACATCCCCCAAAGTCCTCTGCTGTGATTCCCGCGCCCGGAGGCGCTAGAAAAAGGAAAACAGCCCCGGTGGAGTGGGCGTCCTAGCAACACTCGTTTTGGGTGGAAAACCCTGTTACCTGTGCATTGCTGGCCTTAGGATCCCTCTGGTGCCCTTGGTGTTTCCCCCCCGCTGCCACAGAACTACAGGCTTGCGGCCGCCGTGGGGTGGGGAAACTACATCCCCCAGAGTCCTCTGCTGTGATTCCCGCACCCGGAGGCACTAGAAAAAGGAAAACAGCCCCGATGGAGTGGGCGTCCTAGCAACACTCGTTTTGGGTGGAAAACGCCGTTACCTGTGCATTGCTGGCCTTAGGATCCCTCTGATGCCCTTGGTGTTTCCCCCCCGCCGCCGCAGAACTACAGGCTTGCGGCCGCCGTGGGGTGGGGAAACTACATCCCCCAGAGTCCTCTGCTGTGATTCCCGCACCCGGAGGCGCTAGAAAAAGGAGGACAGCCCCGGTGGAGTGGGCGTCCTAGCAACACTCGTTTTGGGTGGAAAACGCCGTTACCTGTGCATTGCTGGCCTTAGGATCCCTCTGGTGTCCTTGGTGTTTCCCCCCCGCCGCCGCAGAACTACAGGCTTGCGGCCACCGTGGGGTGGGAAAACTACATCCCCCAGAGTCCTCTGCTGTGATTCCCGCGCCCGGAGGTGCTAGAAAAAGGAGGACAGCCCCGGTGGAGTGGGCGTCCTAGCAACACTCGTTTTGGGTGGAAAACGCCGTTACCTGTGCATTGCTGGCCTTAGGATCTCTCTGGTGCCCTTGGTGTTTCCTCCCCGCGACCGCAGAACTACAGGCTTGCAGCCGCCGTGGGGTGGGGAAACTACATCCCCCAGAGTCCTCTGCTGTGATTCCCGCGCCCGGAGGCGCTAGAAAAAGGAGGACAGCCCCCACGTCGCGGGCTCGCGCGCGGGCTAAGCCCGGGCAAAGGCCGGGCCATCTGTGGCCGTCAGGGGCTGTAGGAGCCTGGGCTCTTACATCACGGCCATGACCTTTTCCTGACTTTCTGACTTTGTCACAGTAAGCTGTTTCCTGTCCGACCCTATTTACCGTTATTGTCATATGTCTATCACAGTCCCGGGACTTATTATTTAGTAGATAACTTTGATCAATTTTCAAATTGTTATCGATCTTAGGCTTCAGTATGTCTACGTGTACACCAAATGCCCTACCCTCTACTGTAGAGGTTTCAATTCTAGGACCCCTAGATAAATATTTTGCCAGGGCTACTCGATAAATAGATAGAGATATCGCACTGGCTGAGAGACGTGCTGAGCGTCGGTTATCCATCGAACTTCTCAAACACAAGTCCTTATCCCTGGCCCAGAAGGACGTAGTCACTGCACAACAAAATAACACGCGTTAGTAAATGTAGACTCAGAGCTATTTAGCACTGAAAGTATCCCCTTAATTTTTCAAGATAGATCTCCAACACTACCTATCAATGAGACAACCAACGATACTAATACCAATGAGCCACCTCCTGTATCTAACTCCCTAATAGAGTTAAATTCCCCAATAGACTTAGACGTAGCTTCACAGTCAAATTTAAATGCCTCACTTCCTTTATCTAACTCTCTAGTAGAGTTGGAAGTAGCTTTGGAGACGCACTCTCCAATAGCAGTTAGTGTAACAAAAGAAAAGACACAAACCAAAAGGCATCAGGGAGCTCAACGATTACACCAAAAAAAAGAAGGAAGAAGGGAGGGGACAGAAAGGGGGGGGGGGTAAATGTTCAAAATTACCCTCATCACCAGCGGATTTAACAAAAAGGGTAACAAAGGATTTAGCGATGGATGCACCAACAGGGCTTACAGCAACAACAAGTTTGCTCCCAGAAGGCTTGTCCATAAAAGGGATAGTGGAGGCTATGGAAGGCCTACTAAAATCCCTTTTGTTACTGCTTATAGAGAGAGTCAAAAGGCTGGGTGATCAATTGAATTGTATACTTGCAGCTTCCACTCCCAACAAAGTCCCAAAACAAACTAAACCTCAGGTAAATGGCCCATTAATTAAACATCCATCACAGAGAACAAACAGGCCCCAAGTGGACTACCCCATACCTAAACCAGTGACTCCCCAGACCATTCCTCCCAGAATGGTGGCGCCTCAAGATCTACTTAGAGAGAAAGCTAAATTAGGTCCCTCGAAACTCCCTACTATTAAAAGTTTAGCTTCAACCAAGCCATCCACAATGTATACATCAAAAAAACATGTGGTCCTGAGCATAGGCAAATAGGGAAAACCGTAGATATATATAGATCACAATGGGGTTCTATATAGTTCAAAATTCCTTGACCAGCCGGCCAAAGAATATTTATTGGTTCAATAAATTTATAATCTCACAAATACAACAAATAACCCGAGAGTTACGGGTTACATTGGGGCACAGTCCTGTGCCATGCAAGGAGGGGAAAGGTGAAAAGGTAAAGGTAAGTGAAGAAAATTTATCAGGCAAACAGTGTGAGCTTGCAGGTCACTGGTATAAGTTATACATTTAGCAGTGTATCCTGGATTCATTCATACAACCAATAGTATCAGGGAAGTACATGTATGAACTACTCTAAGGTCGACGTTTCGATCCCCAGCTCGGGTGTTGCGGGATCATCATCAGGACAAGTGAAATAGTATTGCCTGAACACAGTTACATATAACACACCAAAGTGGTGGCATGAAAACGGACCTGTCTTCAAATGAGGGAGTGCTTGATCGGTCAGCCAAGTTGTTCTTAAGGGGTAAAGATTCCCATAGGTTGTTATGGATTCTACGTTGTTGCTGGGATTGATGAAGCCCAATCTAAAATATCAACTTCTCCTCGATGTTGGTCACTCGATTGGTGCTGGGTTAGAGGGACCCGATCTTTTGTCGGTCTCACGAGCTGAACACACTGGAACGCAGCGTTCCAGTGTGTTCAGCTCGTGAGACCGACGCCTTGGGAAACTTCTCCCTTACCGCGGACCAGTAATTCGTCTGGTCGCGTGTCCAGACCCAGCGCTAATCTAAGACGCTGCAGGACGCCGATCCGGCACAAAAGATCGGGTCCCTCTAACCCAGCACCAATCGAGTGACCAACATCGAGGAGAAGTTGATATTTTAGATTGGGCTTCATCAATCCCAGCAACAACGTAGAATCCATAACAACCTATGGGAATCTTTACCCCTTAAGAACAACTTGGCTGACCGATCAAGCACTCCCTCATTTGAAGACAGGTCCGTTTTCATGCCACCACTTTGGTGTGTTATATGTAACTGTGTTCAGGCAATACTATTTCACTTGTCCTGATGATGATCCCGCAACACCCGAGCTGGGGATCGAAACGTCGACCTTAGAGTAGTTCATACATGTACTTCCCTGATACTATTGGTTGTATGAATGAATCCAGGATACACTGCTAAATGTATAACTTATACCAGTGACCTGCAAGCTCACACTGTTTGCCTGATAAATTTTCTTCACTTACCTTTACCTTTTCACCTTTCCCCTCCTTGCATGGCACAGGACTGTGCCCCAATGTAACCCGTAACTCTCGGGTTATTTGTTGTATTTGTGAGATTATAAATTTATTGAACCAATAAATATTCTTTGGCCGGCTGGTCAAGGAATTTTGAACTATATAGAACCCCATTGTGATCTATATATATCTACGGTTTTCCCTATTTGCGTATGCTCAGGACCACATGTTTTTTTGATTAATACTTGCTACCCATGGTCCCGAGCGATCCAATGGTTTCCCCTTGTCCCTTCTAAAATCCACAATGTATACAGCAAAACCAAGCAGCAGGAATGACGTAGATTTACCTCCAGAAGCATCTAACTACGTCATTATTCTGACCGGAGTTCCGGTTGTGGCAGAAGGAACCACAGAAACCTACACTAGTCTAAAAAACAAAGTCATTTTTTGGCTACGTCATAACAGACCTCTCCCACCACACTTAAATGGAGATATAATATCTGTTAGATGGTGTAACTGGGTGGGTTTTTGACTAAAAGATATCGAGGGGGACGTTGTGATAGTGAACTTTAGGGACCATAGAGTTATAACGTATATTAGTGATTGGTTTCCAGGGAGAGGTGACAGTAGTGTCTCATCCCGTAACCTGAGCTATTTTTATCCTGAAGCTCTGATGATGCCTCTCAATTATCCACCAACCCTGAGTCGTTACAATCCCCCGCAAATTCCCTATCGTAACTCTCATTCCACAGTATTAAGAAATCAAACAAACAGTTTCCCCCCCTTTTTCCCACCCCAACGTCCCAATAGGTTCTTCCTTCCTTCTGGTAACAGATATTACCACACAAACCCAAACGGGCATTGGAATCTTCCATTATGCAATCCATTTGATCCCCTCTCTGGTTTAGATGAAAATGAATGACTCACTTTATCTGATTTCCAATTAGGATGTACTCATGAGTGTTCGAGCAAATGTAAAACACCTAATGAACCTACTATTTTTACTCCTACTCCCACCAGTAGGTCATTTGAGCCCCTGCAAGTAACATCAGGGGATTACTTCCTATGACAATCAGATTTGAATGCAAGCTTAGGGGTCGGCCCTGAGCTTTTGAATTCTACCAAAATGGGAAATACTGTGTTAAATTCATCTCATTATCACGTGAAAAATGATTGCTCCGCAGGGTGTAACTTATCATACAACAGTTCTGCTAGCTCGATTACAATTGGTGAGCTTATCCCTGGCAAATCTCCTACCCCGTTTCCTCAGCAAATAGAAACTAACTTAGTGGGGGATGTTGGGAACTATGATACTGTCTAATCTCCCAAACCATGTTTTACTACTTATGGAAAGTAAAGGGGTTGTTTCCATGCATCCTACACACATTCCTTTTTCTTCCCCCAACTTAGTTCTTAACTGGAACATGGCAGGCCTTGCAATTAAAATTGGCTTCCAACCATGGTTGGAACTAGTGAATAGTTACACCATCCTATGTTTCCAGGAAACATGGGCATTAAATCCTGTCCACCTTCTTGGGTTTCAGACCTTCCATTCACCAGCTCTAGCAAGTAATCAGGGAAGAAACAGGGGCGGTTTATGTGTTTATGTTAGTATCTCTAGTGGACTTACTGTGTTGAAACACATTCCTACTGAATTTTATCAGGTTGTCGTGATTGGATGGGGTAACTCACTTATTCTGATCTTAATAAATTTCTATAATAATGTGGCCTCAGAAAATCTGTCACGAATTATAAATGAATTGAGTCACACAATTGTCACTCTAAAAGAATCTGAATGCGGGGAGTGCTTCCTCGCTTGGCTGTGTGATTTCAATTGCAATATTTGCCAGTATGGCCCGAAGGGAATCTGTGGCCTTGGGTCCCCTTTGGATGACACTCCGAATCATTTTACTCACTCCAAACCAGGGGACATCTTAAATAATTTTATCTTTTATTTTAACTTGACCTATATCAACAACTTATGCTCACCTTCTATACCTTTTCAGCCAACGTTTCATGGAAGAGGTTCTAATACTGTGATACATTTCACGCTTTTTTCCAAAACACATGCTCATTTACTCTCATCATGGCAAACGTTAGATGATATTTATGGCGATCACTATGCTATAGCATTTACTATTAATAAGTCCTCACATAAGCAGGCATCTAGGGATAATTCTACTATCTATCAACAAACTATTTCCGTCGGGCGTACCAATGGGTACACCCTTAAATGGGATAAGGTTGATCCCGCGAGGCTCCTTGATAAATTATTCATTGCAAGAAAGGAAGAGATTGACATTTGTTTATCTCCATCACAACATCCTTTAAAAATGTTTGATTCTTTCTCAAAGATACAAGAGGAGTTAAAACACCTACTCTCCCGCCAGTTCAGGGCAGGACCTTATAAACCCAAAGGGTGGTTTGATAAGAACTCTACATTTGCACTAAAATCCCTAAAAAAGGCCTTACATGCCACGCCTAGATCCCCATGCGAGATCCGCCAGGCCAGACACCAGTATCGCTCTGCAATTAAGACTAGGGAGAAAACCCTGAAACATGAGGTTTGGCAAGCTTTAATATCTTCTTCTGAAAACAGGGATCCAACTGCCTTCTGGAAGGCTGTAAATGCCCCCTTTCTCCGGAACAAAAAATCCTGAGATGATAGATATAGCAATTAATGGGGACACCTGGGTGGCCCACTTTCAAAATCTGTACGGTAACTCATTCCCCACTTATTTACCTCTCCCGGCTTATACTCCATCTTGCGATAATACTAGATCCTGCCTGGGAACCCCCCGTTGGATATTGTTTTTACTTGCGAGGAGGTCACTCTGGCCATAAGAGAGAGCCCCTCAGGCAAGGCGCCGGGCCCGGATGCGATATCAATCGATGTTTTTAAAGCTGAAATCGATCTCTGGGCCCCTTTATTAACCATTGTGATGAACTGTGCTAACACCTATGGGCTTATTGCAACGTGGTCAGAAGCGATAGTTGTTCCTATATTTAAAAAGGGGGACAGGCATGATCCATTTTGCTATCGTCCAATTTCTCTCCTTGACGCCTTAATGAAGGTAGCTGGCCATATCATCTTAAAGCGTATGCAACAATGGACTGAGGATGCCAACATTCTATCGATTTTTCAGTATGGCTTTTGCCCTGGCATGGGAACGGTTGAACAGAGTCTAAATTTATATTTTTTCATTTCTAAGTACACTGAAGCTAAGAAAGGGAACCTTTTTTATTACTTTTATTGATTTGAGTTCAGCCTTCGATTGTGTTGACCACAATCAGTTATGGTCCACACTTGAGGACCTGGGTCTGGACACTGCTTTTTTTTTTTTTTCTTTTTTTTAAAAGTATTTTTATTGAAGAAGTTTTTTTCCCTTTTTTTACATACAGGGCACGGCAAAGTATTACATGAAACAAGACATATCATATACTAAGAGATAAAGGGTAAAAAGAAAAAAAAAAGAAAAAAGAAAAGGAAGTAGAGAAGAGTACAGAATTTTAAAGTTCAAACAAAATTGCAAAATTTCCCCCCAGCTAGGTAAGCATCATCATACATAAATATAGATTAGACAGTGCAATGTACATTAGCCAAATATATTATTCAAGCCTTTCAATCCATACTCTCTTCTTTCCAGCGAGTGATGGGATCCCAAATCTGTTTCCCAGTTTTCCTTCCCTTTTTCCCTTTCCTTGCATAGATCTCAATCTCCAAATTATATATTGATAGTAATTTAGCAAGCCATTGATGGAATGACGGTGGTAAAGGATCCAGCCATGCAGATGCAATACAGAGTCTCATAACTGACATAGCTAAGAATAGAAAGAATTCCCCTTCGCCCTGATGTTGACCCTCCTCCTCTTTTAGCCCCAAAAGAATTATTGAGGGGGTTAGGGGAATAATTGTTCCTAATACTTGATTTAAGAAACCCTCTATGTCTTTTATGAGTAACTGCAGGTGAGGACATGTTGCAAATACATGTATTAGGTCTGCCTCTGAGTTTCCACATCTAAAACAATTGGTTCCTGCTGTTCCACCCCATTGGGCTATCTTTGCAGGCGTATGGTATAAGTGGTATGGTGTTTTGTAGTGTTGCGCCTGGAGAGGCGCTGAACATAACAGTGTATACCCCATTTCCAAAGACGTATAAAAACTTTCCTCCCTGACTTCCAAACTACCTTTCCATTTATTTGCCCATTTTTCGATATCATCCTCCTTTGAATTTAATAACTCAGCATAGAATCTCTTTATGGTACAATCCTCGCCTGCTTCAATCACTTCCATGATTGCATTTTTACTAAATCCTGACAAGCCACCTTTTTTGCTATGCAGAAAGCTCCTTATTTGTAAGTACTTAAAAAATTGTCTTTTGTCTATTGCATACTTGGCTTGTAGTTCGGAAAACTGGTGGACCCCTTGCTGTCCCAGAAAGTCTCCTATCCTTCTGATTCCTTTTCTTTCCCATTCTGCAAGTATAGTTCCAGAAGCTACTTCCACAGGTAGGTTTGGATTTCCTTTCAGTCTAGTGTATGAATTATTACCGCCCCAACCCGAATCTTTTAGTGAAAGCTTTCCAGACAGTGTAAGCCACTAGGAGCGTTTTAAACCGTGTCCTTTTGAAATAACTGGATTCGGTATATTTTAGGAATACATTCTCTGCTTCTGGGCCCAATAGCAAGCCATAAATTGCTAATGATCCCAACTCGTTCCATCCTTCAGATTCCCCCCCCCCCCCACCAAACCAACCATATTTTGCAGAGCTGCTGCCCAATAATAGAGCTTTAAATCTGGCAGTGCCCACCCACCCCTCTCCCGTGGAAGTGTCATAAACCTAAGTGCTCTCCTGGTTTTCCCTTTTGCCCATATAAATCTGTTAATCATATCTTCTATCTTCTTGAACAGTTTGGCCTCGAATAATAAAGGTATTGCTCTAAAAAAGTAAAGAAACTTAGGTAAAACCAGCATCTTTACTACGTTTGTTCGTCCCACAATTGATAGATGTAAGTTATCTAGTCTATCCAGGTCCCTCCGTACTTTATTGATTAAGGGTGTTACATTCTTTTCCACTAAGCAGTCTAAATCAGCTGATATAGACACTCCCAGATATGTACCTGCCTGAGCAACTCGGCTATCTGTACACGTAGTATAGTGGTTTTTAATTATCTGGGTCTTATTGGTGTTAAGTTTATAGCCCGAAATTTCTCCAAACTTCGAAGCCTCGATTTCCACTTGGGCAATAGCCTCCGTTGGTGTTGGTGTGATTACTGCAACGTCATCAGCGTACGCTAGTATTTTACAATGTCCAGTTCGTGTGGGTAATGGTTTTATTAGATCGCACATCTCTATTCTCCGAATTAGTGGATCCATGGACATTGCAAATAACAGTGGGAAGCAGGGGCAGCCTTGCCTCGTACCTCTCCTTATCTGGAATTGTGTTGTAGTCCCCGCATTCACTCGCACAGAGGCCACAGGGTCTACATATAACGCCTGGATTGCTTTAATAAACCTTTTTTTAACTCCTGATCTTTCGAGGGTATGCCACAGATAGTCCCAGGAGACCCGGTCGAATGCTTTTTCCGCATCTAGTAACATAATCGCCATTGGGTCCCCTGAGACTGCTGCGGCGTTGAATAGGGTTATTACCTTGCGCGTATGATGGGTGGTGCTCCTTCCAGGTATAAAACCATGTTGGTTCTTACTCACCACCCTATCTATTATCTTGGCATATCTTGTTGCTAGTATTTTTGAAAAGATTTTAGTATCCGTGTTCATCAAGGTAATGGGCCTATATGACCCCGGTTCTTCCGAAGGCTTCCCTTTTTTTAAAATTATCACTATTTCAGCCCCCCCCATGACCCAGGTATTGATTTACCTATTTGTGCCTGTTGCATTGTCCTGATTATATCAGCTTCTAAGATGTCCCAGAATATTTTGTAAAACTCTATTGGGATCTGATCTGGGCCTGCAGCTTTTCCAGAGGGGAGATTCGAAATAGCATTTTTTATTTCTTTCCCCTGAAAAGCTTCCTCTAAAGTATCTGCCTCTTCATCCGTGAATCTAGTCACCGGGATTTCCTGTAGATAATCTCTGATTTTAGTAACATCTCCCCTTATCAGTTCCTCATATAACTTCTCATAAAAATTTCTGAAAACTTCCCTTATCTCCCCTGACTCTGTGTGAATCCTACCAGAGGTATCCCTGATCTCCCTCACAGTACCTAACGCTTCTTGCTGCCTTGTTCGGACAGCTAAGGTTCTACCCACTGTTTCACTAAATTCGTGACATTTTTCTATTTTTGCTGTGTATAGTTTTGCAGCTTTTCTAGCGATGTCTCCCTCAGCGTCCCCTTTCACTTTTAAAAGTTCCAAGATTGCATTATCTAATGGGGTACCGCTCACTGTACACTCCTCTAGTTTCTCTTCAGCCTTGAGTACTGCCTTTGCAAGTTCCATATTTCTCATCTGCTCCTGTTTTCGCTTATAAGAGTTAAAGCTCAGGGTCTCCCCCCGGACCCCCGCTTTAAAAGCATCCCATACTACCCCTACAGTAGAACTATCTCTATTATTCTCGAAAAATTCTTTAATCCATACTATCATGTAATCCACGTATTTTTCTTCCTGCAATAATCCTCTTTCAAAAGTCCACTGTCTTTGCTCTCGAATATTTGCCGGTTTTGTTATTGTAAGGATTAGGGGATTGTGATCACTTAAGATCCGTGGGAGTCTTTCTATTCTTGATTCCGATAAAAGTGCATTTGAGACAAAAAAATAATCCAATCTTACACAAATTTTATGTGGGGCCGAATAGTATGTATAGCCCTTATTTCCTACCCTTCTTTTCCCCCAGACATCAGATAGAGCATTATTTACCACTAATCCCTGTAGGGCATGACATACACGTCTCTTTCTACCAGAATATTTACCAAATGAGCCTAAGCCTAGACCATCAGCACCATTGATATTCAGGTCTCCTGCCATAATGATTCTGGGAGCCCAAGTAGCTAGCTCCACGTCTAAAAATTGAAAAATATCTTGGTCATCCTCGGTCGACCCGTATACAGTTATCAGCGTGGTCCACTCCCCATCTATCATACATTCAACCATTGCCCACCTCCCCCATTGGTCTTGTGCCTTTTTTCTCAGGAGCAAATTTTTATTTCTGGATAATATAGCTACTCCCCTTTTTTGACACTTTGCTGTGAACTTACTAATACCTGAAAGCCCAATTGTTTCAAATAAAATTCTTGCGAGGTCATAACATGTATCTCCTCTAACAAAATAAAATCCACATTCATTTGTCTTAATAACACTGAAACTTTTAGCCTTTTCTGAGCATCATTTTACCCGCACACATTCCATGTTACATATCTAGGTCCCATGAGTAGTTCATTATTTTGCTACCATATAGATTCATATGCTTATCCAGTTTATTTCTTTTTTCCGTATTTCCCGTTTTCTCACATCTGTACCCCTCACGAAGTAAACTTTTCCTTCCTTTCATCCCCAAATCTCTTGTCTTGTCTCCTTTTTCCCCCACCTCTGCCTCTGCCTCTGTGAATGATTCTATCGTTTGCTGCCGTACCGTGCCCTGTGCTCCCCCTCCCCCCCCCTGACCCCTGCCCTCCCACCCACCCCTACTGGCAAACAGGTCAATGTTGACCTATGTCTGACAGCCGAGCTCCCCCAGGAAGCCTCTCCCCTGCCACTCTCCCATAGTCTCAGTATCCTTTTATTTAACCTGCTTTGTCGGGATTATTTATCCATACTGCTCCCTCCCTCACTCGCTTACTCTCGCTTCTCCATTTCATTTTTTCTTTTTTTGCGTCACATAAGCAGTTTGTCTTATAGCTGCAGCCCTGTCATTTTGCGCTTTCACATCTCTTTGTGCCTTCCCCTCTTTTAGATAAGTCAGGTATTCCTGTGCCACTATTTCCGAAAAGAAGACCCTGAATTGGCCATTAAAGCCAACTTTGAGTCGACAGGGGAACATCAAGTATACCTCACATCCCACATTCTGGGAGGGTGTTATTAACTGCCTCATTCACCACCTTCTCTCCACAGTAGTGTGGCAAAAGTCTGGTCGAGCAAAAAATGTTATGTCCTTATATGAACGCTTAGCCATTGGCTTTGCCTTGCTGATTACTTCCTCTGTTAGTAAGAAATTTCCCACATATACTAGAATGGCCCTTGATTTGGTGCTTGTGTTTTTTTTTTTGTGTCAAAGGAAACCTGTGTGCATGTTGCACTTCCTTATCCCAATCCCATTTATCCATCTCTGGGAAAGCTCCTCTCAACAATTCCACAGTAAAGGCACGTACATCCGCCCACTCCTTCCCTTCCTCAATCCCAAGCAGTCTTATGTTGTTGCGCCTCTGTCTATTCTCGAAATCTTCGAGCTTCCACAACACGTCTGATGATATTTTCTCTTGTTCATCTCTGTACTCCTGTAATTTTACGACTTCATCTTCTACTTTGCCTGTCCTCTCCTCCAACTCCACCAGTCTGCCAGCCATTTCCGCATACATTTTATCAACCTTGCGTAGAGTCCCTTGTATTTTTTTATTTGCTTGCTTACCTCTTTGGCTCTCCCGTCGAGCCTCCCCCTGAATCTGCTTTAGGGTTGAAAACAAGAGATCGAAGCTTGCTGCGTAGTCTTTCTCCTGTGTCTGGGCCTGAGCTTGCGATTTATTTAATTGTTCAGAGCCACCGACTGCACCCTCCTGGTACAGTTGTGAGGTGGCTGCATAATCCCAATCCAGTTTTTTAGCCACACCTGCTTGTATTACGCTCCCACGTTTCTTTGCTCTTCTACGGGTCCTTCCCTTGGTTCTACTTGGCTTACTCACTAAGTTTCGCTTTAGTACAGTATTATGTTCTGACTCTGATTCAGTATCTAGCTCTGAGGTATCTATCTGTGATGCCTCCGAGCCACTTTCCGTGGGTGATGATGTGTCATCTAAATCAGCAGATAAATTATGACTTGAGTCTGACTCTTCGGCCTCAACCTCTTCCTCATTATCCTCCTTGTCATCATCATTCCCAGTAAAAAAGCAGTCATCGCTAGGTGAGCCAGTAGCTGCAAGCATATATTCAATCCTGTTGTTAATACTCCCCTTATCCACACCCTCAGTCCTTACTTGAGAGTCATCTGGAACACCCTCAGAGATATTATTGTTAATGCCATTTTTAGCCTTACTCGTTTTATCCGCTGAGATATCTGCAGAGTTATCTCCTGGGTCAGTTACGGTAGGCATATCTACTATCTCCTTATTACTGGGAGATAGCTGTGTCATTTTAGCTGTTAAAGTGCTCTCAATCACTTGGCTACCCCCCTCTTGCTCCTTACCCGCTTGGGCTTGAGAATTAGGCGTTGTTACTGTCGATAGCGGCATAGCCTCGGGAAGGGCTTCTCCTGCGATTATATTGACACGTGGCTCTGTTTCGCCCATTACATCTCTTATATCACCAGGCACTGTGTTTGCCTTTGTTAACACGGCCGTACGCTCCAGACCTGTCACCGCCTCTATAGATTCCTTTCTACTTTGTTCTTCCCCAGACTCTAGAACTGCAGCCCCGTTCACAAGTTCCAGGGCTGACTCCTTGTCTGCCGTCGACCCGCTGCTGATTCCCGCCGCGTCGTGTCGTTCTTCCCTCTGACACATCTCAGCTGCCGCTCTGGATTGCTCCTCGCTCCTCGCTTCATTGATGTCGTCCTCCAAGCCCCTCGCAGTCTCTAATCGCTCAGCCTCGGTTACATCTTGCAATCCGGACAGCTGCTCTGTAACACCTTCTGGCCCATTACAGCCACTCAGTCCGGCAGCATTCACGTTCGCGAGAGCATCCCCAGCGCTCTCACCTCTCAGCACCGGGAATGACTCGAACAGAGTCGGCTGCCGCAGGGTAGCTTCCCTCGAGGATTCAGAGCCAGCATCAGCGCATTTCGTAAGTCCCTTTCTAATTAATTCTTTCTTTTTCCTCTTTTCTGCTTCTTTATCTTGTTTTCTCTTTTCCGTGGCAGCCAGTTTCTCTTCTTCACGGATCTTGGCAGCCTCCCTCCGCAAATGGGCTCTGTGTCGCGCCTTCACCCTTGCATTTGGTGGAATCTCAGCATCACATGTTCGCAGATCTTCATCCTCGCTTTCGGCCATATCCTTGCCTGTCCTCATCACTTTTGGAGCCATGAGTCGCCTCCCAACACGCCAAGTATTCTGGAGTCGCTGTAGCGCCTCTTCAATTGCTGCTCCAACTGTCTGCCAGAGGGTATATGGCTCTCTCTTGTAACTAGCAGAGGATTGTGTAATGGGCCACTCGATAAAATCAAACCAGCTAAACAAGTCCTTAAACATCCCGCTGTGTGGTGCCACCGCAATCCTTTTTTTTTGGCTGCAACCTAATTAATTTCGTAATTCTGCTGCATGTTGCATAAGATATAGCATATCGCTCTGCTCTCCTTATCAAAGCCAAGTTCCCAGCGTTTCACCACGGGAGAGTGGTCGGGTGCTGCTGCCTCCTATGGTCTGTCGGCGGCCATCTTGCCTCGGCCTGGGAAGGCGTTGGGTCTGGACCCTTCAATCCTTAATTTCACCAAGGAATTATACAGGGATGCTGGGGCAAGGGTGCGCTTTGGAGAACGAGGGGAGTGCTCGTCAAGATTTTCCATCAAGAGGGGGGTGAGACAAGGGTGCATCTTAGCACCCCTACTCTTCTCCCTCTATGTTAACACTATTGGCGACCACCTTAAGAGCTTTCAAAATGACTACCCCTCAGCCCAGGGCCATCCCGTCCCCATCCTTCTGTATGCGGACAACGCTGCCATTATGTCCCAAACCAGGCTGGGCCTACAAAGGGCTGTCTCAAAGTTCACACTTTTTATGAAGGAAAAGGGACTTAAGGTTAATATATCAAAAACCTTTTCCATGTATTGTTGACAAGGAACAAAGAAAACACTTTGTTCCATTTTAATTGAGGGTAAAAAGATAGAGACTACAGATCAATTTCCCTATCTTGGGATCTCTTTTTACAGGAAGTGTTCTTGGCACACAGCAATTAAAGCCAGAAAATTTGCGTTTTCTAGGGCGATCGGAGCTTTGCAGAATTTTGCGGTTAAAATTGGGGGTAGACCCGTTAAGGAGTTGATTGTAATATACAAGGCTAAATGTGTATCTACGGCCACCTATGGTTCTGGTATCTGGGGCATTGATACTTCAATCTCAATTCAACAATCCGAAAACTGCTTTCTCAGATACCTCCTAGGGGTTCCTAAATCTACAGCCAGTTATTTTGTACACATAGAATTGGGTCTCCCTTATATCTCCGATATAATAATGACTGAGCCCATTTTGTTATGGCATAAGCTGTGGCTAACCCCAGAGACAGTCTTTAATCGTAACATAATATCTGATTGCCTACACCTTGATGGTGTAAAGCAAATTAAATGGCTGTCTTACGTGAAAAAATGTTGACCGAGATTGGCCACCCTGAGTTTTTTAAGAACCCATCCACTATGGAAAGCAGAGGAAAGCGCTATGTAAACTGGCTATGGACCACCTAGCAAACAAAAGATGGTCCACAGAAAAACTTAAAAATCTGTGTTAGCTTACCAACAAATTACAACGGAACAAGGCCTGCAACTGTACCTTGCAAGTGACATTAATTGCTACACTAGAATGCTTCTCGCAAAGTTTAGATTGGGATCTTTTTATCGTTTAATTACTTTCCCAACCTGTAATGACTGGTCGAGAGAAATGCCGCCCTGCCCCTGTGATGATCTCGCCCCCCAAACTAATTTGCACTGTATTTTATTTAGTAAATTTTATCAGGTTCCAAGAAAGATCCTACTTAAACCAATTCTTAAGGAGTGGGGCCTCCGGTCTTGTAGAAATGCTTTCCTTAGACTACAACGGCTGGAAAATATGGAAGTGGTCCACACCCTAGCTACATTTTTGAAGCTTTTGGTAAAGTTTAGGAACTCGATGTAATATAGTAAATGTACTTATGTATTTTAGAAACTTTTTAAATATATAATATTTTAAAAACTGCCTCACTCTTAACTTTGGATTTTATAAAAATGCACTTGTCACTTTCTGATAATACCCCTGTTCTTCTTAAAATGTTTGATGCTCCCAAAAAGGAAACACACTGGCACCTTGTGACTTATATCTGTTTTTAACAATGTATGCTTTTTTTAACAATGTAGGCTTTTATGATATTACTGTGTATATCGAAATAAAGCTTTTCGAATTTGAATTTGAATTTACATCTAGCTCTTTAAACCCCTTATAAGAGGGATAGCCTGGAAAAAGTATACAATCTTAGAAGAATATAATTTTAAAGACAGCCGTAAGTTTAGCCTCCCAAAATCCAGTGTAGTTTTATTTAATCATGGGATCCAAGTTAATCTCCACGATCTTCTCAATTTCTGCCTTGATATTGACACCCAAAATAAACTGCAGACTCAACCAACCTTCTATCCACAAAATCGATTTCCCCTTTAATAACAACTTGCGTCTTACGTTGATTTAATAAATAGCCAGTGAAACTCCCATAAGCGGCAGGTTCAGATGGGCTTCCGGTCGAGCTCTATTTAGATTACATAGAACAACTGTCACCTGTACTCACAACACTCTTTAATCATTTACTATCTCATGGTTACAGTATCCCCCCTACTTGGGCTGAAGCCACAATAACGCTTATTGCAAAACCTAATAAAAACCCCAAGAAAATAGAGTCTTACAGGCCAATCTCTCTCCTAAATACAGACATGAAACTATATTCCGGGATCTTAGCGACCAGACTCGCGAAGATAATAAAATCTATAATCCATATTGATCAAAGGGGCTGTATTCCAGGGAGACAATTAAATGAATTAACTTTTCAAGTGATAGGAGCTATAGATTACGCTAAAGATAAAGGCCTCCCGTTAGCCTTGGTCGCGATAGACGCGGCCAAGGCCTTTGATCAGGTCAATTGGAATTATCTTTGGGCCACAATGACTGCATTTGGGTTCCCCCCAGTGTTTATAAAGGGTATTAAATCACTGTATCATAACCCAACGGCAAAAGTATTGGTTAACGGGGCATTATCTGATTGGTTTGACATATCTCGAGGAACCAGACAGGGTTGCCCCTTATCTCCTCTTTTGTTTGATATTTTTATGGAGCCTTTTGTTTGCGGTATTTGAAGGGATAATGTAATTCAACCTTTTAGGATGGCTAACTTGGAGTTAAAAACTGCCCTATATGCTGATGATCTCCTCTTATATACCTCTAACCATACTAAAGCTATACCCAGGCTATTTTACCTGGCATAGGAATTCGGAAAACTGTCAGGTTACAAGATCACGAAGGAGAAGACAGAGATAATGGGGTGGAATAATAATACTCCCATACAGGGGGTGAAACAAAAAATGCGATATTTGGGAATTTATTTAACTCAAGATTTAAAGAATATACCAATAATTAGCTGGCAGACTGTTGTTAAAGACATTACTAAAACATTAACAAGATGGGGCAATCTACCATTAAATATATATGGACGACTTAATCTCATTAAAATGACCATACTCCCCAAATTGACCTTTCTTTATAATTCCATCCCTTTATCCTTCTCGTCAAAAGATATTACTAACCTCCAGGGTAAGATTGGATCTTTTATCTGGGCCTGTAAATCCTCCAGGATAGCCTGGAAAAAATTGTGGAGGGGCTTAAAAATTGGAGGTCTGGCTCTACCGGAGTTACTATTATATTGTCATGCTTTCCATTTCAAAAACTTTAGGTTACTTGCTAACACACTAGATGCATCTTCACAGGGCCGTCTGTTCCAGGCTTTTTTTGCACGATCTACCATATCACATACCACAGCGAAAAATAAAAATAAGAATCATGGAACACAAAAGCAATATTCGCCAGAAGAACTTGAAGTCAACAGTGGCAACACATTGGATGGAAGCTGGCCATAATATTTCACAACTTCGATTCACAATTCTAGAGGTGATAAGGCCACAACCAGATTCAGACACACACAAACAAAGACTAAGGTCTGAGTATTTTTGGATCCGTAAACTGGATAGTTTACAACCAGAAGGACTCAATGACAGGATTAAATTATCCTGCTTTCTATAAACATTGTTAGGAAAGTATTTACTGTATCCCTGCTGTCAACATGTTCCTTTCCCATCCCAAAATGGCCGACACAAGCGATAATTATGTAAACCCTATTCACCCATGTAGCCTCTACTTAGGTTCAGTTTTGAATCTTTTTATTTATTAGAATATATCAACACATCATTTAGCAATGCAATATATTCATGTTGAATTTTCTCAGTTCGAAAAAAACGAGTATCTACCTTCCCTATAATCAATAATCAATTAGGAATACAATATATTCATCATTGATATATTTATGTACGTTATATCATTTCATAATGTAGTTACATGTGTGATACTGATAATGTTTGAATGTAGCTATACCATGCGTTACCGCGGTCACGTGGTCGCGCCGTTAACCTATTGAAGCGTATAAGAGAAAGCTAGTAATGTTCCAAGCTGTTAGCGGTATTCCGATTGACTGGAAACTGAGGCGCGAACTGCTTTTGCATTTTCAGTAGGTACGAACGTCAAAATGGTTGGCGTTTGATTTGTGCATGAAACACAGTGTATGATTGTAATGAATTTCACTGTATTCTTTAACCTTGCCATGCCTTTTGACCACAGAATACATATGATGAAAAAAAACGCATAGATAAAGTTTTTTAAAATTGGTTGTGGACACTTAAACACGGGTTTTATAGGGTGCTTGGACTTTTGTCTAGGAGATAGAACTCGTTGTATTGTATTTTATTTCATTTAGCTTTGAGTTTAGAAGCCCATTATACATTATGTATTTTTTAAGTTGAGAGGTTACATGAAATGATTTTCGATGACACTCGACATTGATTATGGTACCTTGGATGTGAAAATGTTTGACAGTATATAATGAACTACCAGGATGTGACAAAACATTACAGTAGTATTAGAAATGTTGCATATATTAGATTAAGTGACCGATAAGCTCCAAATATTTCCTTGTTTTTTCCCACATAGACCCCTGAGGAAGGGTCACAGACCCGAAATGCATTGGGTGGATGTGGAATGTAGAAGCATGATGTTTTTGCATAAAACGAATTTGCATATTTGAAAGAAAAGCAAGAAATGAAATACATTTCTTCGTATTGAAACATGAATTAAAAGTGTAAGAAGTATTCTTTCAATCTGGAAAAGAGTGATTAAGACCAACGACAGGTCTAAGTATAAATGTGCATACCACCACCTGAAGGTGGAAATCCCACTTTCTACAAAACTTGCTCAGTTGTACACCTTCCCAGGATAAATCCATGCTGCACCAGGGGTACTAAAGTGCAAATTACAGCATGTATTTACATTGCCAAAATTTTAGAATAGATCTTAGCATCACTGTTCATCAACGTGATCAAGCGGGTAGAGCCTAATTCCTGAGGAGGTTTATTTTTCTTTAGAAATACTATATTAGCCATTGCCCACGAGTAAGTCTCCCTTTGGACCCGTTGGAACAATTTCCAACTATACCCTTTATGGCGGGGGGGGGGGTGCAAAAAGGTCTTATAGAACTCCCATGGTATAAAATCCATCTCCACAGCCTTCCCTGATTTTGAACTAGCAATGGCCATCCCTATTTGCTCCTATGATATAGGCAGTTCTAATGATAGCATGTCTTCCTCATTTAAAGTTTCACATAACACTGAATCCATACATCCCTCCATATCAGCAGCCCTCTCCCATAGATCAATAGTATGCAACAGCTGATAAAACCTTTGAAATGCTGCCCATATTCCTATTGAATCAGATATTACCCCCATCGGAGGATCCTGAACTTCCATAATCTGCCCCTGAATGATAGATTTTCTTGTTCAGTTTACCAACAAATGACCCACCCGTTCACTATATTAATAAACCTTTTGTCTCCAGACAGTATATTTGTCAGTGCTTTTCTTGTGGAAATGTCTGTAATTGCAACCATAGCAATTGCAACTTTCATTTGTGCAGGATCAATGTCTGACCCTGCAGAAACTGCACCAATCAGAAACATTTCTTCTTTTACCAATGCCTCATACAGAGCAGACTTAAGAGAGTTTTTTTCCTTTGACGTTTCAAACTAAACCTCAAAGTATTCCCCCGCACACCTGCCTTAAAGGAGTCCTAGATCACTACAACTGAAGTGCTGTCTAATTAGTCATAAAAACCGGGATGCAATCCTTTATATACTATATTTACTCTGCATCCAGTAATAATGCTCTTTCAAAAGTTCAACTACGGCGAGGACTAGGGGGAGGGGAAGCCATTTTTACCTCTAACAACAAAGAATTATGATCTGGCATAGCCCTAGGGTATTTAGTGATCCGAGATTCCTGCCCCATTCCTCTGTTATGTAGAAATAATCCAACCACGCATGTACCCGGTGGGTAACAGAAAAGAATGTAAAGCCGGGGTTAGCTATTTCCTTCTCAGCCCACACATCCACTAAACCGTGTGTGACCCCCCAAATGTATCAGGGATCTACACACCTTGGTCTTATGGCCTTGATAAAAATGTAAAGCCCGGCTTGAGAACCAGGATTGACCATATTCCTGGTTCATTATTCAACCAATTAAAAACTGCAGGGTTATCCACCACCAAACTATATACAGGGCAAAGTGTAAAAGACACACTAGAGGAACAGCATTCCACAGTAGCCCACCAACCCTATTTGTCTGTTTGAAGGCAGGATAGATTGCAAACACTCTTCAGTGTTAAAATAGCTACCCCCCGTGTGTGTGTACCTTGAGAGGTTCAGCAAACAGCTTGATATCCCAAACCATCCAAGACATCCAGCTGTGCAGTCTTTATATGCGTTTCCTGCATGCAGACTATATCTACCTTCAGAAATTGTAAATCGACAGCCACTCTTTCTCTCTTTAACCAATTATTAATCTTACATCTATTTATCTGTGAATTATTCATAAAACACAACAAAAAAGTGATGCTACACCATCTCAACCAAATCTTTCTCTAATTCCTCAGCCACATACCGCTTTAACATAAATATGCATCAATCTGCTTGGCTCAACCCCCACCCCAACCAACCCCCCACAGCCTCCACCCACCGCCTTAAGGAAGCATAGCCCCCTCCCACCCACAAGCCGCCACCAAGTGACAGGTCAAACATGGCCCTAATGATGACACCCGCTGTATACCAACCCCCCACCCCTCCCAGCTCCAGCCTCTCATTGACAAACCTCCTTAGGTAGTGAAGCAGAAAAAAAATAAAAGGAGCCCCCCATCAAAACAAAATATCTAGAGAAACACTGAGATGGGGAAGCTATAGGACCACCCAACGTGCTATATCCCTACCACCATCTTATCAGCCAAGCCCAGAGACCGTTGGTCCCCCAGAAATCTCCCATACATATTCTTGAGCCTTCACTCCAACATTCTAGAGATGAACCAAGGGGTGAAGGGAAAGCAGGCGGGAGATGGGAGGAGGGAACCAAGGCAGGTTATAACACCTCTTTCTTCCCAAGGTAAACAAGAGAAAGGTAGGATGAAAGGCAGAAAGACAAGGGAAAATAAACTGGAGGAAGCAAGCAGAGGAAAGGGAGAAAGAGAGAGAGCAAGAGATGGAGGGGAAAAGAGCGAGAGAGAGAGAGAGAGAAACAAGAAAAAACTGGGTACAGGGTGATAACACAGGTGGTCTAGCGCAGTAGACCATAATGACATTTGAAAATTAAGCAGGAAGCCACACCATTATTCTCTATGATACTCCCTGTGCCACCCAGGGGTTTTGCGTATCCTGGATCCCCTTCTCAATAGGGGCACCCCTTCAAGCTCACCCTGAGACTCTGATCTGCTGCCCCCTCTTGGTTCTGCTCATTTGTCCTCTGTAGCCACACTGTCCATGCTCCATTTTCTAAGGTGATTACGTTTTTCTGGACTTCCCTTATTCTTTCTGTCTCCTTTTTTTCCCAGGCCCTCTGGTTTCCTTATGTAAACCATCTGACCTTGTCTCAGAAACCTCTCTTTGGTACCCCACTTTTTGTCATACCAGGCTTTGTACCTCCCTTGACGTGAATCGACTTTCCTCTTAAAATCTTCTTGGTTAACTGTAACAATTTCTTAAGGACACAACCAGTTGGGAGACAATTTAGAGCCAGCCTTCCTCCCTCTCAACAACTCAAATGGGGTGTGACCTGTGCTGAGGCTGGGTGTCGTATGATACGACCATAACATGTCTCTGATAGCCTGCTCAACTGGTTTACCTGACCTTACCGCTAGTTGTATGCACTCTTTTAACATTCTGTTGGCCCTTTCGACCTTGCCATTTGCCTTTGGACAGTAAAGTGGCGTGCGTACGTGGTTTATAGACATATCCTTTAGGAATTCCCTCATGTCCTCTGACACCAACTGCACACCATTGTCTGTGACTAATGTAGAGGGAATCTCTTCTTTCGAGAAAATGTCACTTAAGAAAACAATTATTGCCTTTGTGTTGATTTTGTTTACAAATTTATAAGAGATCCAATTCGAATAGTAGTCAATCAGTACTAGGAGATACCAATCCTGAGGGCCCTTAGCTTGTATAGGCCCCGTTATGTCAAAACCAAGCTTGTCCCAAGGTATCTCTGGGATGTGTACGGGAATCAGGGGGGCTCGCCTAATTGTTCTGGTTTTGTCACTCAAACCACAGGCGTAACAATCTTTTACCCTTTCTTCCATTAACTGATCCATCCTCGGGAACCAGTACTCCGATCTCAATCTAGTCTTGCAGAGGCTTCTGCCCAAATGCCCCTTATGTGTGAGATCAATAATTTGGCTTATCATACCCTCTGGAGGAACAACTTTCCCTGACTTGTACAAATAATCTCCTTCTATAGATAAGTCTTCTCTTACATTCCAAAAGGGTTGTATCTCACTTGGCAGTTCTTTACACTTGTTAGGCCAACCATCAATTACATATTTTTTTACATTTTTGATTATGAGATCATTCTCCATGTAATCTTTTCACTGTTCCATTGTGACTGCTGGTAGTCTCACTTGCATTACACTTTTATTGTCCATGGTTTCTACACAATCATTTTTCACAGGGGCCCTATTCTGTTGACCAGGCACATGCACCATTTTGAAATTATACCCCTGAAGGCCAATTGTCCACTTAGCATTCGGGGTGTCATGTTCTCTGCATCTTTTTTACGGAACGGAGACAAAAGAGGTTTATGGCCCATATGTACTTCAAACGGTAGTCCCCAAACATAGAAGCTGAAATGTTTTACCGCCCAAAACACCACCAGGACTTCCTTCTCTACTGTGGAGTAATTTAACTCAGCTCCGGTGAGAGTTCTTGAAGCAAAGGCCACTATGTTAATTTTAGATTCCTGCCTTTGAGCTAGAGTTACTCCGATGCCTTTTGCACTTGAATCGGTTGTGATTACGATTTCTTTTTCCACACTGAACTTCCCAATAAATGGTGCTGAGATGATGGCATCTTTTATGTTTTCTAAGGCCTGCATTTGGTCTTGACCCCATGTAAACACCTCGTCCTTCTTTATGAGATCTCTGAGGGGTTGCGAAATCATTGCAATGTCTTTTATGTACTAGGACATATATTCTGCCATTCCAAGGAAAGCCAAAATGTCCTCTTTATTCGTAGGAATGGGAGCTTTTCTAACTGCTTCTACCAGATCTATCTTGGCTTTTATTCCTACTTCAGAAATTGTGTGACCAAGATAGTCTACTGAAGTTACTCCTTTTTTACATTTGCATTCTTTCGTTGTAAATCCAACTTCCCTCAGCATTTTGAGAACTGTGTGTGCATTAAGGTTGTGTTTCCTCTCATCTGAACCATATATCAGTATGTCATCCTGAAAACATAAAGTTTTAGGATAATCTCTTAGAACATGCTGCATTGCTCTTTGAAACGCAGAGGCTGCTGAAGCCAACCCAAATGGCATCCTCAAGAATTGAAATTTGCCAAATGGGGTGGTGAAAGCAGTCAATGGTTGAGATTCGGGATGTAACTTAATTTGATAATAGACCGAAGAGAGGTCCAGAACACTGTAAAACTTAGCTCCCTGTATGGTGCTCAACATTTCATTTATCCTTGGCAGCGGATGCCTGTCAACCTGAATGTTTGCATTGAGCGGCCTCAAATCAACACAAAGTCTTATGCTCCGCCCACAATCGTTGGTTGTAACGACAACTGGCGCCAACCATGCTGAGCTTTCTATTTCTTGGATAACTCCTTGTCTTATCAATCTTTCAATCTCCATTTTCAGGGGGTCTTTCATCATCAAAGGAATAGACCTTGTTTTGTGAACTACTGGTACTGCCCCCTCCTTTAGAACAATTTTGTGCATATCATTTTTCAATAGGCCTAATTTTTCATTAAATACATCCGGAAACTCTTCTATTAGATTTGTATCAATTACTGGTGGTTCAATCAACAAAACTTGTTCGTGATTATTGGGATCTAAGGTGATACCTAACTCCTTCTGGTGTTTCCACCCTAACAAACTAGATCCTTGTTTATTTATGTATACCTTTCCTACCGTGTGTCTGTTTTTTAAAGAAATTCTCATCCTTGACATGCCCTCTAATGGTATAGGTTCTTTATTGTATCCTGAAGGACAAATGTCGGCCCTTTCAATTTTTATGTTATGCTTAGCAAATTCCTCATTGAAATCTTTCTTATCAACCAGAGTAAATGGTGAACATGAGCCGGCATAAACCACAAACTTCTCTCCATCCAAACTAATTTCACAAGTGGGATACTGTGTTTTTCCTTTGATTCTCTCCTTGACCTGAAAAATAAAACTTTTCACCTCTTCCTTCTCTACTTCAGGTTCGTCAATCCAATGCACTTTGGATGTAAATACGTTGCAAACCTTCGAGAAATTGCCCCTTTTATTACACTTTCTGCATATCATGTTTCTTGCTGGGCATTTACAATTATTGGCTAGATGGTTAAAACTGCCACACCTATAACATTGTAATCCATCACCTCTCTTCTTAGCTTCTTCTTTGCTCTTGACACTTACTTTACAAACAGCCTCTTCACTACTGGACATTTTAGGTTCACTCTTTTCCTTTGATCCCTCTGAAATTCTCATTTCCCTCATGCACAGTGCCGTGTGTTCTAAACCCTTCACAATGCTTATAGCTTTCTCCAAGTCAGGATTTCTAGTAAGAAATTCCTCTTGTACCTTCTGATCATTAGTACACCTGACTAACTGATCTCTGATTAATGAATCTGTCAATGCCCCAAATTCACACGTGGCTGACATTCCTCTTAACACAGCAATGTACGAAGACACTTTCTCATCTTTCTTTCGACCCCTTTTGAAAAATGTATGTTTCTCCAGGACAACATTCACTTTTACCCTGAAATGTTCCTCAAGTTTATTAAAGTGTACTCATTCACATCTCCACCTACATCTTCTTCTAGTGGTTCATCATCAACTAACCTTCCTTTTATGTCTTCAAAAACTTTCCTGCCTTGAATTCCGAGATTGTGTAATAATATGTGTAGTTTTCTCACATTAGAAAAATGTCTTCCCCCTATGGCAATGAGATATGATTTGAAAATTCCTTCCCACCTTCTCCAAGGTATATCAGGCTCCCCTAACTAATTTAAGAAGGGAGGTGGTTGGTTCATGCCTGCACTAGCCATAGTAAACATGAAAGTATTACAGAACTAGAAGGTATAGTAAAATAACTAGGCTAAGATGGAGGCTATACCACAGTGCCCTCTAAGGTTACCAAGGAATCTCTTTTTGAAAAACCATAAAAAAGTGAAAATTCACATTAGCAATACTAAGCAAAGGAAGTGAAAATAACAACACCGGAATTTTGTCATTAACAATGTATACAATCTGATTTAGTTTTCAGTAGGCTGGATAATAATGAAAATAAACTTGAATGTTTTTATACTTTCCAATGAATGTAGGTAATGTTTATTTAACCCCCTCACTGTGTGTTATTCTTTTTTTTTTCCTTTAAACATACTCAAGTCCTGTTTCTATGGCTATTCCCACACGCCTTTCCGTCAAGCAATGTTGTGGAAGAGGGCGGGAACTTCCTTTCTGAGGAGAAGGTGGTGGACTGCCTGCACACCCTGAACCAGTCCTCCTCTGAACCCAGTTCCGCCCCCTGGGCTCCCACAACGACGAAAACGAACTCTCCGGGTGCTGCCACCAAAACGGACGTCCCACCTCGCCTCCACTCCAGCCCAGATCATCTGCAATTCTCCGGATTCCTGCACGGCTGTGCCAAACCTTCGGGTGCCTGGTGAGGAAACCAACTCCCACGCCACTTAACCTCAGGCTCCACCAGAATTCAAGGAGCGGCCTCCCGCACAGCTGCGTACGCGCTAAGAAGCTCCCGGGCTCCCACAGACGATCCTCACACTGCGGGGCTTCTCCCTCACACTGCGCAGCTTCTCCCTCACACTTTGTCTACCAATTCAAGCCGCCGCTGTAAGGGTCTCATCAAACACAGGGGCGAAGGCCTGGAAAAACCAGCCGACACTGCCTCCAAAGTCTCCGTAAAGAAAGGCAGGAGGGGTTCCCCTGCAGCGCCACCGGAGTCAGAAAAGGCACAACCACCAACAAACTATAAATATAGTCACAACAGGAGTGCCTATCAAAAGGCAGGGAAGTTAATTACGAGGGCCACAAATCTCTGGATGCATTCAGTGCCCCGTAGCTCACCGCCTCACCAGTGAAAGGATTAGTTCGGGCATAAGCGCTTGTGGATAAGACCAAATTGCATCCTGCCGACCATCGCAGGGAAAACAACAAACGTACTCTCACCTACACAACAGTTCTCGATGCCCTGCAAAATACTGGGTCCTGTGCCTCACCCGGACACGAGCACAAAGGTGACCCTACTCGACCTCAAGCCGCCAGCAAGCCAAAAAAAACACAGGGGAGAATTTGTCACCGTCTCTGTCACAGCATCCCGTCTTCGTCGCCACAAAGTGTTGTAAATGAAGTCCACACTTCAGGTACGTTTAAACAGTTTATTGTAATAAGCTTAACACGCACCTTCTGGCGCCAGGTTCACTCAGTGAAGGCAGACATGAACATTCTAAAGCTGACTTCACTCCAACATTCTAGGGATGAACCAAGGGGTGAAGGGAAAGCAGGGGGGAGATGGGAGTAGGGATCCAAGACAGGTTATAACAATATCACTCCCTTCAACATTTACTGCCAGACCTCAAAACCTCAAACTATTTCTTTGCTGGCAATTTTCAAAGTCCTATAGTTTCCATTGAACGTCAACCAAATTGAGATTCTTGTTTTTGGACGTGCTCCTGCAGGGTTCCAACATCCACTTCCACCGCCATAGTTCGGTCCTCCACTGCTGTGACTCTCTCGGCCATTTCTGAACAGATATTGTTGACCTTCTGGATCACCCCTAGTAGCTTTTTAGTAGTCAGATGAGCCCTCCTATTTCTCTGAACCGGGATTTCCCTTGCATCTATTTGAGTGTACTATAAATAAGCTCGATGGAAGGGGATTCTACTGATCCAGTGCCCATTAATAACTCATTCGCAGACAGTCCCCCGTCCCTGAACTGTTCTCCTCAAGGAACTGTTGGGTAGCGAAATGGTTCCATTTTAACTGATGAGCAACATTTAGGCCTGATTCTTGATCTTTCCCAGAGGTTCTGTCCTTCTCTTTACCCCATTTCAGGGCCAGCTGTCATTTCTGAGTAACAGGCTTACTAAACCAAAGCTGAGGCTACCCCCAGAGGCTCCTGAAGCAGACTCTTCATCACATATCCCTCCACTTGAACCAAAAATATCAGAATCATCTGTGAGCAAAAAAATGTATCGCCTTGCTCTGGGGGAGCCCCCTCTATCCCCCTTACAGCCCACCTAACACACACACTCCCACCCTCAGCACTCCTCCCATCCACACTCAAATACTCAACAAAGTATACACCAGGCCATCCCCCACTGCAGGCATCCAAACCCGTATCCTAACCCATACTCATAACACAACCGCATACCACATGCACACCTGCACATAACCCCAGACTCGATGAGATCATATTTTCATTGAAACAAATCAAAGAAGAACTCTAAGCTCTCAATGATCGTTTAGCGAAACAACCATGCTGTAATAGAACAACTAGACATCCCAAAATCTGACAACCCAGACACCAAATTACCACTAACATAAATCCCTACTGTCCCAACTGGTCCTCAATCCCCTCCTCCAACAATTCATCTCGACCAATCAGAAGCACCAACCTGCTCTCAGAGAGTGATTTACTCTCCCTGGTGAGTTCATACGATCCCGCTCCTATGAAGCCTAACACACCTGCAGCATCAATAATTCCAGCTCCATTGAAGCCTACCATACCTGCAGCATCATTAATTCCTACTATCCCCCTAAATCCCCAAAGGACAACTATCCCAAACACTAGAGGCATCACAAACAACAACCTTAGAAGAATCCTCATCACTCAGGAACCCTCTTCAACCACCAGCACGCCTAAACTCAAATGTATTCTCCTAAACTGCAGATCGGCTGTTCGACATGCAGCGGACAAAGCTGATCTCATCCTCACACATGAGCCAGACCTGATAATTCTAATTGAAACTTGGTTAAAAGAATCCTCCACACAAATCATTGATATTCTAGTTCCACCCTACTACAACATCATCAGACTAGAAAGAGCTAGAGCCGACATGTCGGGGGGAGGCACAGCCTGCATACATGGTAGCAATATCTCGGTAAGCAGAGCCATCTCACCTTTATTCCAGTCATGCGAATATATGTACAATAACAAGGGGAGCTTAGAGGGAAAAGCGGGTACCTTAGGGAAAGCCCTCCACTCAATGAAATTCAAACAAAAGAAATCCCTGTACCCAGGACTCAAGTTAGCAATCATCTAACGGGCATGAGAACATTCTCCACTGGAATCTTCTATTGTAAAATTCTGGATATACCCCCTCTTAATTCTATGTTTAGGTATCTATTGTCTCTAATGCCCTACTGTCCATACCAAACACCATGTTAGTGAACACTAATAGAGGGGTTCAATGTGTATTCAACTCGGCACAACCTATGATGTCAGCCCTACTAAAGCCATACATACAACCACACACAGACACTTGAAACAGAAAAAATGTGTGGCGGAGAGGAAGGCCCCTCACGGGCGAACACCCTCGGGGAAATTGGTCGACAAAATACTCAAATATTCCTCGGAGACTTCAATCTCTATTGGAATGATCCAAATGATACAGCAGTGAACAGTCTTAAGAATTTCCTTGCTGACCTAGACCTAACGCAATTCTGCAACATCCCAACACATGACAAAGGATCGATCCTGGACTTATTAATCTCTGAAACAGGCTCCATTCAGCTAGAGTCGATCCTACCCTGCGACTGGTCAGACCATCACATCATCACTTTCACCATTACGGAAAAGGTGAAAACGAGTTCAGCCCAACCCACAAGACCAAAAGTGTGGAAAAGAGACTTAAAAAAAACTTAAGCCGATGGGGGCGTGGCCAAGATGGCGTCGGAGTAGGACGCTTTCTCGAGCCTCTCCGACGCCGATCCTGCATAGCGGCTAATTGCGGGGTCCCGAGGCATCCTACCTGCGCTGTTCGATCGGCGGGGGCTGCCGATAGCTGGCGGTGTGTTCCGGTGTCCTCCCTTCGTCGGAAGGTGACCGGTGGGAAGCGAGAGCTGGGTGCTGAGCGGCGGCCTGCGAGGCGGCGGCCTCGCGTGATCTGGTGGCCGGAGGAGGCGGAGCAGTCCCGGGCCTTGACGCAGCACCGGCGCAGGGTACGTCGCGCTGAGCGGGAGCGGCGAGGATCCGGACCCGCCGGCGGAAGGAGCGTCCATTGAAGGACACTGGGAGGAACGATCGGCAGACCGGGCCCGGACCGGTGACTGGACGACACCTGGGGCCGGCGGAAGGAACCGAGGGGCGGCCCCCTGAAACTCGGAGCCGATCCGAGCGCTGCAACGACGGCCCGACGGAGGTAGAGCAGGGGGGTTCCTCACCCCAGGGAGCGGCGGACCGGCGTGCCTGCCAGCGGAGGAAGGCAGGCGAGGTTGCCAAGTGGCGAAGCCCCATATCAGCGCAAGAACGCGCGCCACATTGGTGACTGCCGGATTTGGGCCTGATCAGTGCAGGTGGCTGGAGGGCCGGAGCGAGGGCTCGCACACGCCTGCATACAGCGAGGTGAGACACATTGAGCCTGGCGGCCGGTCCACAGTAGCGGCTGAGCTTTAGATACCATCGGGGGCCCTGGTCACTGCTGATAGAGACTGTGGAGTGGCTTGCCATTACATTGGAGGTGGGCTTTTGCGGCGGCGCCTGGAGGAAGCGGAGCATTCGCAACTTGCCAATACGGTTTTGGGGAGCGGAGCGCTGTGCCTGCCGCCACTTGGATGGTGGGCCCTTGTAGCGGCCGAGCGCTTGGAGCTGCTTTGGAGGAACCCTATCGCTGGCTGACCGATCTGGATTGTCCCTGGTCTTGGCCGTTGAAGGGGACGCGTGCCGTATTGGGGTCCCGTAGGCCCTGAGCCTAGCAGTCTGCCTTGAGGTGCAGGCCTCCCCGGGCGCCTTCTGCCCCTGGATTGAATCTTGGACACTGGTACACCGACGAATCGAGGTGGCCTGGAAGGAGCGAGGCCACACTGCCGTAGGGGGGTACCTGACTGACCACTGGAGTGGACGAACAGCACCATCGGCGGGTCACCCTGACGCAGTGAGTCGCCGTCCTGACTCCAGCCCTCCGAGTGGCGGTGACCTGGAGCCTGAGTGTAGGAGTGTGGAAGAGACTGACCACCATGTCCAACTCGCAACGCAGAGGGGGAAAGATGGGGAAGGAGGTAGTCCCCAAACCATCGCAGCAGCCGGCTTCACCAGGGGCCAGTGGCTCCTCCAGACAGTCAGATGATGAGGCACCAGTGACTAAAGCCTTCATGAAAGAACTCTTCGCCACTATCAAGGACGATATTTCCGAACTCCGTACGCAGTTGGCCTCGGACCTCAGAGAGGTGCGGAGAGACGTGGATGGGATCGGCGAAAGAGTGGCGACGCTGGAAGACCATGATCTTAGCATGGCGAATGATGTGCATCAACTCTAACAGGACATCATACGCCTTACGGAGCAAAATCTGGATTTACAAACCCACGCGGAAGATTTGGAGAACCGCTCCAGAAGAAATAACATTCGTATCAAAGCGGTGCCGTGGGACGGCGAGGCAGGGGACCTGCGTGGGTACGTCCTGGCCCTGTTTCTCCAGATCTTGGAGGATGAAGAGGTGCGTGACATCCAGATGGACAGAGTGCATAGAGTGGGGCTGCCCAGGAGGGGCGGAGGGCCGCCTCCTGACATCCTTGTTTGCGTACACGACTTTCAGTTGAAGGAGAAGATATTGCGAAAAGCGAGAACCACTACCTCGTTGCAATTTAGGGGCCATCGCCCCCAGCTTTACCAGGACCTGGCAGCGACGATCTTGCAGAAGCGGAGGGACTTCCGCCCTGTGACCGCCTTCCTCCGGGAACGCGGAGTATCCTACTCCTGGGGCCATCCCTTCCGGATCATCTTTCGTTGGGAGAATCGGTTGCGACAGATCAACTCCCTGCGGGAGGCAAAGGATCTCCTAGGTATTGAAGAAGCGGAACCGACGCAGGAGGCCCGTGGCTCCCCGTTTCGGAGGCGGCGGCGCTCTTCGTCATGGCACAATGTGGGCCCAACCACAGAACGACGACGGCCGGATTCGGCGACTAGTGAGCAGGAGAGAGGGGCCGCAGTGGCTTCGGTGGCCTCCGCCACCATGACAGATTCCCAGATGAGCTCTGGTGCAGTGTGACCCCGAACTCATGGAGTGGCGTCGGAGGGGCTCTTGGCTTGAGGTCCCCGGGGCGCAATGGTACTTTTGGAGAAGACACCCCGGACTGTGGACCCGGGGGTCCCCAGGTGGACCCCCCTGCCCCGACCCCAGTCCAGTGGGAGACTTCTGAACCACGACCTACTGGAACTGAAGACTGCGAGGTTCAGGTTCAGTGCCTTGAGTTGCATTTTGTTGTTCTTTGTTCTTGGGGGGGGGGAGGGTGGGCCTCTTGAAGCTCTGCGTATGGGTGTCACGGCAGGGTGGTTTGGTTTGGGGTTGGGGGTACGGGGGGTGGCGGCGGCGATGTGTGATGAGTGTATGCTGAGGATATTTTCGATGACATTCTCCTCTATGTTTGTATGTTGTTTCGAGATGTGCCTTTACATGACCCCTGTGTACCTTCGGAACGTGAATGCCGGGCGCGGCCTGCGGTATGACCATGTGGGCCTTTCGGAGTGGTTGTGGCTGGGATCCTTCCCTCGAATCTTTCCGTGGGCTTGGGTCCTGATGCATGTGCGGGGCCGGTGCGGGCACCGTAGCTGTCTGGCTGTGAGCATGGCGTGGACTCTGTATTGCCTCTTATGCCTGTCTGCATAGGAACTTGGAATGTAAAGGGCCTTAACTCTCCGCAGAAACGGCAGAAACTCTGGAAGTACATTATGGATCATCATTTAGATGTGGTGGCCCTCCAGGAAACCCATCTGGCTAGGAGGGATGAGTTGAGGCTTCGTCATAGGCAGTTCCCCCTTATCTACAGGGCATCTGCGGCCACGAAGCATAGAGGGGTGGCCCTACTCTTCCGAGCTTCCCTGCATTTTCAACCCATGGGCGTCAGTGTGGATAAGGAAGGTCGTTGGCTGCTGGTGAAGGGATTGTTGCGTGGCCGCCTGTGTACTTTTGCTGTGTTGTATGCCCCTAATGCGGGACAGAATGGCTTTCTGCAGGATCTGCTGGACAGGATGGGGGACTTTGTGGAGGGTCACTTACTCTTATTAGGAGATTTCAATATGGTATGGGACAGGGGTCTAGATAGTTCTGGGGGCCGCAGGGCAGACACTGGGGTCTTTTCAGATGAAACTAAACGTCAGATAGGAGACATGGGACTGATTGATAGTTGGCGCTCTCTCCACTCACAGACCAGGGATTACACCTTTTTTTCCAACGTACATCACTCGTACTCCCGCATTGATTATGTTTTGGTTAGTCAGGCCCTCCGGGGGGACGTACAATTGGCTGATATTCTTCCGCTCTCACTATCGGACCATAGCCTCGTGGTTCTGAGACTGCACTGGGCCACCGGGGGGGATGGTTGGCGCAAGTGGTATTTCCCGGCGGCTCTGGTGCGAGATGGGGAATCGTGTAAGGCCCTGCGCAAGGCGATTGGTGACTTCTTCCTCCTCAATCTACCTGCGGACACGTCGGTGTATACCACGTGGGACGCATGCAAGGCCTCTCTACGGGGCACGTGCCTCGCCCTCAATGCGAATTTGAACAAGCTGAGGCGCAAGGAACGGGAGGCTCTGGAATTGGAACTGGCTTCCTTAGAGCAGGCCCACAAGGCGAACCCCTCCAAGGTGACTCTACGCCCCCTGACGGCGGTGCGAGGGAAACTGAGGGCCCATTACAATAACAGGGCGGAGTTTACTCTTCTGCGTCTTAGGCGCACCTCCTATTCCCAGGGCAACAAGATCGGGCGCCATCTTGCCCGACAACTCCGGGACAAGCGTGAGAAAGATTATATAGGGGGAATTCGCGACCACGTGGGCTCTGTTCAGCACAGAGATGCTGACAAAGCGACCGTATTCGGGCGCTTTTATGCGGCACTCTACTCGAGTGACGCCCTTGATTCGGACGCACAGTCCAAATTCCTGGAGAATCTGTCTCTCCCGAAAGTCTCTACAGAATGGAATGATTCACTGTCCTCCCCCATCACCCGGGAAGAGGTCTTAGACGCCATTAAAGGCCTGAAGCTGCATAAGGCCCCAGGGCCTGACGGCTACACGGCCCTCTTCTACAAAACGTTCGCCTCTGAAGTGTGTGACTACTTAGTCTCCCTCTTCAACGCAATGGCGGTTGATGGCAGAACCACGGACTCTATGGCCGAAGCACTAATCACTGTCATTCCCAAGCCGGGGAAGGATCCTACTCTCTGTACATCCTACCGGCCGATCGCGCTTCTCAACTTAGACGCCAAGCTATATTCCTCTATTCTGGCGGGTAGACTGCAAGATCTGATGCCTACTCTGATCCATCCTGATCAATCGGGGTTTATTAAAGGCAGGCAGACCCATGATAACCTGCGCCGCGTCATACACCTCATCGAAAAGGCGGAACGATTTCGCGTACCTGCGGTGCTAGTGGGGCTCGACGCGGAGAAGGCTTTCGACCGCGTCGACTGGGGGTTTTTGCACAAGACGCTGGTGGCCTTCGGTTTCTCGCCTTCTTTTGTGAGGATGATTGAGGCCAACTACAGCGGCCCTACATCTCGAGTGTTGATCAACGGCCATAGATCCTCGAGTTTCCGTCATTCCCGAGGGACGCGTCAGGGATGTCCCCTCTCGCCCCTTCTCTTTGCTCTTAGTATTGAGCCGTTGGCTATGGCAGTGCGGGACAATGAGAGGATTTTAGGACTTCCCTTTACGGGCGAGCAGCACAAGATCTCGCTCTTTGCGGACGACGTCCTGTTGTCTATCAGGGAGCCTGCGCTGTCGCTCCCGCACGTCCACTCGGTGCTCTCCGTCTACGAGGAGGTGGCGGGCTTCAAGGTTAATTTCGATAAATCCTACATCCTGAATCTGACCCTGTCGGCGGGGGAGGTACGGCTGACCCGGCCGCTCACCCCGCTCGCCTGGGCGTCGGAGTCCTTGCTTTACCTGGGCGTGCGGTTGACCCCCTCCGTGAATGCCCTGTTCCAGGCTAACTTCCCTTCGATGTTCTCTGCTATTAGGGCGGAGCTGGAACGATGGAAGCCTAAATTCATCTCGTGGCTGGGCAGGATACACGCTCTTAAAATGGTGCTCCTTCCCAAACTGTTGTACCTCTTTCAGGCTTTGCCTATTCCGATAGGGTTAGATTACTTCCGCAGACTGAAGACTGTGATGCTGAAATATGTCTGGCAGGGTGGCCGTGCAAGGCTTCCGTTTTCGGTCCTGCGGCGCCCACGCTTGGAGGGAGGGGTTGGCTTTCCGGACATGCATTTGTACTACAAAGCCGCCCAACTGAGGGTCATCGTGGAGTGGTCCCAACAGCTATCGGAAAAGCACTGGCTCCACATGGATCGGAGTGTTGCGGGTCGCTCCATCTGGGATTTGGCCTGGAAGCCTAAAGCAGACCGGCCCAAAAATGCCTACATTAGCACTCCCACGAGCACGGTATTGAAGGTTTGGGACACGGTGAGCAGTGACGACCGCTGGACCACATTCCCGTCCCCATTCACCCCGATTCATTTCAACCCGGCTTTTACCCCGGCCCTGGAGGAAGGTCCCTTTAACGCTTGGAGGGAGGGTGGCTGTAGATCCCTCACCCATTTATTCCATGGCGTCGAACCCCTCACTTTCCACAACTGCATGAGGGACTATGGCGTCCTTCCGACAGAACGCTACAGACATCTCCAACTCCTACATTGGGCGACGTCACCTGCCGTAGTGGACGCGGCTACCAGGCCCTTATCGAAATTTGAGTCCTTCATTCTTCACACCTCCACCATGAAGGGAACGATTTCTTTCCTGTACAAACTGTTGTTAGACTCTACCGTGGCACCGCGACCGCGCTATCAGGACCATTGGGAATCCACACTGGGGAGGGACATCTCTACTACTGAATGGCAGGCCTTATGGAGAGATGTTACAACACATAATCACTCTACTGACCTCAGAGAAGCACATATGAAACTCATCTTTGACTGGTACCTGTATCCCTCTAAATTACACCATATATTTCCTACTGCTTCAGATAGGTGTTGGCGGGGCTGTGGGATGTTAGGAGACTTTAGCCATATATGGTGGGATTGTCCCGCCATCAAGCCATTCTGGGCTGAGATTCTCTCCCACGTAAAAGATATCCTGGGTTACCCGATCCCAGACACCATGGCCTTTGTTCTACTAGGGCTTAGGGACCCGCTGCTTGAACATCAGACTAGAGCGGATAAGCGTGTTCTGTGGTTATGTTTGGGTGCGGCCAAGATGACTCTGGCAGCTGCGTGGAAGTCCCCGTCTGCCCCAGCTCTTTCCTTGTCGCATGCCCGATTGTGGCGTCTGTTGAGCATGGAACGCCTCTCTGACATCTTCCTGGGGAATTTTAAAAATTTTATGTACAGCTGGGGCTCGCTTGTGAGATTTCTGTCCCGGGGCTTGCCTTCGGCTGTATGTCCGTCAACGCTGCGGTCTCTTCATCTTTTCCAACTTTGATTACGAGAATGTCTGCATTGCATTGTGTGTTTGTTGGTCGCCGCCACCGGGGGGAGGGTGATGTTGGGGAGGGTTGAGGGTGGAGGGATAGTTGGGGTAATTGTCTTGTGTTCTTCCTTTCTTTCTTCTCTCTCTTGCTACGACTGGCTATGACTAGGGAGGGTTGCTGGACTATGGGCGGAACTTGGGATGTTCTTTTGACCTACGGATGCCTGTTCTGGACTAGAAGCTGCACTGGGGGGAAACTCCCCCGTTGCTTGTCGGACTATTGTTGGCTACCTGTGAACTATGGAGCCCTGTCGCCCTTCTTTTTTTGAATGCACCCTCCCTATTTTTGCGCCCCCTGTGTGGGGTTGAGTGGCGGTATGTCGCCTGTCTTTCTCCCCTTTTCTGATTCCCCTCTTACTGTTTCCCACCCTCTTTCCGTTTCAACTGATATACTGCAAAATAAAAATTTTACAAAAAAAAAAAACTTAAGCCCAACACCTTACCGTCCTCCTGTGCCAACCTATTGCTGCCTCCCACAGGATCTTCTACAGTACACAAGCTCACCAACCACTACCTCTTGACCATGACATCAGTAATGGACGAGGTAGCACCTCTGCAACTAAAAAGAGTCTCTCTGAAAGACTCTAAACCTTGGTATAACGGTATACTCAACGAGGATAGGCACGCTCTCAGAACTGCAGAACGGGCCTGGAGATCAATACCATCTACCAACCACCTTATGATTCCCAGGACAAAGAGAAACGCATATTTCCACAAGATCAAGCGCACCAAAGCCGATTTTTTTCAGCCTTCAACTTGACCAGGCAGGTACCCGTCCCAAAAAACTCTTTGATCTGATCAAAACCCAATCTAAGGAGGCACCACATCGTCCACAAGATATTGAATGCTCGCAGCCAAACTGTAAAGAATTCTCCACCTTCTTCTCCTTGAAGACCGACACCATCAAGAATGACCTCCTAAAGGATCTAACCTTATACGCGAGACCGAATACACTAACCTCTCCTGCTCCCAGATCCACGCCATGCCAACCCCCATAAAAGCCAAATCCTAAAAATAACGCAAACTGGTCATCATTTTCCTCCTACTCCGAAGTTGCCCTAGGCAAAATTCTCAGTGCATTGAACCCAGTCAACCACTCCTCTGACCCGCTTCCGGCAAACGCAGTCAAAGACCTTACTCCACTGCTTCTACCTCTCTGGTCTAAGATCATAAACAGTTCCCTTCAACAAGGATGCATCCCAGACACCCTCAAAGTAGGCCAGGTTTCACCGATTCTAAAGAAGCCCACGGCAGAGCCCACAGACTTAAACAACTATCGCCCAATCTCCAATATCCCTACCCTAGCCAAGCTGCTGGAAACATGTGTACATTTGTGGCTAACGAAACATATTGATCATTTTGACCTACTCAACAAACACCAATCAGGTTTCCGTTCTGGTCATAGCACAGAATCAGTAAACAAAGGGATTTCCTTTCTGTGTTTCTTAATTCATTCTCATACTAATAAAACAACCATCTGTTTACTGTTATGACACAACTAAGGGATTGTTCGAATACAAAATAGGTTTCATTTGTTCATTTTATTTAAAAACACTGTTTCTTTTTTCATCAATAAAAATTGATCAGTACATCAGGTGATTTAGACAGCAACACAGTTTTGAATCTGGCTCACTCAGAGCGTATTCGTTCAGGCTGTAGTCTCTATCATCTAACAGGTTGCATCTTTAACCTACTATACATCAATATTCACAAAAAAGTAATATACATTGAATTGTACAAACAATTTAAAACAATACTCATAAAGGTCCTTTTGTCGGCGCGTTTCGGTGTCTTTAAAGTTCTTAATACACCTTCTTCAGCACAGATTAGTTAAAAACAAGTAATCTTCAATCTAAAAATAAATATATACAGTTAAAATCAAGAATTCCCATGTACATTTTATAGAAACACCTATTTAAACAGAATTTTCCCTTTAGATTTTACTAATAAATTTGTGTCAACTAGAATGGTCAAAAAGGTATAGGTTGATTTTCCTTACATAAATTGCCAACCCATTGGCTTTCATTCATGCAGTGGTGAACCTTCCCTTTTCCTTCTCACGGTCTCTATTCTTTGGAGTGTTTTTATAAATGTAACCTCTGTTGCCTACAATATCGGAGCAAAAAGAGACTCACTATTAGTTTTTTTAAATTTTACTTTTTCCTAATCTGTGTCAGTAACTTCTGCATACGTAATCACTTACTTTATGTGCAAAGGATATGTGTTCTTTATGCTTTTGTTTGTATGAAAAACACTTTTCTCATGATGGTCTCATTGGATACTCATATGTGGATCAAAGGGTCTCAAGGGATAGGACTACCTTAGTCGATATATCACCACCTCTTCTCTTTAGTGGCATCGGGTTTTAGCACCTGAGGGGGCGGGAAAATGTTGTGACCTCAATGGTTTATACTAGAATTTTAGCTGTGAAATTTGATGATTGTTTTCAAGCCAATGCATGGCCACTGCTGATTTCAGGTTTTTCGTGCGAATATTACTTTTATGTTCTGATATTCTGGTTTTGATCTTCCTTTCCGTCTGTCCGACATATATTTTGCCGCATGGGCATTTAATTGCATAAATCACATTTTTTGTGTCGCAAGTTCCCGTGTATTGAAGATCAATTTTATGGCCTTTGGTAGGGTGCATAAATGTATTTCCAAGTATTGCATTGTTGCAGTGTATGCAGTTGAGACATTTCAGCATCCCCTTAGATTGGATTTTGATGGCTTTTTTTTGTTGTAAGCAACTCTTTGAGATTTTTTGATCTTTTGAAAGCAAAGGTTAGGTAATCACTGTATAGGTTAGTCAAATCCTGTTCTGTCATGATCAGATTCTAATGTCGATTGATAATTTTCTTGATTTGTTTGGATGCTGTAGAGTATTTTAAAACACATACTGTCTTTCTTTCTATGGATTGTGCTTTAGGTGTTAACAAATGTTCTCTTGGTACAGCATTATAGTGAAGTGTCAAAACGTGTGTGAGAAAACACTGATAAATGATACTTTCTGAACCAAAACATGATTTGTGAGGTTAACATACTGCATGCATGTAATCAACCAGATAGATACAATCATATTGTGCAAGTCAATGATTTGAGCTTAATAAATGTCCTATGTAGCATAGGAGGAGGGGTGACCCTTCAGACCCATAGTGTCTGCTTGCAGGTCTTTATCAGACAGCATTGGTAAATACTTAGACTGTTTTCTACAGCCGATCGTACAAAAAGGGCAAACCTACATCAAAGATACCACATCTTTTCTCAACTTGCTCAAAACCATCGAGTTGGAACCAAATACAGAATATTGGCTCAGTACAATCGATGTAGTGTCACTATACACTTCTATACCTCACAATGAAGGCCTTGAAGCGCTTGAATGGAACATACTAAGAGACGAAGAATGTGAAGCTAATAAGATCTTTCTAATGGAACTCATGCACTTCGCACTATATCACAGCTATTTTGAATGGGACAATAAATTCTACAATCAATGCAATGGCACATCCATGGGCTTCGGGGGAGCTCCCTCGTATGCAAATCTGTTTATGTCCAAATTCGAACATGAGAACATTCTGAACAACACTAACTGGACTGACCATTTAGTAACATTTAAACGATACATAGACGATCTGTTCCTGATCTGGAAAGGTGAAAAAGAACAACTTCTTACCAATATCATGGAAATAAACCAATTGAATCCCAGAATCAAATTCACCTATACTATTCAAAAAGAAACCATTTCTTTCCTAGATGTTCAGATAACCATCAGCAACCAAAAACTACACACTCAAGTCTATAAAAAACCAACAGATCGAAACTCCAGCTTGTTGTTTCAAAGCTTCCATCCTGAAACCTTAAAAAAACATTTACCAACATCCCAATTCATTCGCCTCAAAAGAATCACCTCTGATCCACACAGATTAGAAGAAACCATCGCGGATCAACAACAACAATATCTAGAACGAGGATATCCCAAAGATATCCTAGATGAATCAATCAAAAAAGTGTCCAACCTACCAAGAGAACATTTGTTAACACCTAAACCACAATCCATAGAAAAAAAGACAGTATGTGTTTTAAAATACTCTACAGCATCCAAACAAATCAAGAAAATTATCAATCGACATTGGAATCTGATCATGACAGAACCGGATTTGACTAACCTATATAGTGATCACCTAACCTTTGCTTTCAAAAGATCAAAAAATCTCAAAGAGTTGCTTACAACAAAAAAAGCCATCAAAATCCAATCTAAGGGGATGTTGAAATGTCTCAACTGCATACACTGCAACAATGCAATACTTGGAAATACATTTATGCACCCTACCAAAGGCCATAAAATTGATCTTCAATACACGGGAACTTGCGACACAAAAAATGTGATTAATGCAATTAAATGCCCATGCGGCAAAATATATGTCGGACAGACGGAAAGGAAGATCAAAACCAGAATATCAGAACATAAAAGTAATATTCGCACGAAAAACCTGAAATCAGCAGTGGCCATGCATTGGCTTGAAAACAATCACCAAATTTCACAGCTAAATTTTACCATACTGGAGATACTCCCGCAACGTCAATACATTGATCCAACGAAACAACGTCTACAAGCTGAATTTTATTGGAATAAAAAACTGAATTCCCTCCAACCAATAGGGATCAACGATAGAATTGAATACTCGTGCTTCCTTTAATTACGACACAACATTTGGTATCACGAGTGACTGCTCACCCCTCCTCCTATGCTACATAGGACATTTATTAAGCTCAAATCATTGACTTGCACAATATGATTGTATCTATCTGGTTGATTACATGCATGCAGTATGTTAACCTCACAAATCATGTTTTGGTTCAGAAAGCATCATTTATCAGTGTTTTCTCACACACGTTTTGACACTTCACTATAATGCTGTACTTCCAGTATTTGTCAACTTCAATCTTCAGTCTCACATTATCAATCAACACCCTTCTATTTTCCTTATTCTACATGCGCCGCATGCATCTAACCACGTATACGTTTTTGATTTTGAACCTTTCATGAGCGTTTGTTTACCAAACAGACGCCAGATCCCATGACCCCTCCCACATCGTGACCCTCTGCGTATGTTTGTTTACTTCTTTACTTCCGATCACATGATCACGGGTGAGCCTATCATTCTACGTGTAGCATTCTCATTACGGCGTTTTTCTCCGTCAGTTTAAGTTTTCTAGTTTTCTATATCTTTCCTATTACGTCGCAATCTTGACCTTTATCTGACATTGAGCATCATTCCTAGTGTTATAATCACTTTAATACTTCCCTCTATCCATTTCACACTGAGCTTTCCCGATCACGTGACCCACGCACATCCCTATAACAAGCTCTTCCATTGGTCTTTCATTAATCCTGACCGGTTCCGCGTTCGTAACCTGGAGAGCACTACACGTTACTTCTCCGGTAAGTTCCGCAGTAACCGCTGTATCTGATCCCCTCGAGCGCTTAACTTTTCCTCTTTGCTTCTTTACAGCTACCACCACTTTTAACCTGTGCCTCATTCTCAAGCGCGATCCACGCATACTCCTTACTGTTTAATTGAATACATTCCACGCATTAATCATAATGTTTGAGCTCACTTATAGACGATGTAATGCAGTAACCTGATACTATCTATGATTTGCAATGTTTTGATAGTGAATGTTTTTCATACGGTACCCATTGTAGATACTTTGATTTACTGTTGTTTTGAATGATTTAATGTTTCTTATTTGAAAGCTAAGGTCCTGTATGTTTACATTTTCAGGCCCCTGATGAAGGGTTATTTCTACTAACCCGAAATGCATTGGGCAAGCATGAAGTAATGTTATGAACTATTCAACACGGATATAATTATCTATTATCATTTGATGAAGGAATATTCTTTGGAATGACAATAAATTCTTAAAAGAAGAATATAAGGAACATCTGATTGTATTTTTTCGAATAAAGATAGTAATCCTTTAAGAAACTGACCTAGTTTCATGTGAAATTAGCGCGCCTTTTAGTGATTTCCCAATCACATGTTGGACCCATTTCATAAGGCACTATAGGCATAGTGCGACAAGGAAACGCACCCAAATTGGTTTCATAGCTCACAACCTATCGAGTGCACGGAGATACATTTACCAAATTTTCAGAAAACTTCAAAACCCCACCTGGGTCACTTGAATAATAGACTGAACATTGGTTTTCGATTTTGTTATACTATTGTTTGACTAATAACGTGATATGGCATTTCCAAGTATATTGGCATTAAAATACACTGTAGCCCCACTAAACAGCATGTAGAACACTTTCTGGTTATGTTAATATCAAATAAGATGAAATGTGTGTAGGACAAAAAAAAATGTATATAAGTCTATTATGTTTAAAAGCTATATGACCGCTACAAGTGTAAACAAGTATGAAATGCTTTTAATGTGTTAACAAACAATGTACGCTTGAATTTATAAATGAGACTGCACCACGAATACCTTATGATATAGTGGAGTCCATCTAAATGGAATGTAGGATGTTTATTCACAGGATGTCTAGAAAACTAACACATATGGAATCATACATCATGCATTTGAGTAGAATATATGTATGTGTCAGCACTGAAATAGCAGGAAACTATGTTCATAAATAAATACAGACACGTAGTAAACTACAGAAATGGCGGCCGTATTGCAAATAGGTTAGATGAATTTAGCAAATAATATTGTCCTTTACAAAACAACCATAATATCAAATTTATTTATTTCCCTACTCTGATCGGACCACTGCAATAAGGGTCGTTTTTTCAGCACAATGTGGAGTTATTTACCATCATTAAACTTATAGATTAAGATGAATTACGAGTTACGCTATATCTATCTACATACAGTAGGCTATAAGAACTACAAACATGGCGCCTATATATTCGCCGCGCTAACAGGAATAGAAATCAACCAGGAAATGGGTTAAAAAGCGAACGGCTGTGTTGATGTAAGCATTATATTGAAACTTGCAGTGACGTTCCGCCAAATTATAAATGAAAGTATATAAGAACTACAAATATCGTGTGTACAAAACCACCGTATTGATATGAATGGATATCAACCATTAATCAAGCGGCATTCCGAACGGTTTCTTTAGATACAACCCGTATACTTAAACTTGCTACCTTTAATAACAAGTGGAGAGACCACAGGTTTAATTTATTATAATATCATATTGGGAGAAATGGATATGGACAGAATACGAGCAAGTTATCATGGTAACCACTGACACATACTACCAAAATGGCGCCAGTGAATAAATACGGAACGATTGTAACGTATTTTGGTTAATTGACGCCAATTAAGCCAATTATGCTAGCGGCGCATGTGTATATAAACTCCCATTAAATTGAGTCAGTTCATCCAGGAGCTGACTGCAGTCAAGACAGGAGACCGTGTATTTGAAGGTATGTGGGACACGCTTTGGAAATAGTCTAAAATTAGGGGAGGCTATCTGAGAATACAAGGTATGAGACAGCACCCGCTATATACATAAGTTGGGCCCACTTAGTAGGTAGTTGTAAAGAGAGAAAAAAAAGCTTAAATAACCTGTCTAAGCAAAAACCTTATGGATTAATAGACCTTTTGTTTCTATGCTAAGATAACCTTAGCAATTAAATATGTAAATATGGCTCCATATTCACGTATGGAATATAGCTGACACCTTACTGAAGTAAACTTCTCATTTGTCAAGTTAGTCAGCGGCTATATGTATACTATAAGGACCAGTATTGCAATGGCTCGAAATAGTCTTAGTTATAAGTTGTCAGTATTTAGCACTGTAAGAATAAACAGCTAGTACCATGTATTAAATTGTGAGTGTGTACTATACTACCTCTCACTACGACAGTAAAGTAAATAGCGGTCTATAAGAATACTATATGATCCAACAGTGAACTTAAGTAATTTCTAATGAAGAAATATCACAACATTTTCCCGCCCCCTCAGGTGCTAAAACCCGATACCACTAAAGAGAAGAGGTGGTGCTATATCGACTAAGGAAGTCCTATCTCTTGAGACCCTTCGATCCACATATGAGTATACAATGAGACCATCATGCGAAAAGTGGTTTTCATACAAACAAAACCATAAAGAACACATATCCTTTGCACATAAAGTAAGTGTTTATGTATGTAGAAGTTACTGACACAGATTAGGAAAAAGTAAAATTTGAAAAAACTAATAGTGAGTCTCTTTTTGCTCCGATATTGTAGGCAACGGAGGTTAAATTTATAAAAACACTTCAAAGAATAGAGACCGTGAGAAGGAAAAGTGAAGGTTCACCACTACATGAATGAAAGCCAATGGGTTTTGCAATTTATGTAAGGAAAATCAACCCTACCTTTTTGACCATTCTAGTTGACACAAATTTATTAGTAAATTCTAAAGGGAAAATTCTGTTTAAATAGGTGTTTCTATAAAATGTACATGGGAATTCTTGATTTTAACTGTATATATTTATTTTTAGATTGAAGATGACTTGTTTATAACTAATCTGTCCTGAAGAAGGTGTATTAAGAACTTTAAAGACACCGAAACGCGTCGACAAAAGGACCTTTATGAGTATTGTTTTAAATTGTTTGTACATTTCAATGTATATTATTTTTTTGTGAATATTGATGTATACTAGGTTAAAGATGCAACCTGTTAGATGATAGAGACTACAGCCTGAACAAATACGCTCTGAGTGAGCCAGATTCAAAACGGTGTTGCTGTCTAAATCACCTGATGTACTGATCAATTTTTATTGATGAAAAAAGTAACAGTGAAACCTATTTTGTATTCAAACAATCCCTTAGTTGTGTCATGACAGTTAATAGATGGTCGTTTTATTAGTATGAGAATTAATTGAGCAACACAGAAAGGAAATCCCTTTGTTTACTGTTTATATCACCCAGTCCTTTCTGGTTTTCTGTGTAACTCTCTCTTTTGTGAGGCATAGCACAGAATCAGCCATGACACACATCACTGATGATGCGCTGCAAATACTTGACCAAAATGGATCCTGTTTACTCATCCTACTTAACCTGCCTTTGATACGGTTAAACATGAGAGCCTGTTAGACCTCCTGAAACACAGAATGGGCTTATCTGGGGCAGTGCTAAGCTGGTTCATGTCAGTTCTCCAAATTGGACACAGCAATTCAAAATCAAGAACACCCTGTCCAAGCCCGTCCCAGTGACCATGGGGGTACCGAAAGGATCAGCACTATCCCCAACACTGTTTGATCTCTTCCTGGAACCTCTAACTGAAATTCCACAAACCTCTAACGTGCAATACCACATGTACGCAGATGATACTCAGCTATACCTCAAGATACACTCCTTAGAGGACATCAAACTACTTAATACAGCTCTTAGGAACACCCAAACTTGGCTGGCAGAGAATCATCTTAAATTAAACGCCCTAAAGACTGAATTTCTAATAATAGCCCCACCGGCTCAAATCCCGAAAATACAAGATTGGATCAAACATATCACGGCGTTCAACATACAACCTACCATTGTGGATTGAGCGAAGTCACTTGGAATAACTTTAGACAGTAACCTCAACATGCAAAAACATATCAGCAATGCTACAAAGGGAGCCAACTTCCAGATAAACACATTGAGGAAACTAAAACCCTTCCTACCACACAATGACTTTAAGCAGGCGGTACAAGCTCTGGTTATACCGAGTGGAATACGGTTGCGCCTCCCTTTGTGGCCTACCCAAAGCATCAACTGCACCTCTTAGAGCTTCAATTAATGCTGCAGCAAGACTCATAACTGGATCTAAACGTACCTCCCACATCTCCCCGGACCTTCAATCCCTGAACTGGCTAGCCCTAGATGCGAGAATTCCGCTGAAAATTGCGTGCATGACGTACAGAGCCTTACTATTTAAAAAACAAGGGTACCCAAAGGTGCAATAAGCTAGGGACCTTGGGTGCTTATATATTAACAAAAACAATGTCCCTAGACCTGAGAACAATGACTTCCAATAAATATAGACTCAATAGTTCTATATCCAATGTCCAGCCGGACAGTTTAATTTCCAATGTAAAAGGTGCATAAAAGTTAGGTGTGATACAAGTGGGACACCAGCCGGGGCCCAACTATCACACACAAGGAAGGAACAAACAAGAGAAAGTAGGCAAATTAAGGCAGTCTGAATATCATAAATTTACATGATTAAAGAAAGATAACAAAAAGGGGGGGGGACATAAACAGAAAATTAGACACATGTCTGACATTTAAACCAACAGTAACTAGCAATAAGATCTGTGTCAAAAACCATGGATATCACTCACAGTAAGTGTAATGCATATCCCAGCAAGTTAGTGAAAACCTACATGGGCTTTTCACGCAAGTTAAAAGCATGACAACACACAGAATAGGAGCGTGTGTATAGAGAAAAAGGAAAGGGAACATCAGCTGTGCACAGAGCCTATAAAGCCAAAAGTCGGGGGAACCCCGTGTGTACAAACCATAATTAAAAAATGTATACACAACTACGTAACCAAGAGTGATGTCCACATTGATACCCCTAACAGTGCGGGGATCAGGGTTTATATACCCTAAACAGTGCAAAGAGAGTGAAATGACCGTTCAACCAAAGGTACCAAGGTAATGTAGAGCTTACCGGGGAGCACCGGATAAGGCTCTATGGTGCGCAATTTATTTAAGGAATGGCAGCTCCTGGAACAGAAATGAGGCCATAAGATGGAACAGAACGTGCAAATTACATGCCTGTCTTGTGCTGTAAGCAACTAGAATCTTACCCGATAGCCGCAATTGCACGGCGCAGGTAACGGGGCGATTCTGTCAAAAGTAATGCAAGACTATATGTAACGCTCGAAAGTTTATAAAACCAGCAATACCAAATTATACAGTACAATAGCGCTAGAAGGGCCGCTTACCGGTAAATGAATAGAAACGGGTCCTCAATGGGAGTCCTCAAAATACGTGGGAAACCTCACGATCATTAGAGTAGAGGAGTCGCGGTGCCACCGGAAAAGGAGAATGTTCCGGTGCACGTGATTCTGTATCAGCCAATTGGGTGCAAGCCGGCATAACCTATCGGGATCAGCTAGGGTAGCACAGAGCCTTACATCAAAAGACTCCCAGTTACCTGCCACAGAAACTGACGATCTCTGGTGGGTCCAGATCCTCAAGAAATGCGGAAAAATTACTACCGAAGCCACAAAAATTCCATAAGAAAAAACCTATAACAGATCCTTCTCTGGGATGGCACCTAGAATTTGGAATGCTTTACCCCCAGAAATCAGACTTAACCTGTCCACTACTGCTTTTAAAAAGGATGTTAAATCCATCCTCATGGCCAAATACACATGAGTATGGTCTGCTGAATCAATGTGGTGTGCCGCGCTCTCAATCACAAGACATTTATTGATGCTAAATATAACGATAGTGTTTTTTATTATATTCTTTGTACTTTTGTTTGGATCTACTATTATTGCTTGTATATGTAACATTTACTGTTTCCATTTCCTGTTCCGGAGTGCCGCACTGCAGAGCGGAGTGAGTGGACACGCTGAGCGGACGCGCTGGGTGGCGGTTGAGCTAGCCACGGCTTTGACCGGCCTCGATCTCTCGTCTCCCCCCTCCCCAACTTGGGCGAAGCGGCTCCCTGGCTGGTGTTTGGCGCCTTTGCTCGTTTTCCACCCTCTCGTTTTCCGCCCTCGCCCCCCCTGCTACCCGCGGACTGCGTGGAGTACGGAGAGGGAGCATATGGCAGGGCGGAGAACCGCGTCGGCCAAAAAGCGGGAATGGCCCGGTAGCGGTGGGAGCACGGTAGCGGCGGGAGCCGCAAGGAGGCATCTTGTAGCAGCAGGAGCATCTCACGGGAGGCAAAGCACAGGCACAGCAGTGGTAACGGGCAGGACCCTCCAGATCCACCAGTGCCCAATCAGCTACAGCAGCAGATGCGGGAATTGGGGAGCTAGCAAAGCAACAGTGGACAGCCCGCCCCAGCGCCAGTTAAGCCCCTTCCATGAGTTGTGAGTAGCAGTTGGACCTGCGGTTGCCATTCAGTGCGGCAGGAGCCGAGCGGCGGCCGGGAGAGGTGTAGGAGCAACTCGGGCTTCCCATGTGAGGGATAGCTGCACCTTCTCATCACATCGCGGCTGGAGTCGTAGGACACTGTCCAGTGCGGTGAGTGGATAATTGCGGACAACCTGTGAGCAGGTCTTTTGTGGGACGGGACTGCTCTTAGCAATTTTAGTGACTTTAGCGCCTAATTAAAGCACTTTGAGCACTGTTAGTGAAAGCGAGTCACAAGGCGCAAGCAACTTAAGCAGCATAACCCACAGCAGCCTACAAAGCCCACAAAAGCCTCTAAAACGCCGCTGATAACGCATAAAGAAAAAGAAAAATACCTCAAACAGCTTAAACTATGCAACATAGTCTAAAAGTTAAAAGAGATTAAACAGTCCAAAAAATCCTCAAAAAAACATGAAGCATGAGATCAGGACGTGTACGCGGGGGACCTAAAGCGGCTGCGAACCAAACTGTGAGGCGGAAAAGGAAGTTGAAGACCCCGGACGGCATAGAGGGACAACCACAGGTCAAGTCAAGACCTGTTACACAGGAGGATAACACCATAATTGAAATTCTACAAGACTCCATGAGGCTAAGCAATCCAACTCTAGGGACTAAAACAGCAAAACGCCATCTATTCCAGCCTAAAATTGATACTAAATTCTGCTTTCTCAAAAATGCAGGTGACACCCTTCTCTCATGTCCCATGGCACCTGAGGGTCTACCAACACCTCTCCTGCCCTCCAGACAAGAGAATCGCTATAAGGAGGAAGGGATTGAAGGGTCTACCGCCCAAGGAGGAAAGAGGGAAAGGCAAGGGTCAGTCAGCCCAACAACAACTCCATACGGCCCAGCAGTCGCCGTAAAATGGAATTTCAAAACCCCAGAGAGAGAGCTCGCTGAATCGCACTCCGAGGATCTACCAACATGTGCACGAGATAGGGGAAACAAGATTGAGATCAATGGAGCAAGGGAAGAACAAGTAAATAATATTGAAGTATCAAGTAAAAACAACCGCAACCCTGAGAAAGCCCACAACAACACAATGGCCTCAACACCCAGGCGAAGCCAACCAACATTAAAAAAACTGTGGAAATTGCGCATCATTAGAGTCATTAGCCATCAGTGAACTAGACAACCCAACTGTAATCTTACGGTTGGGACTCAAACCTGATCCTGCAGAGGGAACCCTGGAAGCAAACACGGACAACCTAATGGCAGAAAGGTACAAGCAAGGCTCAGAAGATGGGGCACGCTACGTCTCAACACAACAACAATGCGATCCGAAGATGCCCCAATTCAATATGCCGAATGACCAAGAAGAACCTGATCAACAATCTTACTTAGATAAGGATGAGTGGGAGGCACTCCTTGCAACCCAAGGAGAGATATTAACAACAGACACAAGCGGCAAAATCAGCAACGAGGCTGGAAGCCCTAAAGTGGATATGCAAGGCACCTACCACGGCAATGCTTGGGCAAGCTTACTTAAAACTGTGAAACTCCTAGTGGAGGCCCTGCAATATCAGACTGATAAAATGGACTTGCAACTATCCCTTCTGAACACGCTGGCTGTCTATGTTGTGGCAATTGACGGCAAGCTGGGGAACCTGAATAAAACGCTGGAGAGCACTCTTGATCACACGTCAGTAGAACATCGAACCTGCAGGTGCAGCCCAATTGTGGACAAATTAGCAACTCTCCCAGCCATGCTGACGGACTTATGCTTACAAATCAAAAAGATATCAAACAACGTCCATACCCGGCTCACCGTAGAGCAGACCATGCCTAGTCACTGGGAAGACACAGTAAGCGACCAGCCTGGGCAGGCCGGCAAGGAGCACGCACCGACTACAACCAACAAATTGGGAACCACTACCAAAAATAACAACAACCCACAACCTACAGTACCTTCTTCTAGCCACAGCCATTCGCTACCACAGGCAGAGGAACAAATCTTTGAAATGAAATTAAATGCAAAACAAAGACGCGCACAACAACGAAAAGGTCGGAAACATAAGCAAAGTCCCACTAGGAACGGCTTCCAAAGACTCTTTGGGGCATCTTCACTGCAAGGAGGGACAAAGCTACACTCCACTGGGTCATTATCAGCTCTCGATGGGACAACGCAACAGAACACTCCCACACCTGAAATAACCGCCACTAAGAAAACTGCAAACATGACTAGCGGCGCCCAAAACTTCTTCAGCAGAAAGAACGACGCCAGAGGGGAGGCGGGAGCCAACCCTTCCCAGTCCCCTAGAGTTGGAAACCCTATCGCTTACCAGATCAACATTAGAACGGAAGAAGACAAAGGGGCGAGAATCCACATTAAAACTATAAACCAGGACACTAGACACACCACCAATGCCAGAATTACATCTTCAACCAATAACATCGCCGCGGTGGGGAACACAAATCAGAGGTGTCTGAACATCTAACACAGCGAACAAACAGCTAAAAGGGAAAATGAGAAAGCTCAGAACAGTCAGCTTCTGCCCATAGACGCAGCAGCCACAAAACAATTGGCCAAAAAGCACCAGACACCTCAAAAACTAAATCTCCTTATACCCCAAGAACAAATTCAAACCAGCCAGAGTTCAAACTATCAAAGAAACTCATGCCACATAGAAGGAATCCAAATGACACCGAATAGCGCACCGAAAGAGGCCAGTAGGCCAATTCCTAAAAACCAATTCAGTGTCTCCAACTGGGCAGGGGCAAGGGACACCAATGCAATATGGTTCATACCTGAATACGCCTCTAAAGGGAGGCATGCATCCTGAACCGAGGAAACATACTGCGGTTACTATCCCACTTACCGCAACTAGCAGAAGTAAAAACAACAGACTTGAAGTCAATAGAATTTATTAATTGCGGTGACGTAAAGGCAGGCGAAAAAACAAGAGCTACATGGACCACTGTAACAACAGCACATAAAATACTCTCAGAAAGGGACATCCTAAAATCCTGGGGATAACCAGGTTACCCGGATCTGTTAAACTCAGCCCTACCGAGAGGTTCTGTGACAGCATCTACTAGACCAACTACATCAGTACTGAGAGGAGCCTCAGGGTACTGCAACATGGACATGAGGCATCAAGCAGAGCAACTAAGGAGCCACAACGATCCCCTTATCCTGCAAGCTCAGGAAGGAGACACACGATGGTTCGCAAGAACCATCAACAATACAAAAGATTGACGCAATCTTCGCTCACTATATATGGGAAAAGCAAAAAAGGACACATTACGGATCTGCTCATGGAACATAAACGGACTTGCCAACAAAGTAACCGATGTCGACTTTGCCACCTGCGTCAGGGCCTTCGACATTGTGGCACTACAAGAAACATGGACAGTAGATCCGCCCCACCTTCACGGATTCTTGCGCTTCCATACAAACTCCATCAGGGGGGCAAAATATGGCCATCTGCAAGGAGGGTTGGTCATATATGTGGCGAACACAATTGCTTGTTCTGTTCGCATCTTTGGTCCTCCACTGAAATCATCACTAGCAGTTACTGTAACTTTCTCGCAAACATCGACAAACAAAAGGGACATGAGCGGATTTTGAATTCTCTTGAGGCCACACTTCCCCTTTGTAAAACTACTTTAAAACGGTCGCGGAAAACCGCCCCCTGGTATTCAGCGGAGCTTAGGGAAAAAAAACGACAATGTAAAAAATAAGAAAGAAGGTGGCGCCTGGAATACGCTTCTTCTGATAAAATGTTATACAAAGAGGCAATAAGAGCCTACAAACAAGAGATAAAAAGCATGCAAGCGGCTTACTTCATAGGAAAAATTACGTTGGCTAAATCAAAACCAAAAGAAAATTTTCAAATAGTAAAGAGTCTCACTAAACCTCCTCTTTCTCCTGCGTCCATCTGTAATACAGCGGCTCACTGTAATGATTTAGCGGAATTCTTTTACCAAAAAGTGTATCAAATTTATGTATCATTTACAGATGCGTACCCAGACCACCCTGGTCAAAAACGGCCACTGCCGCTAGAAGCTGTCCACCAGTCTCCAGCTATCTTGGATTAGTTTCCTTTACTTGAGCAGGAGACCCTTGAATTAATGATTCGTCAAGTAAAGTCAGGCTCCCCATGTGACCCAGCCCCACCGGACATATTGGTTTCGGTAATCCATGTTGTTCTTCCTACTATTATGAACCTGCTCAATGCCTCCCTGTCTTCCGGGATAGTTCCGTCCACCTGGAAACAAGCCATGGTGCGTGCACTTTTGAAGAAACCGAATTTAGACCCTGGTAATTTCAATAACTATTGCCCTATTTTCTTTCTCCCCTGGGTGAGCAAAATTCTCTAAAAAAAAATTAACATACACTTAACTCATTTTCTCGAGAGTAACCAATTGCTTGACGCCACTCAGACGGGCTTCCGCCCCAGACATGGGACGGAGAGCGCTCTACTGGCAGTCACCGAGGAAACCAGAAGGATTCTGGACTGGGGGGGGGGATCAGTGGCAGTGTTCCTCCTCGATCTGAGGCAGCATTTGACACGGTCAATCATGACACGCTATTGTGTCGCCTTTCTGATTTGGGAATATAAGGGAGGGCAATAATCTGGCTCAAATCCTTTCTGAGCAATAGGACTTTTCAGGTCTTCGAGGGAGATGCTGTTTCCTCCAGCAAACCATTGAGCTGTGGGATTCCGCAGGGCTCATCTTTGAGCCCTACGTTATTCAACGTTTATATGAGACCGCTGGCTGAAGTCCTCCGTCAATTTGGCATCAAGATCATTACATATGCGGATGATACTCAGCTAGTGGTCTCCCTCGCACAGGAGGACGGCCAGCTAGCACGGAGTAGCTTGATGAAATGTCTGGAGGAAGTAGAAAACTGGATGACAACATCTTGTCTCAGGCTCAACGGAGACAAAATGGAGCTGATGCTCCTTGGTCCTTCTGCCTTATCTAACATTGACTTCCTATGGCCCCCCAGCCTGGGTACACCACCTACACCTAAAGACAATATAAAAAGTCTGGGGGTATGGTTGGGTAAATCTCTGACTTTTAATACCCAGGCAACTAAGCTATCAGCAATTTGCTTTGGTCTTCTCAGGATGTTGAAAAAAGTTCTTCCACTCCTACCTAGGGAAGCCAAACAGATAGTCATTCAAGGTCTGATCCAGTCTCAATTGGACTTTAGTAATGCCTTGTACCTAGGTGCGCCTGATTACACACTGCAGAAACTGCAGATTATTCAGAACTGCGCTGCCCGCACGCTGCTTCAGTTGCCCCGCAGAGCGTCAGCAAAGCTTACAATGCCGCCAAATTGTGGAACCTACTTCCGCTCCAGCTTAGGGCTAACCCCAATTTACTTTCTTTCCGTAAGCAATTAAAAACTTTTCTTTTTAACACATACAACTAGTTCTCTGCGACGACTGTTTTCAGCGAGTAGCACCATTTTCTTGTAGCTCTTGGACGCCCCAGGGCAGCAACCGCGCTTTACAAATCCTCTTTTCATTTAATTTCATTTCATTTCATAAACGTGTACATTCAACCGAAATTAAAAACCAAACTAATTAAGGAAATGTACAAGTTTGCAGAAACATGCCTAAGAGAGGGTCCCACAATCAACCTTATTTTAACCAGGGACTTAAATTATTATCGAATGGGCTCTTCGTTGGAAGAAGAAGTGCTGTTGCATAACGCAAACTGAAATATCCCGCTGCAAGGGAAACCGGAAACGTGTATGCAAACCAAGATCGGAAAAATGATCTTGGAGGATTTAGAAGATCTTAACCTGAGGGCTCTAAATGGCAGACTGCCAGAAGATAATCCTCCTGTAGCCACACACAACTCCACAAAAACCAGCTCATTTCTGGACTACACCTTTGTTTCTTTAGGCCTCTTCCACCAAATCACATCTTTCCAGATGGGCAATAAAGGTGACAGCGATCACCGGCCCCAAGAAATAGCTCTGAGAACAGTGACCTCAACATTCGAACGCTGCCGGGAGCCTCAAGGAACAACAACTACCATCAACCTAAGACTAATTAAATTCAAACTAGCAGCAAGCAGCACGATGCTGGAAAACGCAAAACAACTTTTTTTTGAAAGGGTCGGAAACAGAGAAGTCGAGAAATGGAAAAACTTCTTATCTATGATGGAATCATACGCTACCAAGGTTAACCACCAAACCAGCAAAGATTCAGCGGGACAATGCCCATGCCACACACGGTAAAACAAGGAATTAAGTATGCAAAAAAAAGGATCAACCAACTCCTGAGATACCTTCGGGACAGACCCAGTGATAAAACTCGACTGAAAGCATTACAGAATCAAAGGGCAGTCCTTTAAAAACTGAAAAGAGACGCGAACAGAGCTACGGAGGAAGATCTCTGGGCCAAATTACACGCCGAGGTAAAACACAACAGCTCCAGATCTTGGATGACCATAAATCAATTCATCAATAACAATCATGATGGAATCTGCTCCTACATCTCTAAGGAAGTCTGGGCAAACCACCTCAGGTCCCATTTCCACCGAGGCAGTGACCAGAGAGACTATGATCAAGCAGATCGAAACAAAGTAGATTGCCAAAAGACACACAAGTCCTGGGCGGAAAACAATCTTGCCGTCTCTGAGAACTCAGTAACAGTCATATCTTCCGAGGACCCCCAAACCAACCATATAGATGCCATCAAACGGCAGATAGGAAAAGGGAGAAGAGAAGGCGCCCCTGGCCTAAATGGGCTGCCACCAGCATTGTACAAACAGGAAGCAACCTTCTGGGTAGAAGCTCTGGATCTACTTTTCAGAGAAATTAGAACACTGAACACCCTACCTAGCTCATGGAGAGGCTCAATCATCTCCCCTATCTATAAATCCGGCGAGAAGTCGGATCCACAAAATTACAGATTAGTGGCATTATTAGACAACGAAGCAAATTTTTTTGCTGGTTTGCTCTTGGAGTATCTCCAGGCTTGGGCAGAAGAAAAATCCATAATTCCACTACAACAGACTGGCTTCATAAAATCGGTTGGGACAACGATAAACATACTAAGCATGGCCATGCTTATGGACAAGGCTGAGGCCACACGGTTGTCTCTATTTTTATGTTTCATTGATTACAAAGCCGCCTTCGATCAAGTCAACCGCACCAGACTGTGGTCCAAACTACACAGCTGGGGGCTGCCACAGCCTCTACTCAAACTAATAATGAACCTACATACAAATACGTGGCTACAGGTGAAGCTGGGAAACGGAATGCATCTATCAAGGCGCATGCCGACGGAAAAAGGGCTAAAGCAGGGTTGTGTCTTAGCACCCACACTTTTTAATCTGTCATTGCCGATTTAGTCCCGCTACTAACCAGCTGCAACTCTCTTGCCCCGAAATTAGGAGATATTGCATTACCTTGTCTCATCTACGCAGATGACATAGTCCTGATCAGCAAAACAAAAGTAGGGCTACAACATCTCTTAAATACAAATCGGGATTTTTCCCAAGCAAATGACCTGACGATTAACCTAGCCAAAACAAGAACAATGATAGTCAGGAGGAAAAGACGTCAAACTGCTGCCTGGTTCTGGGGTGAGACCAGAATAGAGGACACAATGGAATACAAATATCTAGGCGTAAAATTGGATACAGGCGGCCGGTTTGTGGCACAGAAGAACAGCATAAGGCAGCACTGGCAATTACCCTAAAAACACTAAACTCTAAATTAACAGGCCCATCGATCCTACCACTCGTTGAGGTTGCTCAGGCAAAACTCCTGCCAACAATCACCTATGGCAGTGAGGTACAGAAAGGGAAGGATGCAAAAATACTCGATGCCACAGTAACAACGGCATATAGGGTCATCTTTGGGCTGCCGAAATACACCTCACCCGCCCAAAACAGACTTGAATTTAGAGTTTTGAAACAATCACTTGCTAGACAAGGGGCCTTTATTATCACTTGGGACAAAGTGTGAAAGCAGAACGTGGCACGCTAAATGAACAGTTGTGGAAGGAGCTACAATCGCACCCCGCATTACCAGCCGCAAAATATCTACACAGCAGCCTTCATAATTTGTGGCTAAACCAGCTCTGGGAGACACTGACAACCACCCCTACTTTAAAACAAGCATTTGCAATGCAATGGTCTCGGCATCATTAAAGGTAGAGCTATTGGCATTGCTCATGACATTTTTTTTCTTTAAATCAAAAATAAATGGGCATTGTCATTAACATTGCCAATACACAGCACTCTGCACTCAACAGCACACAATGCTCTGCACACTTGCTCTGCACTCACTGCTCTGCACACTCACTACTCTGCACACTCACTACTCTGCACACTCACTACTCTACACACTCACTACTCTGCACACTCACTACTCTGCACACTCACTACTCTGCACACTCACCACTCTGCACACTCACCACTCTGCACTCACCACTCTGCACTCACCACTCTGCACTCACCACTCTGCACTCACCACGCTGCACTCACACTCTGCACTCACCACTCTGCACTCACCACTCTGCACTCACCACTCTGCACTCACCACTCTGCACTCACCACTCTGCACTCACCACTCTGCACTCACCACTCTGCCCTCACCACTCACCACTCTGCACTCACCACTCTGCCCTCACCACTCACCACTCTGCACTCACCACTCTGCACTCTGCACTCTGCACTCACCACTCTGCACTCACCACTCTGCACTCTGCACTCACCACTCTGCACTCACCACTCTGCACTCACCACTCTGCACTCACCACTCTGCACTCACCACTCTGCACTCACCACTCTGCACTCTGCACTCACCACTCTGCACTCACCACTCTGCACTCACCACTCTGCCCTCACCACTCTGCACTCACCACTCTGCCCTCACCACTCACCACTCTGCACTCACCACTCTGCACTCACCACTCTGCACTCACCACTCACCACTCTGCACTCACCACTCTGCACTCACCACTCTGCACTCACCGCTCTGCACTCACCACTCTGCACTCACCACTCACCACTCTGCACTCACCACTCACCACTCTGCACTCACCACTCTGCACTCACCACTCTGCACTCACCACTCTGCCCTCACCACTCACCACTCTGCACTCACCACTCTGCACTCACCACTCTGCACTCACCACTCTGCACTCACCACTCACCACTCTGCACTCACCACTCTGCACTCACCACTCTGCACTCACCACTCTGCACTCACCACTCTGCACTCACCACTCTGCACTCTGCACTCACCACTCTGCACTCACCACTCTGCACTCACCACTCTGCACTCACCACTCTGCCCTCACCACTCACCACTCTGCACTCACCACTCTGCCCTCACCACTCACCACTCTGCACTCACCACTCTGCACTCACCACTCTGCACTCACCACTCTGCACTCACCACTCTGCACTCTGCACTCACCACTCTGCACTCACCACTCTGCACTCACCACTCTGCATTCACCACTCTGCACTCACCACTCTGCTCTCACCACTCTGCACTCTGCACTCACCACTCTGCACTCACCACTCTGCACTCACCACTCTGCACTCACCACTCTGCACTCACCACTCTGCCCTCACCACTCACCACTCTGCACTCACCACTCACCACTCTGCCCTCACCACTCACCACTCTGCACTCACCACTCTGCACTCTGCACTCACCACTCTGCACTCACCACTCTGCCCTCACCACTCACCACTCTGCACTCACCACTCTGCACTCTGCACTCACCACTCACCACTCTGCACTCACCACTCTGCACTCACCACTCTGCACTCACCACTCTGCACTCACCACTCACCACTCTGCACTCACCACTCTGCCCTCACCACTCTGCCCTCACCACTCTGCCCTCACCACTCTGCACTCACCACTCTGCACTCACCACTCTGCACTCACCACTCTGCACTCTGCACTCACCACTCACCACTCTGCCCTCACCACTCACCACTAAAAATACAGAAAGCGGACACCTCCCTGTTAGAATCCGAGGGAAGCGAAGAAGCGCCCAGAGATGACCACGTGAGCTCGTTCGCATGGGGAAGGAACATCGCTTAATCTTAAATACCATGAAGTGATTGTACTGTGGAAGAACGCCGCTACTCGGCCAGCATGGGCTCCAACTTGTTAAGCTCTTGAGATAACTAAATTAATTAGCGTGAATGCCCTTGTGGGAAATCAGCCCATTCTCTTGTACAAGCCGCCCGTGAATACAAAGAGAACACAGGCTACCTGATGTACGGCAGCCAACCAAAACACCGGCGGAAAGCAATTACTTTCCGTCAGGCCTGTACACTTCTCATAATAAGCGCCAATGGACGCGACATAAAGCAATCTGCAATGCATCTTTGTTCTGCGAAATAACCGCTCGTGGCCCGCATCGCTATTGTTTAGGCACTAATCAAATGCTACAGCTGGCTGCGCCGCACGACGCCAACATAAATAAGGTCGGCACTTTCACACTCACCCCTTGCATGCAGCCATTGTAACTCCACAGACCACACTTTGTCCCCAGCAGTCTCTTAGTATCGCGGCCGCCCCGGAAGTCAGGCACGGTCGCCTGTGACAGGGGCGGGGCCATGTTCAGACCGGAAGAGGAGGCAGGCGGAGTCGTTGCGTCTCGCGGCCCAGGGCTCCTGTGAGCGGTGTAGAGCCCCGGGGCCGCGCCAGCAGGAGGTTGGGCGCCGCGTGCTGAGGTAAGGTAAGTTCCAAAAGGCTGGAGCGGGATTGGTGCACGTGTGTGTGTGTGTGTGTGTATGCTCGTGTGTGTGTGTGTATGTATGTGTGCGATGGTGACGGCGGGGGGGGGGCCTCGGTGCACTTGTGTGTGTGCGCGCGTGTGTGTATGTGTCAGGGGTGGTGTCTCTGTATGTATGTATGTGCGTGCGTGCATGGGCGCTTGTGTGTGTGTGTATGCGCATGCGTGTGTGGTGCTTGCGCTTCCCAGGAGACAGCGCCTGGCCACAGCGCGCGTTCCAGTTACAAATCGCCTCGAAGGATGCGCGTGGCCGACACTGTCTCCTGGGAAGCATAGCCGCTGACAAAAGATCTCGGCGGAGACGCGCTTCTGCGCGTTGACGCCGAGACCTAAAAATTACTGTGGAGAACTGTGAAACTCCTTTCATGGCTGGAGGACAAGGATGCACTATCAAAGTGATCCCACGGCTGGATGACCCTGAACACATACACGAAGCCGAGCATACAAACCTACTTCAACTTGGGTTATGATAAAAACATAAAAATTGCTTTTATGAGATATAGGCTCGGACTGCTCCCTTGCGCCGAAGCCTCCCTGGCTTCGGATCCAAGCTGGCTCTGCGTGCCGCCTGTGTGGATCGGCTCAGGAAGACATGCTGCACCTATTATGCTCTTGTAAAGAACTTACAAAGGAACAAGTTACATTTCTGAAACAACCTTTTAATCAACGAGGGATCCGCACCAGGTGGCAAGCTTTGCTAGCATGTTTTGAACCGAGCGACCCACAATTGAACTGTAGAACAGTAAAATATCTGAGACTGTGCGGCAGCAAGATGCCAGAAATTCTGACAATAGGAACCGAACCAGAAATAGCACTTGCATAAACGCAAGGGGCCTGTAAACACTCTGAGTATATGATTCAGGAATCCAGACAACATGGCTTTTTAGAAACAAGAGTTTTAATTAATTAATTATGTACATGACAGTTTTTAAATGAGTATATTTTTTGTATTGCAATGTTTTTAATTAACTATGCAAATAAAGTAAACTTGAAACTACCGTTTGTATAGCGCTATGATATCCACTAGGATCTTGTTCGCGCTTTATATAACTTTCAAAATAAATAACATTTATCAGGAATCTTCGATAATCTCACTATACATGAAGCAGGCATGTCACTTTTCAGACCCTCCACCCCCCCTACCGATTTCTTGGCTTGCTCTTTGCCTCCACCCCATTGAAAATCCTCGGGCCATTGCAATTGCCACAGAATCTAGCCCTAACAAATTAATCTCCCACGCTACTTTGCTGGGGTTCAACTCCTGAGTGTCATTCCGTGAAACATCCGGTGCTGCAGCACTCTGTGTACTTTCCAGGTCAACTCCCTTCAAAGGCTGCTTTGAGCCCAAGGCAGCGGACAACATCTCAGGAATCAATGGCTGCTTCTATCTTCACAGCCCTGCATCGCCCTGGAGCTCTTTCTGCAGTCCCAGCTTCCCTCTAGGTCCCGGCTTTTGTTTTTCAGCAGCACCAAGCTCCACCTCCTCAACTTTCCTACCCCCAATACAACGGGGTGGAAACTGAGCACCTGCACCAACCGGCACCGCATCAGTCCGGCCCTTCTCCTTCACAGGTTTTCTTGGCCTCGGCGGCATGTTCCGTCATAGGTATTTGTTACAGAGGACACCGAATCCAAGTTAAGCAAGATCCTTTAATGGTATTGAGGAGCGGCAGGCGGCATGACCACAGCTTCAAGTATCCAGCAGTAATTGTCTAACTTGAAAACATACTTTCCTAAGGAACACAGATAATTCCTAATGACATAGAGAAGTTTCATTACTAAGATCACGTCGAGTAAATTCTAAATCAGAATGAAACACAACAGTATTGGCTAAACCAGTAGCCCAGCTTCCCCAGTATACTGTCAGCCAGCCACGCCAATGCTGCTGCCAGTCAGACCCTCAGTGCCTTTGCTGCGTGCAAGCCGCTCAGGTATTGTACTCGAGCTACTGTTACTCTCTGTGAAATCTCCCGCACACTGAAAGCATTTCCTACTTCACCATTTCATCATTTCAGGCTGAAGCTGAGGAGAGTAGTCAGCGTGGCACACATCTTGCCCCATCAGACCGCAACACACCAATCTCATTGCTTCATTTGCTGAGTCTCTGCCGGCATCCACATGTGCGTTACCATTGTCAGAGCCTACTAACTTGCCCATTTCTTTATACTTTCAGGGTGTTAATAGGAGACGCCGTATTACTTTTCACAGTATCTGGGGGTGGCGTTGTACTATGTACATTAATTAGGATGCCATTCGCTTCCCTGTGAAATTGCTCCATATGATATAAACGACTCCTCGTCGACCATCTGGCATCACAGTTTGCCATCTGCCAACACCATAAAAGAAGGGGTAAATCGAACATGGGTAGGGTGATTCATGATGGACATTGGACCTGTTTACTGCGTTATTGTAGTTTGTTAAGGTTTTGTGAAATGTCACAATTGTTCCATGCAGTGCTTTAAATGGAAAAAGTTGGAAACCTCTAGCATTACTACACTGATGTATTCCACCCAGTACCACAACAAGATACTTAAGAAGCAAAATGTCAAAATACTCTGCCTGTGCATCAGGAACATTTGTCTTTTGCTTTCAGCAACAAAGTCCTGCTTTTGAAAATCTTTAAAAGAGAATGCCAGATGCCGGTGCACCACCACATGTACTTTCACCACAGAGATCCTGCTAGCCAGGTGGGTTTCTCTGAACAAGGAAGGGCTGGCCCCCACCACCAGTGTAGGGTGAAAGCCCTGGCCTCTGCCAATCTGTTGAACCGGTGGGCTGCACACCAGGGTCTAAATAACGTCCAATGTGGACATTAAGCCAGCAAAACCTGGCACAAACTATGCACCCATCCTTTCACTCATTGCTCTGTCAATCCAATCCATCCAATGCATCAGCTATATTTGTCTATGGAGTCCATCCAGAAAAACCGAAAGTGCAACCCAAGGGAAAACACAGATGCCTCGTCCAGTAAAGGGCGTATGGGGTCCCCACAGTGGCACAGAAGGCATATTTCAACGGATATTGACGATCATCCTAGTAAAGTGTTATGGATCCGTCGTGTCATATCAATGGGAGCTTAAGTCAGGAAGGCCGTAATCTGTCACCGTTGAGAGCTGAGTATGTACAGATTAGATTGAAGACAAAAAGAAGAAGGCGGAGAATCCAATGATTGAAGTATGAATGGCATGACTTTCGGCCCAGGGCACTACACAGCCTTAGCAGGCCCAAACAGGGTAAACCCTAGGAAAATGTCCTTAATATTTGGCCTTTTTGCTGGACACCTCAGCAACATGCAACGCGTGAGACAACCATAAGAAGCAGATGATGAGGCCAGTTGAGGGAGGATGGTTGGTCCTAATGGGGGTAAACTTCTGATGCAATGAAGCTTTCTAAAGGGACAATGGTGAGGGTTGGGTGAAACAATGTTGAGGGACTGGCTGGAACCTGACACAAGAAGGGAAATGAGAAAAGCTTCATGCAAGCACCCTCACTATCCACCACAAATAAAACAATGTGTTTAAAATTGTTTTTAAAGTTGATACTAAGCAACACAATGTCCCTAAAGAAATGTAATCTCAGACTACTTTTTTCAATACCAACCCCTTTCAGAACCTCAAACCCATGGTGTGCTGCTTAGAGATTGGGTCAGTTGTGGAGCTGTTTTTAGGAGGGTGGAATGCTTTTCATCCACACCACCTTGGGCTAGATGAAGATACTAACTTTGAATGAGAGAGATCCTCGGCAGTGCAGGTCCTCGGTTCCCATGAGGAAAACCTGTGACCAATGCAGCCAGCAATTGGGGCAACCCCAAGCCCTGTCATGGTATATTCACAGGATAGCAACAAAAACATCTCGATATAATATTTCAATGGGGGCTTTCTTAATAGCCTTAGGATGCTAATCTTGGTCTCAGACAGAGCAAGGTTGCTACAGGGGCGCTCCTTATGCACCAAGCAGCCAAGCTCAGTAATGGAGTGGCGGGTCCGTCGGCATCTGCCTGTTAAGTGAAGTCAGTGCTGTTAGTGTCAATTGACCAATGCTTGTTGAGTCTCTGACGCATTTTGGATTTCTATGCACACAAGTAATAACAATGTTTGTACAATATGCCATATAAGTTGTTCTAGCACCCACAAGAGTTCAACCAGGTGTTGACTCAGCACACGTATTTTAAAGATTAGCCAGCATTACAGAAACATGTGCAAAGTGTGAAAAACTTGCGCACGTTTTTTTCCTCATTAATGAAGGCAGCAGCCAAGGTCAATTGGCATTGCAGAAACACGTGTGAAGTGCCAAAACGTGCGCATGTGAGTATAGACTCAAGCGAAGTACAAGGGTATTTAAACCACTCCCGCAAAGCATAGATTGCTTAGCCTCGTTAGTTCTTGAAGCTTACCTGACTCCAGTCGAGCTCCGGTGTTCCACGACGGCCTCGTCCAGAGAGGCTTTCCTGCTTCAGGCTGAGGGCAAGTGGGATTCGAGACAGCGCATCGGGACTCCTTGCCTCATTTCTGTCGGGCAGAGAACAAAATGTCAGCTGGGAGAATCTTAAATCAGACACATTTCATCTTCCTTGTGGAGTCCCACAGGGTTCGGTGCTCTCCCCCACACTATTCAACATATACATGACTCCACTCGCCAAACTAGTTAATGACCACGGCTTCTCACTTGTCTCGTACGCCGATGACACACAAAGCATAATTTCTAAAGCTTCTAGGGAGGATGCACTGTTGGCTAGATTCCATAGTTGCCTCGATCGCATCATACAATGGATGCACTCAAACTACCTGAAATTAAACATTCTGAAGACTGAAGTCATGGAGTTCGGTTCTGGTGCTCATGTCTGGAATTCTGCATGGTGGCCAGCAACAGCAAGAGCATATCCTACACCAGCCGGGAAAGTTAGAAACTTGGGCATTGTCTGTGACACACAGTTTAGCTTTTCAGCTCAGATTAATCAGGTCACCTCAGCCTGCTATTTCACCTTAAAGATACTGCAAAAGATCGTACCGTTCCTTCCAATGGAATTGAGGAAGATTGTTGTAGTGGCACTTGTCTTGTCACAGATCGACTACTGTAATGCCCTTTACCTCGGGATGATAAACAGCAGGTAACGAAGTTGCAGTCCCTGCAGATAGTGGCAGCCCGTACCTAGTTGAATAGCCCTGAATTCAACCGAATTTCGGGGGCTATCAGGAACCTCCATTGGCTTCCAGTTAAAGAGCGCATAGAATTCAAGGGACTGTGTCTAATCCATAAAACCTTGTATGAATCTAGTCCAACGGAATACCATAAATTATTCCAGTGGCACACCCCCAGACGCCCACTAAGATCATCCAATAAAGCACTGGTAAACGCCCCTTTAATTAAGAAAGCATATCTAGCTCCCAAACTTTTGAAAAAGCTGCATGTACACATGAGACCCCAGCCAGTCTGGCTGAAATTCCGGGGCCAACTGAAAACTTGGCTGTTTCCCAATCAGTAAATTCGGATTTTCCGGGCTCCACTTTTTAGGTCTCGCCTGTCGATGCGCATGCGCATCGAGCAAGGCGAGAGTATTGCGAGTTATCCACTCTTTATCCACACTGCAAGGAATCGTGGCGATTCCTTGCAGTGCCCGTGACTTTTAAGGTCAATGCGCATGCGCATTAAGCTTATGCGCATGCGCATTGACCTTAAAAGTCACGGGCGCGTGCACGTCCGTCTTTGTTTACCCCTCCGCCCCCTCCCGCCGTGTCGCATTTCTCCTCCCCCTCCCCTCTCTTCCTGCCGTCTTCCTGCCGTGTCGCACCTCTCCCCTCTCCGCCCCCTCCCCTGCCCGCCCCCTCCCGCGTGTCGCATTTCTCCTCCCCCTCCCCTCTCTTCCTTCCGTCTTCCTGCCGTGTCGCACCTCGCCTGCACGTTTTCGGCAAGGAACTTTGCCAGCGCTTGTTTGTCTTTGATTCTTTCAGGTAAGGTATATTACTTAAAAAAACACAACCACAGGGGTGTATTTTTCCAGTACTGCAATTTTCTTATACAAATCCAGTATTTTAAATTGTGCACCTTGTTAAGTGGTTCTTTCTGAGACGGATATCCGGTGTTAATTTAAGGAGGTCTTTTGAGGCTTCAGTAGAGTAAAACAACGAGGGGTAATGATTTCCAGCCGCCGATTGTTGTCTTGCAATGTGACCAGCCAAGATGTCCGTCAGTGTCTGGCTATTTGTGCTTCAGGTGGGCTGGCTCTGCTAACAGAACAGCAATGGCCGGACACCACAGGGGCGGTGGTAGACATCTGTTCACCCTCGCTCTCCTCCTCTTCTTACTACGAGTGCCACTCTGTCCTTTGCCCCTCTCCTGTTCTCCTTCACACCAATGTTCCCTTCTCCCAGTTACAGCTCCCCGTACCTTGGCATAGCCAGCACTGCTCCTCTTTACCGCGCCCACAAACTGCACCTCAGCTTCCCACTCTCAAACCACTGTTCCCTGACCTTCGTTGTCTGCACCGAGGTCTGTGCCACTCTCTCTCTGTCGCCTACTCTGCTGGCACATGCCCTGCCCGCAACCTCCTCCCCTTTCTGTGCCATGTCCCATGCAGGTTCACCGCTCCCTCTCCTCACAGGTTTTCTCTCTCCATCCCCTGATCCCAGCCACTGTGCCATGCGTCTTGCTTGCTCTCCTGCTGGCACCGTGTGCCCTGTGCCTCTGCTCCTCTCAGGCTCAGTCTCTCTCCATCTACTGACTCCAGTCTCTGTGCTCTGCCCCTCGCCAACTTCTCGGTCACTATACCTTGTTCCTCTTCACTTCTGTGTCCTGTCCCTCTCCGTCTCTGCGCCTTCTCACTGTGCCCCTGCTTCCTCTTCCTCCCAGTCTCTCTGCCCCTGCCTCCTCTTCCTCCCAGTCTCTGTGCCCCTGCCTCCTCTCTTCCTCCCAGTCTCTGTGCCCCTGCCTCCTCTCTTCCTCCCAGTCTCTGTGCCCTTGCCTCCTCTTCCTCCCAGTCTCTGTGCCCCTGCCTCCTCTTCCTCCCAGTCTCTGTGCCCCTGCCTCCTCTTCCTCCCAGTCTCTGTGCCCCTGCCTCCTCTTCCTCCCAGTCTCTGTGCCCCTGCCTCCTCTTCCTCTTAGTCTCTGTGCCCCTGTCTCCTCTACCTCCTCCCAGTCTCTGTGCCCCTGCCTCCTCTTCCTCCCAGTCGCTGTGCCCCTGCCTCCTCTACCTCCTCCCAGTCGCTGTGCCCCTGCCTCCTCTACCTCCACCCAGTCTCTGGGTCCAGTGCTTTACCTGTCCCTTAGTGCTGTGCCCTGTCCCTCACCTGCTGGCGTGGTCTCTCTCCCGCTCCCATCCTCAGTGCCCTGAACCTCTCTTCCCTGCCCTCGCAGTGGGCCGTCCTAATGCTGCTTCCGATCCCTGGGGGCCATGCCCGCTTTCCTCGCAGTCCCCCCTCCCCCTTCAGTCCTTCCTTTTGTGTTCCCTGCTCCCCACCTGTCACTGTGCGCCGGGCTCTCCCTCTCAACCCCTATTCAAGACGCCTGTGCACCAGGTACTTGGTGAGGGCGGGGAAGGGCTGAGGTATAAAAAGATGCCCACTGCAACCTGTGGGTGATGTGGTGAGCACTGGACTTAAAGTAAGCAATCGATCATTTTTTTAAGCCTCGATAAAATAGAATATTTTTTCCAGTACTGCAATTTTCTTATACAAATCCAGTATTTTAAATTGTGCACCTTGTTAAGTGGTTCTTTCTGAGACGGATATCCGGTGTTAATTTAAGGAGGTCTTTTGAGGCTTCAGTAGAGTAAAACAACGAGGGGTAATGATTTCCAGCCGCCGATTGTTGTCTTGCAATGTGACCAGCCGAGATGTCCGTCAGTGTCTGGCTATTTGTGCTTCAGGTGGGCTGGCATGCGTTCTCACATATTTTGCAGCGGGAAATGACTGTCTGAGGGGCTCGCTCCACAACAGACATTAGCAATAGATTTGTTTTCCGCCCGTGTTTGTGAGACGCAGCGCACTATCGGGCCATTTGAAGGACTTTGTGTCAGGGACAGGAAGCAAAATGAGTGGCGTGCTGACCAAGCATATCTGGTAAGGCGGCTTTGCAGATGAGCGAAGCTCGCGCTGTTTAAGAGGATGCAATTACTTTCGAACTTTGTGCGCGCGTGGAGCAATCTGATGGCTTGTGGGCGTCGTTAAAATCCAATAAATGTATTAGTGGATTTTCAAAACCTGTCTTTATTTTGAAACTAATGGCTGTGACATCCTTTGAAGTGGATGCCGGCTTGTGCCCTCTGGCTGCGATTCGTCTTTGCATCGTCTCCAGCGTGACATCGATGCCCAAGAACTCGCCCACCTGCACACCAAAAGCATCGCATGGGGATTGGTCAGGAGAATGTATGACGAACCTACTGTGACTCGATTGCCGCAGCCTAACCTGCCTGAAGCACGTTTTCTTTACAGCCAATAAGGGAGGAAGTTAAAGGCTTGTTTGTTTATTTTACCCGCCGTGTCTCTGCTGCTTCCCCCTGTCCTGTCTCTCCTCCTCTCCCTCTCTATACCCTCCCCCTCCCCCCCACCACTCCCATCAAGTCCCTCTGGCCCTTCCCTCCTCCCCGGACCCCTCCTCCCCTGCCCCCTCCACCCTTTCTTGTTACCACTTGTAAAGAGAAAGCGGGCCCATTCACAGTATGGCGTGCAGGCACAGGCTCCACTTTGGGGTCGACCAGATCCACCCAATCTGTTTAATCCTGGCGGCAAGCGGTTGGTGTGTCGCAGGGGTCTCCACAGGTCTCACCAGGTAGGGTTTACCACTGACCGCAGTTCCAGGACGCGTTCAACTTGTTTATTTTTTTTTATCGGGAATGCTTCTTGTCAGAGGATTTAGCTCTTCAAGTTAAATCTCGATGTTATTCAAATATATTGTTACTTGGTTTACTTGCTTTAATTAAATATTGCATATTCTAATTGAACAGTGCCACTGCTTCCAAAAATCAGGTGGACTTTGAAGACTTTTAGGAACCAATTTTATTTTGAATGCACACCGCATAAAAATTAGGGGCACATAAGAAATGTGATACTGCATTTAATCACTGTATACCGACACAAAATGCCACATTTAAGTATTCCTGTTGATGACATGTGGTCAGGCACCCTCAACCCCTCACCCTCACTCACCCTCAACCCCTCACCCACACTCACCCTCACTCACCCTCACTCACCCTCACTCACTCACCCTCACTCACCCTCACTCACCCTCACTCACCCTCACCCACCCTCACCCTCACCCCCTCAACCCCTCAACCCCTCACTCACCCTCAACCCCTCACCCTCAACCCCTCACTCACCCTCAACCCCTCAGCCTCACCCTCACTCACCCTCAACCCCTCAGCCTCACCCTCACTCACCCTCAACCCCTCAGCCTCACCCTCACCCTCAACCCCTCAGCCTCACCCTCACCCTCACTCACCCTCAACCCCTCACCCTCACTCACCCTCAACCTCATGCTAAAGATTTACAAAAAAACCCATTAACAATTCTAAAAGCACTAACTCTAATGCTGCGAGACCTATTGCATTTCTAATGCTTGTTTCTCTATGCTTCTCAGCGCCAAGATGCTTCAGCATTCGAGCGCTTTATACTTACTAGTTCCGGTCCAGCCCCTGGTGCCTCTTCAACATCGTTCCGGGCCCGTCTTCCTGCACAAAGACTCGGTTCCTGTAAAAAGAACAGAAAAAGGTTAAATAACGCAGTAAAGACCCACGCAAGACAGCAGGCTGAAAAGGTGTCATTACTTCCGAACCCGGTAAGCCAGAAGCTTAAACAATTCAGCCTTCAACCTTGGAGACCCTTGGCAGCGCGCAAAGGGTTTTCAAGGCAATTACTTAACATAAGACTTGAAATACTTTACAGAAAAGACATTTACGAACATGTTGGTCACATTATGTTTTAACTGTACTTACATTAGCATTTGTGAATATAACAGAAAGCAAGTGGGTGCATACGAAATTGCAAAGAAAACAACTGAGCCGAATCTGAGCAGTCTGTTGTTGGTGCTTGTTTGTGGTGTCTTTCCTTTCATTTTTTATAGATCTTCATTCATCTGACGGAGAATCATTTGTCAGGTATGAAAAATACATAGTATGATAAAGTAGGAGAGCATGAATAAAAGCAAAGCAAGGCATGATTGGTATGTTTTAATGTTTCTTTACAGTACGAACAGAAGAGCAATGCACTAAGGTTTTAAACTGAATACTATCAATCAAGAGAGAGAGAGTAGTATTTAGCTTCAAAGTAATGTGGTAGGATTTCTGAAATATAAAACTCATGTAGAAAATATAGTAGTCTTCCAGGAACATTATTATTGAATTACAAATGTACGTGTTTTCTTTTAGATGATATCTCAAGAAAAGCAGAATTGACACATACATTAAAGAACTCCTGAACATCCGACTTCCCTGAGAAAAAACACAGTTTCAGCTCCGGACGGAATTCAGCAGATTCCAGTCTTTTTTTCTCTCTTCTCCTATCCAATCCCCTTCCCCTCTGGAGCTAGTGAACTGACAGATTGCTACTACTCTTGCCAGTTCATTTATCTTCCGGAGGGTTTGGAGAACAGACATCTTCAAGAAAGGAACAAACTGGAGTTCAGGTGAGTGGCAAGGCGTAACACTGCCCACCTGGCTTAAATGAAACAAACAACCACAAAAGCATACTGTGCATTAGTGGGACCAAAATCAATGAAGGCTCAGTTTACGCACCATGAATTGACAAAATCACATGGATCAATAAAAGGACACCAGTACCATCTGGCACAGTCCACTCCAAAACCAAAAGCGAGGGGGAAAGGCATTGGGGAATAGGTGAATTCAAGTAATAATACATCTCCCAGAAACATTGAGCACTTGCCTCAGGACTGCAAGGCTGCACATTTGGGGTTGAACGAATGAGAGTAGAGGCCAGAATGCTAAAACTCAGTCAGGGCACACGCCACACCTCTTTAACCCCTTCGCTGCGGCGGCTATTCCGCCGCAGCGCTAAAGGGGCGGGGCGGCCGCGCGGCGGCCGCATGCTGGTGACCGAGCCGCCCCGTCACCAGCCGCGGTTGAGCTATGTTGGTGACGGAGCGGTTCCGTCATGACCCGCCCCGCTCATTAGAACGCCCGCGCAGGCGCGAAATCAGCGCCGCGCAGGCGCGGCGGCTGGGCCATGACGGAACCGCTCCGTCATCAGCACAGCTCAACTGTAGCTGATGACGGAGCGGTTCCGTCATCAGCAGGGGAGGGGTTAAAGAGCACTAGATCACAATGCAGTAACAGTCCATTAACAAGCTGCCTTTTCTATCACTTGTTAACGTTATGCTTGTCTTTGGCCCTGTACAGCGCTACGCTGCTTTTTTCAGCTGAGTTCGCAGTATACAAATACCACATACATACACACATACATGTGTCCACCAACGCAAGCATCAATGTGCAGTGAGACCAATTTCTTTAGCATGGCACTTCACCCAGCAGCCTTTAGCTTTGTGGCTGTCTTCAGCCCCCATACTTCTTCCACTAGACCCAGCACGATGCACTGCTGTACTCCGTTGACTTAGCTTGGGGTCGAGACAAAAAGAGGAAGAAATTTTCTGCAACCAACATAGGCAGGCGGGAAAGGGACCACCTTATGCCACGAGCAATGGGACATATTTCCAGAGTGGTAATTCTGATGATCCACAAACACCGGGCTGAATAGTAAGGGATGAAATGGAAAAGGAAGGCTGTGCTATTGAACATTAAATGGGAACTTTTAAAAAGAGTGTGGATTCCTGTGTGTGGGAAGAGCTCATCCCCCTCAGTACTTGCTGCAAACTAACACCTGAACTTGGCTCTAGATTCATGGATTGAGAGAGTAATCCGTAGGCATACACTATGACCTCCTGACTCCCAGCATGAAATGTCTAGCCACCAGCCACTCTAAAGAAGGTTTAAAAGCTATAAACACAAGGGTAGGCCCCCAAGTAGGGGTATTATGTGAGCATGCCCTGCCAATGACGTTGTTCAATAGACTAAGGTATCACATGCCTGCTATCAGCAGAAAGAGTGTTTTTAACAAAGGAAAAATGCCTAAACTTGGAAAAATTGTATGGTTTTTAATAAGGTAAAGAGTCTTTCCACTGCCCCAGCCCAAAGCAGAGAGGAATGTTTTAAAATATTTCACTGGCTCATTAGCCGAATTTCTGGTCCTGGGCAGAGGTGGATGAGTTGGACTCACCAGCTCCCTACTAGCCCCAGTGCCTCCAGAAACCTTTCTGGAAATGTTTGTGTATGATAAAAAGACACCCTGATTAATTTAGGCACCACCACCCTCCGCTCCTGGACTCAAATCAGCACCGAAGACACAGTCCGCACGATGAACTCCATCCACTCCGGATTTCCAACCGACCCCTGCCCTCACCACGTCTTCAACAAGGCCGACGCTATCATCGCACCCCACCTGCGGGACATCATCAACACCTCCTTCGACACCGCTACCTTCCCGGAGAGCTGGAAACACGCCGAACTCAGCGCTCTACTCAAGAAGCCATCGGCTGACCCCACCGACCTCAAGAACTACCGCCCCATCTTGCTGCTCCAGTTTCCTGCAACCACAGCACCGAGACCGCCCTGATCGCAGTCACCGATGACATCCGAGCGCTGCTCGACAACGGAGAAACAGTGGCCCTCATCCTCCTTGACCTCTTCGCGGCCTTCGACACTGTCTGCCACCGCACCCTAGTACAACGCCTCAGCAACGTCGGAGTCCAGGAGAAGGCACTGGAGTGGATCATCTCCTTCCTCGCTGGAAGGACACAGAGAGTCCGCCTCCCTCCGTTCAGATCCGAAGCCACCGAAGTCATCTGCGGCGTCCCTCAAGGCTCCTCGCTCAGTCTAACCCTCTTCAACATCTACATGAGCCCCCTCGCAGACATCGCACGCCAGCACAACCTCAACATCATCTCCTACGCCGACGACACCCAGCTGATCCTCTCCCTTACCAACGACCCCGCCACTGCCAGAGCCAACTTTCAATCAATCAATCAATCAAAGGTATTTATAGAGCGCACTACGTACCCAGAGGGTCTCAAGGCGCTTGGGGGGGGGGGGGGTGCTGCTACTGCTCGAAGAGCCAGGTCTTGAGCTTCTTCCTGAAGGAGAGGTGGTCTTGGGTCAGGCGCAGGTCGGTCGGAAGGGAGTTCCAGGTCTTGGCGGCCAGGTAGGAGAAGGACCTTCCTCCTGTTGTCGTTCTTCGGATGCGGGGGACGGCGGCGAGGGCGTGCCTGGCTGATCGGAGATGGCGTGTGGGAGTGTAGAAGTTGACGCGGCTGTTGAGGTAGCTCGGGCCTTGATCGTCTAGGGCTTTGTGTGCGTGGGTGAGGAGACGGAAGGTGATTCTTTTGTTGACGGGGAGCCAATGCAGGTCTTTCAGATGTCCGGAGATGTGGCTGTGTCGTGGGATGTCGAGGATGAGTCTGGCTGAGGCGTTCTGGATCCGCTGGAGTCTCTTCTGGAGCTTCGCGGTGGTTCCGGCGTAGAGGGCGTTGCCGTAGTCCAGTCGGCTGGTGACGAGGACCTGGGTGACCGTCTTCCTGGTCTCGGTGGGGATCCACCGGAAGATCTTCCGTAGCATGCGCAGGATGTTGAAGCATGACGAGGAGATGGCGTTGACTTGTCTGGTCATGGTGAGGGAGGAGTCCAAGATGAAGCCCAGGTTGCGTGCGTGGTCTGTCGGTTTGGGTGCGGTGCCCAGGGCGGGGGGCCACCAGGAGTCGTCCCAGGCGGAGGGCGAGGAACCCAGGATGAGGACTTCCGTCTTGTCTGAGTTCAGTTTCAGGCGGCCACGCCCTCGCCGCCGTCCCCCGCATCCGCAGAGCCACCACAGGGGGACGGTCCTTCTCCTACCTCGCCGCCAAGACATGGAACTCCCTCCCCACCCACCTCCGCCTGACCCAGGACCACCTCGCCTTCAGGAGGCAACTCAAGACCTGGCTGTTCGAGCAGTAGCGGATCCCCCCCCAGCGCCTTGAGACCCTCTGGGTAAGTAGTGTGCTATATAAATACGATGATTGATTGATTGATTGATTGATTGATTGATTGGTCTCAGCTGGGCTCCATGCAGGCATTAGCCACTTTCTCACTGATCAATGGTTCAATGGAAAAGCCAGAGTGGGCCCTGAAATGCTGGACCCATTTGGTAGCATGTCGGAAGGTTTATCCACTGGAGTGAGGGAGTTAGGGTGTCCTATTTAGAATATTACCCAAGCCCAGTCCAAACCCCAAAAGCCCATGGTTTGGTCGAAGGTTTGATGTTGCTCCAACAGTTTGGAAATTAATTGTAGCAGCAGAGGAGTGTGAGTATTAACTGGGTTGCGCATTACATTTGCTATGCTTAGATTGCTGTATGTTGCAGTGATTGTGTGGTGTTCTGCGGAGATATTTAAGTTGATGTGTGAATGTGGGACTTAATGCAGAGAAGTTGAAATAATTATCAGGTCCGTAGTGGCCTAAGATCCCGCGATATATACCTACATGGTAGCAGTTTCAGTGTAGAAGACACTGGGTGCAGTTGTCTGCTGTGTTGTTGATTGTGAGACGTCGTCAACAGCATTATTGAGTTAGGGACTTTATCTTTGTGTGATTGTGAGATGTGGTTGGTATAGGTAATCTCAGTGCACAGGAAAGAACTATTTCAATCTGAGTGAGATCCTGCTGGTCGAGGTTTGTCAGGGTAGGTCGGAAGGTGTTGCTCTGAACTGTTTCTTTTGTGTGCAAACATTTGTAATTTCCCTAAAGGAGCCAACAAAGGTAGTTGTGGAAATTTCTTTAATTTGTTTTGTGGAAATTGGCTAGAAAAAGTGCTCATGAAAAATTGTAAAGGAGGGTTAGCTGCAAAGAGTGAGATTGACGTCACAATGTGCCGCGCTGGCGTGGGTCGGTTGGGGGTAGAGCCACGCTGCTATTGGTTGAATACGTCATAGGGAACCGTGCTGGGATTGGTTGTAATCATTAAACAGAGAATTGTCAGTGAAAATAATTTCCTGGTATCTACTAAAAGTAATTTGTGAATATTGTGCATTGTTGGATGAAAATGAAATTCTTTAAAGCATTACAACGCCTATTGAAGGGAGATGTGACTGTGCCTGTTAGAACGGGGTAAGAAGCACCACCTGAATGTACACCAGGTCATATTACGGTTATAGAAGTGGGTCTTCATACGTGTTTGGCTTGCACAATGGATTAAGATCACTGACAAGGATGGTGCATTGACAGTTCCTCGTTATGGGACATTTAATTATGAGAATTATTAAGCATTTTCTTTTTTTTTTTACTTTTATTTATTTGCTTTTTCCTACTAATGACATTATCAGGATACTACTCATAATCCCTTATACAAAGCTTGTTTACACAAAAACATAACAATTAACAAAAAAAATCTAGGACAGTCATTTACATCAGGCATAAAAATTCAATACTGGACAGTAATAGTTCTTATAGCGGATACAGCCATTTGAATCCCCAGGTTTAGTCACCTGTTTCAATACCAAGTTCATAGACCCAGCACAACCTGTCATAGGCTCATTTCTGCCTTGGGGGACTTGAATTAATAGTGCCGGTGGACTGCAGATCTAACTTTGTATCGACTGGACCTTGTGCACGTAACCAATCCAACAAAGGATTCCAGATATCTTTGGGTCTGGACGCTGCGGGCATGAGTTCCCAGAATAACGAGAGTTGAGTTTGACAATATGTAATATCTCAAAGCCATTCCTTTACCAAAGGGGCTTGCAATTTCCTTCAATGAATAGCCACTCTGCGTTTGGCAAGCAATAGCAACATCGTATTTAATACCGAAGGCCCGCTGGAGTATCTTTAACGAATCCCAACAGGCCTATCAGCGGGGTGGGAATGGTTGGTGTGTTTCGGATTTCCTCGATGACACAAAAGACCTCTAGCCAGTACTTAGCAATAGGTGGGCTTCCCATGAAACGTGCAGGAATATTGCAGAGGCCGCTTTGCATCTCCAGCAATTGTCCGTATGTGGAAACTTGGCAGAGATCACTGTTAGCATGAGCTGAAGCCATTTTGTTTGTGGCATCCATTTTAGTTAGCCATGTGTTTGCCATGTGCTTCCCCATCTTCACTGTTACCTGCTTCTCTATTACGCCTGAGTCATCATCTATATTTAGCTCCTGCAGCACTGAGCCTGAGCACTTCGCATGCTCAGAGAGGCCTTAGTTGCTATGATGCACCTGTTACACACTTTACTGTCAGGCTATTTTAACTAATGTCAGCGATATTGTAACTCCTCCCACTCTGTTGACTAAGTGATTCTCATATACCCTTGTATGTAAAAGCCAATTCGTGTGCACACTTGTACCGCCTCTTTTTGAACCTCCATGCTTACTCTGCAGTAAAAGGTGTATAAAAGCACCATGGTTTCTGTACTCCATGTGCTGCCTCATACATTTCCTGAGGGTTATGTATCGATATAGTTCCACTCATGAGTCCTAATAAACTATCTCTTTAATAGTACAGCTTCCGTGCCAATCTCAACTTTATCAATCTAAAGGACCAGTGCGAAAAAGGGTAAACCCCTGCACCGTGAACCTCTGAAAAGGCTCACCCTGACAAATTGACTCCCGTTACGTGGGGCTCATCGGCGACTCGGATGCCCGACGGAGTGTTCTTGACGGAGGTTTGGAAACTCGCTAAGGATGTACACTGCATGAGGAGGCCCTTGTCTTTGCAGGCCGAAGTGCTTTTCCGATTTTTCTGATTTGACCCTCCAGGTGGTGCCGGTCTCCGACTGAGATCCCTTTGGGTGTTCATCTTACAGTGACCATTTGGTCGATTCAGAGCTTGGCAGTTGGAGGCTGGAGACTTTTGTTTGGTAAGGTCGTTAGATGCAACACTTTTTGATTTGCTTGGCCAAGATTCTTGTTTGGTTTGGGTTAATATATATAAATTGCAATTTATATAGGCAGGCAATGTGGAGATTATTCTCTAATTTTTGAATTCTTGAACGGTACAATATTTGCATCAAGTACTACTTTATTATAATAATATATATACAAAAATATTTTTTACATGCCTTTCTCAAGCATGCTTCAAAGAATGTGTTGCTTTCTTGGAGGTACCAATATGGATTTAGAATGAAATCAGCCGGCTCCCAATGAGGGAACACCAAATAGGCATATGTACATTAAAAATTGTATTTCTTCCATAATGTATAGTGCACTATGGAATAAATATACTAGGAAGGATCCTGATTTACGATGGCCAATACATGGGTCATTCGATATTAGAAAAATTCAGTATGTGGAACAATGTCTTTAAGCGCAAAAGTAGACAAGATATGTTTGACTGTGTATGAATGTGGGAGAAAGAAGTGCATGATGTACGAATGTGGGAGAAAGAAGCGCATGAGAGAGTGAAGAGAGAACAAGCACTAGCAGAAAAAGAACAGTGCAGAAATATTTATGCAAAAGCGCTAGAGATGAAAAATAAAGAAATTCAGGAAATAACGGAGAGAGAGGATAGGGAACACCGTCTACAGGGAAATGGCCAATATCCTGTCCGGCGCCCCCTTTATCCTCTACTTAATCAACCTCAGGATAATTCAATTCTATTAGATCGATCTCCGCCACCATATACTTTTCCCTCTCCCCCGAGGTTGATTCTGATGATGATAAATCTTCCCCAGATCAGAAAGGGACAGAGTTAGACCCTAAACGACACACTTGTTCAATTTTGACCTCTGACCGTGCGGCCTCTCTCAGATCTGCTGCTCGTAAAGCAGCTGGGGTGATGCCTCTGCTCAAGACATTATAGCAAATGTTCAGCAATGGCGGGAGTCAGAGCAGTTATATTTTACAGAGTCGTTTACTGGAGAAGTAATTACAAATTTTAGGAAACATTCCACAGACTTAGAGCCTGTTCATAAACAATTGAGTGACAGTCTTTTTTTCCCTTCTTAGGTGGCTGATTTAATTAGACATGTGGTTAAACTATAAACTGATGCATTCCATTTGCGAGAGGAGAAAAAGGCAGCTTCTGCAGTTGAAAAACAGCTCATATCCCCGTGCCACAGGAGGAAGTTCCAGGGACAGATAAGGATACTGTAGTTCATAGGAAACCAATGCGTGAAGCTGCGCCTTTATATGTTCCTCCTAGGGGTGCGGGAACGAGTGACATTAATGATTCAGCAGATATGAAGGGATATTTTATTTACAATTGGGTTTATATTCCTTGGAGTAGAGCGGATGTCATGGTGCTTAAAGCTGCTTTGCCTGACCTGCGGAAAAATCCTGCTGCTTTTTATGAAGAAGTTGAAAGGGCTATTAGTTCTTGCACTATGACCTTGCCTGATATTGACATGTTTTATGGGCTTATCTTACCCCCGTATATGTGGAGATTGATTAGGAAAATAGATGATCAGACAACTTTTGGAGATATTTGGAAAGAAATAAAGAGAAAAGATGCAGAAAGACCACCCCCGCAGAAACCACAACAAGAGATATTAGACCTCCCAAAGGCTATCATAATTAAGTTGAAAACTCTTATACCTCCTAAAAAGATAGATTGGACTATGTTAGCATCCTGCAAGCAAAAGGTGGATGAGTCAGTTTCTGATTTCTTTACACGTTTTGAGGAGACATTCCATGACTTTAGTGGGCAGTGATTGACATATGACACAGGCAAGCATCTGTTCGTTGACAAATTTGTCGCGAACATGTTGCCAGGAATAGTTAGTCGCCTAAAGGCCAGCGAGAGTTCTTGGACTACGTCTTCCCCAAGTTTCCCTTTTGACTATGGCTCAGTATTATGAATGTCAGGAATTGGAAGATAAAGGCAAGGAGGATAAGAAAGCTAAGGATTTAAAAACAAAGGTGATGTTAGCTCAGGTTTATGGTCCATCTTATAGAGGTGATGGTAGAGGTGGACGTGCAATGTATCGACCTAGTGCACCCTCTTTCCCTCGAGCTACGTTGTCTTCTGATCAGTGTGCTTATTGTAAGGAGATTGGCGCTCTGAGTGCCCACTTTTGTGAAGTCAGCAGTATCCGTGTGGTAGAGGACAAATGAAAAGCCTCCCAGGGAACTCAGGAAATAGGGGAGGTATGGATAATCGCACTAGGTTTGAGGCAGTAGAACATACTCAAAATTCTTCCAATACTTTTGACAGGCGTAATCAATATTAAATGTCTGATTATTCAACCTATGATTCGAAGGATTCTAGTTATGCAAAGGAATGCCTAGGATGGGGTAAGGGAACAGTTGAAGTCCCAGTAGATCAGAAGGTTCCCTGTGCTAATGCAAACATTTTGGGTTCTACTGATCGATTTTTGGTTGACACAGGAGCTACTCGTAGTGCCCTGTCTAAACAATTGGTTCCTAGGCCTTCCCAGTATGTCTTAACATTAACATCGATAGGATTCGATGGGACACCTTCCCTTAGTCCACTGTCACAGCCACTTGCATTTCGTGTTGATAAATTCACAGCTGCATGTCCATTCTTACTTTCCCCTAACACACCGGATAATATTGTGGGTCTCGATATGCTCAAACACTTTCGTGAAACGATACGCTGTTGCCCAGAATGTATGCGTGTTATTTTAAATGACAACTATCCTATGACTGAGAGGTCTTATCTCATTAAAGAAGATATTGCTTTGGCATTCCTACCCAGCACTTTGTGGGCCACATCAGATACTGATGTGGGGCAAATGGTTATTCCCCCAGTTCATATTCAAGTGAAGGATGGTGCTTCATTGCCTCGACTGCCTCAATATAAAATATCTCGAGAAGGTGAAGAGGTACTAATACGTATTGTTCAAGCTCTGATTACAGTAGGAGTTGTGGAAGAAGTCCCTTACAAAATTTTGTTAGACCTGGCACCTTGGTGTGAGTTTCCCTTCCACTTTTTGCTGATGTGCCTCAGATGTTTTGCTGGTATTCGATGCTCAGGGCACTGCGCCACGGCCAATCCATGCCGCAGTGCAAGTCCTCCCAATGTAAAGTGTATGTGTAATTGATTTCCATGATTGGATTATTTGGTTTACTGTTAGTCCCCAGTAAAGTGCACGAAGCGTGCCGGGGCTTGTAGATACAAATGCTGCTAGTGGGCCTGCAGCGCAGGTTGCGCCACCCACAGAAGCGGCCTCGTAAGATATGTCTCGGGTCCGCCATTGCTGACCCCGCGTACAGTCCCGTACTGTCACACTGACTGTGCAAGTGCCCACACTTGCCAGTCCCAGAACCTTCCCTCACCTTCATATCAGTCACCCCTATGGTAGGCCTACGGGCAGGGTGCATTGTAAGCGTAAGGTAGGACAAGCCTAGAGTGTGGCCTGTCCTAGTAGTGAATTACCGCCCTTTCTCTTTCTTCACTATTGAAGGGCTACCTGTTCTCTTAGTCCAGATGAGCTGACTGAGCTATTACACACTATAGTACTGGCAGGCTCAGGGAACACGGTAGCAGGTCGAGTTTAGTATGCCTGAACTCAGAATAAAAAATACTTCCTTTAGTAAGGTTTATTTTAATATCCTGTGTTTGGAAATGCTACGTTTATAAAGTTAGCCTTTGCTCGCCTAACTGTTCAGCCCGCCTCTGCCTGGATGTGTATCTGCTGTCTGGGTTTTTGTGCGTGACGGGGCTGGGAGATTCCCGGGGGATAGTCGGGTGCTCAAGGTGGTGAATGAGATGCTTACACCAGGATGGGTGGGCGGAGTAGTCCTTGACTCTGAATAGGGTTGTGCTCCACCACCACAATGCTGGCTCCACCTCCTGCGGAGCGTCTGATGTCTCTGCCCTGCACCCTGAAAGAAGACGGCAGCGTCCTGTCAACAAATTACTTCAGAACCGGGTTGAACCAGGCTCAGGCCCCCTGGCCTGCAAAGCAAAAGAAATGCAGTATAAATATAGGAGCTCCGCTCCTTACAAATCAGATCCAGTTTTGACCACGGCGAACCTCTGCCTGACTAGAAGGATCAAGAGAAGCTGAAGGATGGAAACCAGTCTGTATCCTGTAAGACTGGCCTGCAGTGGTGCCTTGCTGAGAGCGTAGAGGAAAGGACCAGATAGGACTTTGTAGACTTGTGCCTGAAACGATCTCCAAGGGCTTGATCGAGAGCTTGCCTCCTGAACGGAACCCCAGGACCAGTGGGTTCTATCTGCTTGTGCCCGTTTGCTATTGGGCCTTAGTTCTTATTCCCTCGCCAGAGTTGTGACTCGGGTGTCTTCGCCCTCTCCCAGGTCGTGACAGCTCAGAGCTTGGTCGCCCCGCCGTAGAGAGCCCCGCTCATTCCTGAGCCGCTCTCCGCTTCAGTGCCAGGCCGCCTGCTCTCCTGTCATCTCGCCGCTTAGGGAGTGAGCTCCGCACCTCTCATCTTCTCCAGCCGGAATCTGCACGGAGAGCATCTCATAGCCTCAGACGGTCCGTACGTCGTAACGTACCCGACTGTCTCGCTTTGCGTTCCTGCATACCAAGGCTCGTGCCGCACCTCAAGAAAGGCCTCCCCGTACTGTGGTACTGGAAACCTGGTGCTGCACCCGTCTGCCCGAGAACTCGACGCCCCTCAACAGATCCATGAGTCAGACCCGGCGTGCTAAGAAGTAGTACGCCCCGCAGGCCTGAACGGCGCCTCGCCCTGTGAGCTGCACCGATCCCGGATCGCCGCAACCCTCCACAGTCTAGCTCCTTCACCTCGGTCCTCGAGGGGGATTGAGCCGGAGAGATCCTCTGGAGAACTGTCGGCCTCGTTCGGGGTCCGCCCTCACAAGAAGCCGCGCCTGAAACGCCTCGGACTTTCACCAGCAAGGTACACTTGGACTCCGTCTCGAGTTCATATCGGATCCAGGGTCCGCAACGTTCTTATTTCCCTGTCATCGTACCTTGCTAAACAACGAACATTGAAAGACTAAGTTTGCCTATTGTGATCTGGTGACCTCAATTTACTAAACGTTATTCTGGTCTTGTGATAATCCTGCTTGAATCTAGCTTTTATATAAAGTATATGTATTTTTGATACAACCATACGACTGGTGTCCATTTGTGGTGGGTCAGTGGGTTTACTGTGTGTGATCATGAATGCTTAACTTACTATCGCCCTGAGGATTAGCCTTGTCTGCTCGCACCACACTACCTAGAGGGTGAGCAGGGGTTATTCAAAGGAGTAGTTCCCTTGCCCTGACATGGAGCTGAGGGTCCTTGCTTGTCACAAGTGCATACCTGTGCCAATCAGACACCTCCGGTTCCAACACATTTGTAACAGTCCTATCCTTCCCATTTTGAAGAAAGACACTGATACTAAAATATACAGGTTTATCATTGATTTGTGAGAGGTTAATAAGATTGTAGTGCCCCAATATCCAGTAGTCTCTGATATCACAACACTTCTTACTATGGTTCCTCCAACTGCAACTACATTCAGTGTGATCGACTTGAAGAATGCTTTCTTCTCGATACCTATTCATCCTGACAGCCGTTATTTGTTTGGCTTCGCTTTGAATGATCAATCCTTCAGATTCTGTAGAGCTCTACAGGGGTATACAGAGAGTCCTAGTATTTACAGCCAAGCATTGAAAAGACCGCTTGATTCTTTCCCTGTGCCAAAAGGGGTGGCTCTCATACAATATGTCTATGATATCTTGTTCGCTGCAGATACCCCTGAACAGTGCGAAGAAGGAACACTATCATTGCTTTCCTTTCTTGCATCTTACCATCACAAGGTTTCTCTGAAGAAATTGCAATATTGTAGACAGTAGGTTACATATTTAGGTCACCTCCTGTCTAAGGAGGGACGTACTCTCACACCAGGCCACATTCAAGCTATTTTAGACATGCCTGTGCCCCTTACTCAGAAGGAGGTTTGTGCGTTGATTGGCCTTACTTCTTTCTGTAGGCAGTGGATCCCTAGCTTTTCACATATTGTTAAACCCTTGTTGGCCCTTTTGACTAAAGACACTCCAATGCCCCTCCCATGGACTACTGAATGCCAGAATGCTTTCCAACAGTTGCGTCAAGCTCTATGTTCTGCACCAGTATTAGGCACTCCAAACTACACTAAGGCCTTTACACTCTATGTACATGAGAGGGATGGTTGCGCTCTCTCAGTTTTAACCCAGACACACGGTGAAAAACAGCGTCCTTGTGAATATTTTTCAGCTGTCCTCGATCCAGTCGCTCGTGCGTTGCCTGGCTGTTTTCGCTCTGTGGCAGCAGCAACTGTGTCCATACGTCAGAGTGAGGGGATAGTCTTGTCACATAGATTGCTGGTGTTAGTACCCCATGCAGTTGATGCCCTTTTGTACCAAACTTAAACGCAGCACTTAACTAGTGCTCGTTTGACAGGATATGAATTGACACTTGTGGCCCCTCATATCACCTTTAAAAGATGTTCGACTCCTAATCCGGCTACTTTATTGCCATTCCCAGCTACTCAGTCCCAGTTACAAGAGTCCCATGACTGTATATTCCTTACTGAGGAACAGACAAAGGGTTGTGTTGACCTGCAAGATACGCCCTTTTCAAGTGTTGATGGGGAATTTTGGGTTGATGGGTCCTGTTTTAATCTACCAGATGGCACAACATCAGCTGTATATGCAATCACAACACTTAAGACAGTAGTTAAGACAGCTCGCATTCCACAGAAGTCAGCTCAGGCAGCTGAGTTTATAGCACTGACAAGGGCGTGTGAGCTTAGCACTGACTTGTCTGTTAACATCTACACTGATAGCCGATATGCCTTTGGAGTGGCTTATGATTTTGGCCTAACCTGGAAGGAAAGAGGCTTTCTTACATCACATGGGACACAAATAGTGCATGGAGAATTAGTGCATAATCTCCTTACTGCCCTGACATATCCAAAGAAAGTAGCGATTGTTAAATGCAGTGCACACAAGAAAGTGACTGATAAAATAGGACAGGGCAATGCCTTCGCAGATCACAGCCTGTGAGACTGCAATGCAGCAAAGCACCACATCTATGTACGTGGTGAAGTCAAAGGCTGAACGTTGGCATAATGCCAGGCAAGAAGTGCTGGACATGCAGCGATCTGCCTCTGCTGAAGAATTAGACCAATGGTCTAAGGAGGGAAGATTGGATGATGAGGGCAGAAATAAAGACATGACCTAATGGAGATTGACACAGCCTATTTACACCCTATGATTCACATGGCATATGGGCCGGCACATGTTGGAGCATCCTCAATAGCAAAGCTACTTATGCAAGAGTGGGATCATCCAGAAATTGCCGGCACAGCTAAAGAAATAGTCCTGACTTGTCTGATTTGTCTCGAGTATAATCCTGGAAAGGGAACACGAACTCCAACAGGAGGGTTTGCCACACCAACCGCACCTTTTGAGGTTCTGCAAATGGATTACGTCCAGCTTGAACGCTGTAACAACTTAAAGTCTGTCCTAGTAGAGGTATATGCCATCAGTAAGTGGATAGAAGCGTACCCTACGAAAGATAATACAGCTCTTACTACAGCAAAGGTGCTTCTAAAGGTGCTCTTCCCTCAATTTGGCTATTGTCGAGTCCTGTGGAGTGACAAAGGACTTCATTTCATTGGGCAAGTTTTTGAGTATGTCTTGAAAGGATTGGGAATCAAGCAGAAGTTCCATGCTGCTTTTTACCCTCAAAATCCAGGCTTCCACATCTCTGAAATGGCCTGATGTGCTACCCCTTGCCCCATTTTCCATTACATAGGTGCCATATACACGATCTGGCCTCACACCATATAAAGTGGTATTTGGAAGGCCCATAAACATTTGGGGGATTCCTAAGCCACGCCCTATACATGATGTACCTTGTGTCTTGACGAGTGACTACCTGTCTCAGTTGACTGACAGCTTGCTTTCTATTCATCAACGGGTTTGAGAAGCTCTTCCTGACAGGTCGAAGGGTGAGGGTCATGATCTACGGCCTGGAGATCAGGTTATGGTGAAAGTTTTCCAGAGGTCGAATAGCCTGAACCAAGGTGGCTTGGCCCTGAGAAGGCGACCAGAACTGCAGTCCAAGTGACCAATCAGAAGAACTAGATCCAGTCCACGCACTGCAAGAAAGTGCTGTCTGCCCTGGTGGAGCCCGCTGCACTCACTGACCATCGAGACAACCTGGACACAGAGAGAGGCCAAGCCATATCACCTGAAGGACTTGAGGAAGTCTTCCAGGACCACATGATCCCTGGTGCATCTCGATATAAGCTGCGACCCCGGAGAGAGACTGCATTGCTGAAAAAGACTGGTTGAGCAAACGTCCTGGGTTAGTGAAAGACTGAGCATGCGGGGGGATCTTTTTCTTAGTGACACCCGTCTCAGCTCTCAGTGAAGAAACCAACGGCTGCCCAGAACTTTAGAGCTCCATCTGCTTTGTTATTTCAATGTCAAGATAAACATGCCTATGGAAAAGACATTGACTGCTGCGAGAATCTGCGACTTGAAGACTATGTACATTGCTAGGTTTACTTTCATCGTGATTATTATGGCAGTAATATCCTGGGTTGTAGAGGAAGTGGCTCCTGTTTGACAAACGCTGAATGCCACTACTCCAGCCCCCATTGAGCACCATTATTTCTCTCTTCCTTATCATGAGCAGCAGCATAGAATGTCCTACTTCAATAATACGTTCATTCAGATGTTGCACCACACCCACAATGCTATGAACATCACCAACTTTTGGGTGTGTGAAATGATGCCAGCTCATCAGAAAAAGGGAGGAACACCTTTTATTCCTCTCCCATTCTCACACAATGGTTCTTGTCAAGCCTAGTTCGCATTGCTGTGGGCTTCTGAGGTTGCTAATATTACTGATGTTGGTGTACGGAGACCGAATTTTTATCTTAATAAAGTGTGCTATCCTGATGAGGAAGGAGATCCACAGGCTAAAGGAACTATATGAGAAATGGAGGAGTGTCGTCGAGGAAACTCTTCTATGCACTATGTTTTCCCAAACACCTGAACATCTAAGGGTAATGGACCTCCTGTAATAGCTGTTACTAGAGCCCAAGCAGACTTGTGTGTGAACAGTGTTGGAAGAATTCCTGTGGGGAAGAGCGACTGTACCCTGGTACTGAACATTACTGGGGTTAACAACAGTAGTTTTATGTCCTCACACAATACTTACTTCATCTGCAGAAATAAAGGATACTACCATCTACCCATTGGATGGTCAGGAACTTGCTATGTGTCCTTTTTGTTGCCACCTGTGATTTTGGCTTCTGCATCCTACCATAAAGACTATAAACTGTTTAATGACATTTCTAAGAACAGATATAAGAGGACAATAAATCATGATGAGGTGGATCATACTGACAATGCACTGCAGCAATATGTTGACTTTAATTTGGTATTGTTCTTCTTTGTTGGTGCCGCTTTGAACAGCAGGGAAATCGGACGCTTGACACGTGTTGTAGAGACTGTGACCAACCAGACAGCTATGGCACTTGGAAACATCACAGAAGAACTGCAAATTGCAATCATTGTGGCGCTCCAAAATAGAATGGTCCTTGATGTTGTTTTGGCTGATCGAGGTGGTGCATGTCGCATCATCGAGAGCAGTTGTGGTGTTTATATTCCTGATCACGCCCCTTCAGTTTTTGATGCAATCTCTAAACTCCATAAAATCGCTGCTGAGATTCACCCTGATACTGGGACATGGACTTTAGCCGGTTAGCTGTGGACACTATTTGTTACCTGGGGCTGGAAACTGTTGACGATTCTATGTATATTTTTTTGCAATCCTACTGTTATGTTGGTTATGTCTAAAATTCGGTCTAATGCTTTGTTCCCTTTGTGTCACTGCTTGTATACCTACCAAACGCAATGTTAAGAATGTAAACGCCCAATATGTATTAGACCAAGAAATTAATCAAATGATGATGATTGACATAAAAGATGTTTTGTTTGTTCCTTCTAGATCATAAATGTCTTCAGCTGATGCTAAATGGGTCGTCTGTGGAAACTTGGCAGAGTTCACTGTTAGCATGAGCTGAGGCCATTTTGTTTGTGGCATCCATTTTATTTATCCATGTGTTTGCCATGTGCTTCCCCATCTTCACTGTTGCCTGCTTCTCTATTACGCCTGAGTCATCATCTATATTTAGCTCCTGCAGCACTGAGCATGAGTACTGCGCATGCTCAGAGAGGCCTTAGTTGCTGGGATGCACATGTTACACACTTTACTGTTAGGCTATTTTAACTAATGTCAGCGATATTGTAACTCCTCCCACTCTGTTGACTAAGTGATTCTCATATACCCTTGTATGTAAAAGCCTATTTGTGTGCACACTTGTACCGCCTCTTTTTGAACCTCCATGCTTACTCTGCAGTAAAAGGTGTATAAAAGCACCATGGTTTCTGTACTCCATGTGCTGCTTCATACATTGCCTGAGGGTTATGTATTGATGTAGTTCCACTCACGAGTCCTAATAAACTATCTCTTTACTATTGCAGCTTCCGTGCCAATCTCTACTTTATCAGTCTAAAGGACCAGTACGAAAAAGGGTGAACCCCTGCACCCGTGAACCTCTGAAAAGGCTCACCCCCACACGTAGGTCTCAGACCCATACAGTATAGTTGGGAGGGGGTACGATAGAACCTGTGGAGATATTTAAAATGAATTAAGCGCAATTTATAGTTAGGGGATAGCACCTTTAATTGGGCATACCAATATTTCCATTGGTCTGTTGTGATTTGGGGGTCGAGTTCAATATTCCAGAGCGCTAGTGCATTAGACTCCATTACTGTAGCAGTGTTTTGTATATTGCTATAAAGCCTTGTGATTAGTTTATGTGGTGACGAGTTAGTTATAATTTGTTCTAGGGCCTGCAAGTTGGGAGGTTGGTTAGGGAAAGGGTTGTGCAGCTGGCGGCCCTTATTCAGTAATAGAAAAAAAGGCCAGAAAAAGTGGGCTTCGAAGCGCTTTCTGCGTCAGGAGACGGCAAAAATGTGTCTCTGGGGAATAAGCCTGCAAATTTGGTTTCCCCAATGCAGCAGCTAATTTAATATTACCTTTCTCCTCCAGTGGTGGCATCTGGGAGTTTTGAACCAGCAACACCGAGAGGGCATATAGAACCGCCAAACCAGCTCTCCTGCGCAGTCCCTCCCAACTCCACCTTAGTGTCTCAACTGGGACAATTTCATCACAAGGGTGTTTGTATGGCTGAAACAGTGCCACCGACAGCGGAACTGGGGCCGTTCTGTCCAGTTCAACCGCCACGTGCGGCTGGAAAGGTGTGGGGTAGAACCAGTAATGTAAAAATTTAGCCTGTGCACAGTAAGCATAAAGAGCGAAGTCTGGTGCGCCCAGACCCCCCTGGGCCAAGGGGAGAGTTAGGAGTTCCCACTCAATCCTGGCTTGCTTTCCTGCCCACACCAAGGATATCATCAATCAATATCCATGAATCAATCAATCAATCAATTAAGACATTTGTAAAGCGTGCTGCTCACCTGTGAGGGTCTCAAGGCGCTCGGGGGGAGAGGTGCTGCTACTGCTCGAATAGCCAGGTCTTGATTAGCCTCCTGAAGGTTAGAAGGTCCTGGGTCTGTCGTAGGATGATGGGGAGATGGGACAGAAGTTCTTGAGGTCCCTCAGATCCGCCTGGGGTTTCTTGAGTAAGGCGTTGATCTTGGCGTGCTTCCAGCTCTCCGGGAAGGTCACGTCTCAAAGGAGATGTTGGGGGGCGTGGCCAAGATGGCGGGGTGAGCGGACGCTTCCTCCCGTAGCTCCTCCGGCCCAGCTCAGCTCGAGCCCTGATTCCTGCGCTTCTCTCCCCCCGCGGCTGCACTGCGGGCGAGAGAACTGTGCCGGAGTTCTTGGGGCACATTTTGATGCCACTTTGACTTCTGGTGCCCCGGGGGAAGTCCCCGAAAAGTTTGTTCAACGATCGATTCGAGGAGTGGAGCCTGGATCGCCCCGAGGAGAAGGGCCTGGAGGCGGAGCGTATCGCGGCGCTGTCCGCGCGCCTCGGCCGGGCCGGGTGCTGAAAGCAAGGGATCCCGAGGGAGCGGACTCGACGGACTCCGCGGAGTGCGAAGGCTTCCTGGACGGCGCCCTTGTGACCAGAGTCATCGCTGGGCGGCAGACCCCAGCCTTGCGCCGGCGATCTATCCCCCTGCCATGGGTGTCGGGGTGTGACGCCTGGCGGACCCCGAGCCTGGAAGAGAGGGACGGTGGAGTTTGTGCGGTGACCGAACTGAGCGTACTTGTTGGTGAAGCTGGGGGTCACTGGCATCGCACTTTCCCGACCCGTTGATGTTTGAGGGTCACCCATAGACTTGCTGGCCTGGGCTGCCCTCCTTGGTTCCGCCCTCCCGCCATCTTGTTGTTGAGGAGCTGGTATTGATGACCCTCGCCCGCGCCCTTGTCACACGGGCGCCTCGGCTCATCCTGGTGCCTACGCATCTGCCGTCCTCCCTGGACGCACACGGCTGAAAGCCTCCGACCTGAACCTTGATTATCGCCCTGCCTGGCTCGATGGTCGTCTCGCCCTGGCCCGTGCCGCCATTTTGTCGCCTGTGACGCACTACCCTTGTCCTCGGTGTGGTCTTCACATCTGGTGCCCACGAGCGGCTGGGCGCATCTACAGCGGCCAGCTCTAGGCTTTACCCACCGCGGAGGTCAAGATGGCTGGGAGACGAGGCGCGGCACGGGGAGATCGCACTCTGCCGGACATGCTCGGCAGGGCCCAGCAACTGCGAGACAGGACGCAGCCGTCCCCGGGGTCCTCCCGGGCATCAACGGACGCCACCGGAGGCGAACCACCAGTCACGAGGTCCTTCATGGAGGACTTATTCAGCTCCCTCAAGGAGGAATTCCAGACTCTCAAGACCGAGGTGGCCGGAGAGGTCCGTGAAGTGCACAGAGAAATCGAGGGCCTGGGCGAGCGGGTCGACACTGTGGAAACGGCGGCCCAGCGTCGTGATGAAGAGATAGTTCATCTCCAGCAGGACGTTCTCCGCCTACGGGAGCAATGTGTCGAGCTCCAGGCCCACTCTGAAGACCTCGAGAACAGGTCCAGGCGGAATAACATCCGGGTGCGAGGCGTTCCGTCCGCGGATGAGGGTGCGGACCTAGTGGCCTACCTGCAGGACCTGTTTCGCGACATCTTGGGAGAAGGAGCGGACTTCCCGATCCGTATCGACAGAGCACACAGGGTGGGCCGCCAGCGCCAGTCATCGGCACCCCCACCTGATATCCTGGCATTCCTGCCGGATTTCCCCCTAAAGGAGCGCATTATGACAGAGGCCCGCAGGAAGCAGCCGCTGTCCTTCCGAGAACGACCCGTGGCGCTCTATCAAGACCTGTCCGCCATCACACTGCAGAATCGCAGGTCTTTCCGCATCGCTACGGACTTTCTGCGGGAGCATGAGACGGCCTACTCCTGGGGTCACCCCTTCCGTCTTGTCTTCCGATGGAATGGGGTGCTACATCAGCTGCGCTCCTTACAAGATGTCTGTGGGGTGCTGGGACTCACAGCTACGGAGGAGGAAGGGGCGACACCCGCATGGAGGCGCCCCGAGCGGCGGGGCCGACGGAGGTCGAGAAGGCGTCAATCGCCGGCGACGGCAAGTCGCCCTGACTCCCCTACCATCAGGGCGGATATGGCGGAGGCCCTGAGGACTGCGGCCAGGAACTTGCCTGAATCTAATGGCGTGGCCCAGACGGCCTAACTTTTCTCCGGGGGGAGAGACTCTTAGCTTCTGCGACGCTGAGCTGGGGCTGGGGGTTGGGGGGAGAGGTCGGAGATGTGTGGCTGGACGTCCACCTGACTGATTTCTACAGACTCGCCCACTAGGGCTAGACTGAGACAATGGGGTGTTTTTTCTTGTTTTTGGTTTTGGCTGGTTGCCATGGGTTGGTTTTGGGGGGGTTCAAGAGCTGGTTTAGTGTTGGGGGAGCCCCGTCCGATATTGTCCGAACACATGCGAGGCCGACTCTGGCCTTCCCTGCACCCTTGCCCCGCGTGCCCCTCCCACTGATCCCTCGCTTGCTGCATAGCGCTTTGCGTCCCTGGGAGTGATGCCGTCCCTGAAAGTAGTGACCCTTAACGTTAAGGGTCTGAATAATCCTGTGAAGCGCAGGGCGATCCTTTCCCTGCTAGAAGGGTCGCAGGCGGATATCTGCCTCCTGCAGGAAACCCATTTACTCTCTAAAGATTGCCATAGGTTGCGCTCTGCCAAGTTCCCCACACAACTCTTTTCCTCGGCTGCGACTAAGACCGCGGGGGTAGCCATTCTTCTAGCCAGCTCCTTCAGGGGTGAGGTGTTGTATAAACATGCCGAGCAGAAGGGGAGGCTTCTAGCGTATCGCATGCGTCTGGGGGGTGTTGCCTTCACGGTCGGCTCCGTGTACAGCCCAAACGACCACCAGGATCGCTTCCTGGAATCGGTGTTGGTGGACGTTACTGCCTCGCCCGATCGCCACGTCATTTTGGGGGGAGACCTGAACATGGTCTTCGACTCCACCTTGGATAGGTCTGCCCAGCGCTTTCCACAGACGGGGGAGCTCTCCAGAGCGGTGCAAGACCAGATTGCAGAGATGGATTTGCATGACCTCTGGCGCACCTTGCACCCCGCCGATAGGGACTATTCATATTTCTCCCACGCACACCGCACTTATTCGCGGTTGGACTACCTCTTGGTGAGCGGACCGCTTCGCTCGGCCGCCACGGCAGCAGACATCGGGGTGTTGTCCCTGTCCGACCATGCGCCGGTATCCGGAGTTTTTGCTTGGCCGGCGGCCCCCCCTTCCAGAGGGATGTGGCGGCTTCGGGACACGCTTCTCCATAAGAAATCGGTGGTGAAGCGAGTGGAGGAGGTCATTCATGAGTACCTGACCCACAATAACAACTCCGACACGTCCCTAGCCACGCAGTGGGCGGCTTTGAAGGCGGTTGTCAGAGGGGAGTTTATCTCCATTTCCTCGGCGGAGAACAGGGAGTGGCAATGTAAGAGGGAGGAACTAACGGCGCAGGTCAGGGAACTTGAACAGGTTTACCGCCGGACGGGAGCTCCTCGAGTCTGGAGGCAGCTGAAGGCGGCGCGGAAACTCCTCTCTGCGTTGGACCTGGACCGGGCGGAGTATGCGGCGTTGCGCTTGAAGCATGCCTTTTACACCGGCGGAGACAGATGCGGTAAGCTCCTGGCCCACCGGCTCAGGGCTGCGCAGCAACGCAACGTGGTAAAGGAGCTAGTGGGAGCGGATGGGGTCCCGGTTTCCGGTGATGCGGAGGTGGCGGATTACTTCCGTGCCTTCTACGAGGCGCTGTACGCTGCAGAGCCCTCCCCACCGGGAGAGGCTGAGGCCTACTTGGGATCAGTAACCCTCCCTGCCCTGGACCCCGCCCAGGCGGACCACCTGGAGAGGGACATTCATGTGGAGGAAGTCATCTCCGCTATTGCACGGTTAAAGCACGGCAAGGCCCCGGGCCCAGATGGCTACACGGCCTTATTTTACAAGACCTTCTGTCCCACTGTCGCGCCTCTCCTGGCTCGCTTATTCAATTCCTTCTCTGAACCCGGAGCTATCCCGCCGGACCTTCTCTCGGCGACTGTGTCGGTTATTCCGAAACCGGGGAAGGATCGGACTCTGTGCGGCTCGTATCGGCCCATCTCGCTTCTAAATGTGGACCTCAAGCTTTACACGGGGATCTTGGCGGCCAGACTGGGTCTGCACCTACCAGGTTTGGTGGAGGCGGACCAGGCCGGTTTTGTACCCGGTAGGGAGACGGTCGACAACACCAAGAGGGTGACGCATGTGCTAGAGAAGGCCTCACGCGTCCCGGGTGAGCGGATGCTGCTGTCGGTTGACGCGGAGAAGGCCTTTGATAGGGTCCATTGGCCGTACCTCGAACTGGTTCTCGGGAAACTGGGGATCGGCGAGAAGTTCCACACTATGGTTTTTAACTGTTATAGGAGGCCGTCAGCATCGGTGCGTGTCAATGGACACAGCTCCAGCAGCTTTGCCATTGAGCGCGGCACGAGACAGGGCTGCCCCCTCTCGCCGCTCCTGTTTGCCCTCTATATGGAGCCGTTTGCCCAGAGGATTTGCGATAACCCGGACGCTATTGGGGTGAAGATGGGGCATTACACACATACTGTCAGCTTATATGCGGACGATGTCTTGCTGACCCTGGATGACCCCAAGCGGTCGCTCCCTGCCTGCGTCCAGGAGCTGACCTCCTTTGCCCGCGTGGCGGGCTACAAAATGAATATGTCTAAATCGGCTGCCCTGGATGTGTCACTCTCTGTCAACACCAGGCGGGACCTCCAGCGTCTTTTTCCTCTGCAATGGTCCTCTTCCACGGTGCCTTACCTGGGGATTTTGCTTGCACCCTCCCTACCTGCAATGGTCGCAGCCAACTACTCCTCCCTGGGCAAGAAGATTAAGGAGGAACTTGGCCGTTGGAACAAAGGCCTGCTCTCGTGGCTGGGCCGTATCGCAGCGGTGAAGATGACGATACTGCCTCAGATCTTGTATCTTTTTCGCGCTCTACCTCTCCAGCCCCCTGTAGGTTGGATACGGCAGGCGCAGACTGACATCTCCCGCTTTGTGTGGCAGGGCCGTAAGCCTCGAATGAAACGGGTCCTCTCCATGCTAGCCCCGGAGGCGGGGGGTCTCGGTGTCCCGGACCTCCGGAAGTACTTTCAGGCGGCGCAACTCCGATATTTGGTGGAGTGGAGCCGGTGGGAATCGGACAAGCACTGGCTCTTTCAGGACCAGGCAGTTGCGGGTCGTACTCTCCAGGAGGTCCCGTTCCTGCGGCGCACTCACCACCCGCCTAATCTCTACGCCTCCTTTATCACCCGAGTTCCGCTGCGAGTGTGGGACGCGGTGTGCGAGCTTCGTGAGCTCACCACTTTTCCATCACCGTTCACTCCCATTGCTGACAATCCAGACTTCACGCCGAGTCTGGAACCGGGAGCCTTTTCCCACTGGGTGAGCGCGGGTTGCAGGGCGCTTTTACAGATCTACGGGCCGGAGGGGGTGCTCCCCTTCCAGCAGCTCTGACAGGAGTTTGGTCTGACGGAAGGGGACAGACTGCGTTATATGCAAGTCCGCCACTGGGCTCTTCAACCCCCAGTGCGTGACGTCGCGGCCCGTTCGATTACACCCTATGAGCGGTGGCTGGTAACCCGGACCTCGGATGTCAAGCTTATCACCGACTTGTATAAGTTTCTCCAACCCCCGCCGTTTCATTACCATAACCCAGGGAGGGAGCGCTGGCACAGGGAATTGGGCAGGACCTTGAGCCACAAGGAGTGGGACAGGATCGCGTATCGGGCGAGGCACTCTGCGTACCACACTGGGCTGACGGAGACCTTTACTAAGGTGTCCACCTATTGGTACTACACCCCGGAGAGGCTCTACGAGATGCACAAAATCGGCGATAAAGGTTGCTGGCGCGGCTGCGGACAGGACGGTACCCTCACGCACATTCTCTGGGAGTGCCCGGTGCTGTCGGCCTATTGGAAGGAGGTCTTGGATGAGGTGGACAGGCATTTTGAGATCGAACTCCCGCGCTTCCCTGCGTATGTCCTGCTAGGCCTCCCCAATGACCTGATGTACCCGCTGAAGTCCCGCAGGGGTAGACAGATTGCGATTGCACTAGGCTCGGCGGTTCAAAACATCCTTGTACTCTGGCGTACCCTCACTGCCCCCTCTATCACTGGCTGGCTACACAGGCTCTGGCAGGTACTGGGTATGGAGAAGATGTCGCTAACAGTGGCTGGGAATGTAGACCAGTTTGAAGAGCTCTGGCACCCCTTTTTAGCGCTGCTGTCCACGGAATTTCGCGAGCTCACATGTCCACGGTACCTGCGACTCCTTAGGCTAACGCCGCCGGCGTCTCCAGCGGAGTGAATGTGGCAGGATCGGGGGTTTGGGGCTGGGGGTGGGAGGCGGGGTTACATGCTTCTAATGCTGACTTTCGGACGGGGAGGTTGGGGTATTGTTTTCCTTCTTTTTTTCCTTTGCTTTTCTTTCTTCTTTTCTCAGGGGACGGGGGGTTGGAGGGATGGTGTGTTTTTCTTTGTGTTGCGGGACGCTACTCTAGCTCGGCCTTGCTCGGGGAATGGGGGTCTTCTGGAGGGTCATTTGTATTGCCTTATTGCCTTATGACTTATGCCTTGTTACCCTCCGGGGCTTCCTGCCTCCCTACTTTCCTTCTAAATCGCTGCACCGTTCCGCATCTTGTATTGTATGTTCGCTTGACCTCCTATTCCCTTCCCCATGTTTTTTGTACCTTAATAAAATACTTTAAACCTAAAGGAGATGTTGATGGCCTTGCGGAGATGGGGTGCAATGGTGGCGCAAGATTTGTTGAAGATGTGGTGTGGGCATGGGTCTGACGGAAAGCCGGAGTGGGTGATGTTCATGATTTTGATGGTGTCATAGTCGTTTATGTTGGTCCAGGTGAGCAGGAGGTTGATGTGGGTGGTGGGGTCAGAGGTGTTGGTGGCTGTCGAAGTGGTCAACTTTTTTGAAGCTGTTGTAGACGTCTGCGATCTTGCGATGGAAGAAGGTGGCAGGGGAGTCGCGCATGTCTTGTGATGGTGGGATGTGGTTGGTGTTGGAGCTAGGGTTGGAGAGTTCCTTCCCGATGTTGAAGAGCTCTTTGCTGTTGTGTGCGTTGTTGTCGAGGCGGTCCTTGAAGGATGCCATTTTGGCGGATCTAATGAGGCAATGGTGTCTATGGATGACATTCTTATGGGCTGCGTGGCTGTCTGGTGTCTGTTCGCAGTGCCAATTCTACTCTTGTTTTCAGCAGGTTTGCTTGGAGGCCTAGAGATCCGTGGTGAACCAGCTGGCTTTCTTGTTAGAGCATCTGTTGGAGGGTTTCTTGATCAGGCAAGAGTGTTGGCGCAGTCGTTGATCCAGCGCCTGAGGTTGCGGGCGGTGGTGTCGGCGTCGGTGGGTTCGGCGGGTTGGCTTTGGACGAGGGTGGTGTTTAGCTGGCCTTCGGTGATTTTGCTCCAGCTGCGGCGGGGGATCTGTTGAGTGCGGTGGTGCGTTGTGGGTTTCCGGAAAGTAAAGTGGATGCAGCGATGGTCGGTCCAGTGGAGTTCGGTGGTGTAGCTGAAGGTGATGTGGGAACTTGCAGAGAAGATGGGGTCAAGCGTGTGGCCGGCGGGGTGGGTGGGAGTTGTGACGAGCTGTCTGAGACCGAGGTTGGTGAGGTTGTCAATCAGGGTGGTGGAGTTGGTGTTGTTTTTGTTCTCGAGGTGGAAGTTCAGGTCTCCGAGGAGGATGTAGTCTGTAGAGGCAAGGGCGTGCGTGCTGACAAAGTCGGCAATGGATTCGCTGAACTGAGGCCGGGGTCTGGGGGGTCTGTAGAGGAGAGTTCCTCTGAGGGTGGTGTTGGGATCAGTGTGGATCTGGAAGTGCAGGTGTTCGGCGGTGCTGAGGGTGTCGTCAGTGCTGGTCGTGACCCTGAGGGAGTTCTTGTGGATGATGGTGATTCCACCTCCTACTCCGTTGGTGCAGTCCCTGCAGGTGATCTTGTAGCCGTCCGGGATGGCTATGTCGATATCGGGTGCCGAGGAGGCGTTCATTCAGGTCTCTGTCAGGAAGGCGACGTCCGGGGAGGATGTGTCAAGCAGGTCCCAGAGTTCGACGGTGTGTTTGCGTGCAGAGCGGGTGTTCAGTAGTATGCATCTGAGGTGGTTGCGTCCTGTTGCAGTGTGCGGTTTGGCGGCTCGGAGGCTGGTGAAGCTGCAGCTCCGACAGGAGAAGGGTCCTTTGGTGTGCTTTGGGGCGGCTAGGAAGCAGGTGTGCGGTCGTAAGGTGTTGAGTGTGTGGAGGGTGCTGGCAGAGTAGTGGCGATGTTCGGCGTGGTGTTCTCGGGGGCCAGGGGTCTGGCGCGGGGCGCGGTCCAGGCGTGGACTGGCACACGGGCACACACAGGCTTGCCTTAGGCACCCCTTTGGCGCACCAGCGGTGCGCCCCTGTGCGGCCCGCAGGGTCCGCCATATAAGGGGAGGTGGGAGGGAGAAGCAGCTGGGAGGAGGGAGCGGGGCGGCGAATGGGCAAGCAGGGGGTGGGGCCCCAGGGGAGGCAGCGGCGGGAAAGCGAGAGGGTAGAGTGAGCGGGGGATACAGAAGGCAAAAGAAGGGCACAATAACAGTACAACAGTGATAAAGGAAACAAGGCGAAAAACATTTATTACAGTACGCGGGCAGAAGCACAGTCACGACAGGGACAAAAGGGGCAGAGCGAGCGCAAAAGCTAACGGCGGCCTCGAACTTACAGCAAGCGGCAGCTGTGGGCTCAGGGACATGGATACACAGGTGGTGCTGTGCGGCATGGGGAGCGACCTACCTGTAAACAGGGTCAAGGGTCGCTTAGTTTTTAAAAAAGCGCTTGTGAGCGGGAGGGGGTTAATATTAATGAATAAGTATAAAAATCTGGGGAGGACAATCATTTTGGCAATGGCGATATGCCCAGCCAGTGAAATCGGGAGTCGGACCAAGTCTTGATTTTGTTTTCCAACCAGGACACTGCTCTACCATAATTCTCGCTCCAGAGTTCCTGTGTGGTTTGGCATAACCAGATTCCTAAGTAGCAAGTCGGGCCGGTTGCCCATTGGAGAGGATAGTTTCATGGATAGGGCTTGGTGCTTGAGGTTAACGGGAACAAGACAGACTTAGTCCAATTGATTTGAATGTTGGATAATCCACCAAATATAAGGATTTCACGTATTACCGGGTTAAGATTTGTCTCTGGATTGTTGAAATATAAGGTAATATTGACCGCATATAGCGAATCAATGATGCCATGCATAGTAAAGCCCAACTCCGTTGCTGCATGATGTTGTCTAAGTGTTGCCGCCAGCGGCTCCATTGCTATCGCAAATAATAATGGGGATAGGGGACACCCTTGTCTTGCACCTCGGGTGATGGATAATGGAGGTGAGATCAGACCATTTATTCTAAGTCTGGCTGTGGGAGCAGTGTATAGAATTTTTAACTGGCCTATGAAGGTAGGGCTTATTCCCAGTCTCGTAAGTATCACAAATAAATATTGCCACTCTAGTAATTTGAAGGCCTTTGTTGCATCTAAGAGGGCCGCTAGTGCTGGTAGCTGTGGGTGTAAATAGTGAAGTATCGCGAAAAATGTATGTAGGTTATGTGAAGTTGACCTACCCGGAATAAAACCAGATTGGTCTGGTCTGGCTATCAAAGGTAACAATGGTTGTAACCGGTTAGCCAGCAATTTAGCATACATTTTTGGATCAAGATTTAATAGGGAGAGAGGGTGATGTGAGTGTGAGTCCCTGTCTTTCAGGGCTTTCCCATGTTTTAACAAAGATAATATTATTGCCTCTCTCATTGTGGGCGGGAACATCCCTGATTCTGTGCCTCCTCATATAGGTGTATTAATTGCGGTGCTAACAGGTCAGCGTATGCCTTGTAAAATGCTGCCGTTAGCCCATCTGAACCTGACTCTTTACCTGAAGGGAGGCCATTTATCACCTGCGTAACATCTTCCACCGTAAAGGGCTCATCTAAGTAGGCCATCTGTCCGTCACCCAGCCACAGTAATTCAAGAGTGTCTAAGTAGTCCTGTATTTCTTCAGGAGAAGACTGGGATGAGGATTTGTAAAGTACAGAGTAGTGGTTTGAGAATTTTTCCAATATGCCCTGGGGATCCCTAACTGTCTTGCGGTTGTCATCAAGGATTTCAGTTATAAATAGATCAGTATTATGAGTGAGTATGGTATTGGCTAGAGTTCTGCCCGGCCTTTCACCCGCGAGCTTGAGCGTATTTCTCTAGGAATTTGACCTCCCTGTCTGCGTCCTCTTCATATTCCATTATTTTTGCTTCAATGTCCGTCAACCTTTATATGTTTCCAATGGTGTAGTATTGCAACTCCAGGTCTCAAATATCTATCTCTAACTTGCTAAATGTTTGCCTGATAGATTTTTAAAAGTTCCTGGTTGCCTTATAATACATTTCCCATGGATAACCCCTTTGAAAGCCTCCCACAGTGAGGCACTGAACCCATATTGATAGAGAAATACTCCGTAATGTCCTCTCTTATCTCCTCTTTGAATAGGGTATCTGTGAGGGCGTGTGGCGATAGTCTCCAGCAGAAGGATTTATAAGGTCCGTTTGGGCTCGCCAGTGTTAGCAGGACTGGGCCGTGGTCAGAGAGTGTCCTGGGTAATGGTTGTACGGCTGTTGACCAGGAAGTTGCATCTGGTGATATCAGCCAGAAGTCCAGCTGTAACCATGAGTTGTTTTGAGTCGTGATGCAGGTCCCCTCATACATTGATGGATTCCATTTCCTCCATACATCTACTAACCCAGCCTCAGTTATGATTTCATTAAGGGCTGCACTGGATTGTGGGTGTATTTTTTAGGAACGACCCTCCCTGTCTAGTGAGTCATTTATTATTGCATTAAAGTCTCCTCCCCATATTATGGTGTCATAACCTACTGTTAGTATTTTGGCCCAGGCTGCCTGAAAAAAATCAGGTTCGTCCACATTTGGACTGTATACTTCCACTAGTGTGACACATACCGCCCCAAGTCAACCCCCCAAAATCACAAACCTCCTGTCTGGGTCAACCTGTGATGTAGCAGTTTTCCAATTCACCTGACCTAATCAGGATAGATACACCTCTGGCATAGTTTGAATAAACGGAAGAGTAGATGGTGCCCCAGCGACTGCCATGTAGTTTTGTATGTGAAGTGTTGTGGAGATGTGTTTCTTGCATGAAACAGATATCTATATTGTGTCTAACTAAGTAAGACTGAATAAGTCGGGTTTTTGTAAATTATTTACCCCCCTAACATTCCATGTGAGAAATTTGTATTCTGTCATCTTGAGATGTTACTTTCTACAGTTAGCATGTAGTCTGTATTTGTCCGCGCTATCCATACCGCTAATGTAGCCTATTCTGGTTAAATGAAGCTGACTTTGACTCATGTACCGTTTCTCATAGCTGTCAATTGGGTGACCTATCTTTGAACTATCCTGTCTAACTATCCCAACTACAAAGTGCCTCCCTCCATCCACTCCAACCCCCCAATTAGGTTGAGCATATACCCTCCCCCCTGAACAACAAACTGAAAATCCAGTCCCTGACATGTGCCTGCGGACTAGTGTTGGTAGATCTCCCTAGGGGCATGGACGAACCTGCAATAGCCCAGCGTGTTGGCAGGGTGGCCACAGTCGATAAGCGGGTGTGATGCAGACACTCTTAAAAAGCGTAGGCTATGCGGAGGGGATTTAACATAATAACATTATTTCTTTTTCCTTGCTGTCCTCTTTTTCTCGTTCTCACTCATTGTCACTGAGTTCGGTTCCAGGTGCTTCTTTAGAGGGAGATTTCGGAGCTTTTGTGGATTTTCCAATATGTTTGGCGAACTTCCGTGCAGATTTAGCATCCGGGAAGTAGTGTGCCAACCCTTCATAGGTAATCTTCAACTTGGCCGGATAGAGCAAGGCATATGGTATCTCTGCCTGTCACAGCAGTCTTTTCACTGGCACAAATTCACGTCTGGCCGCCTGATCAGTAGGGGTAAAGTCTGGAAAGATAGAGATATTGTTACCTTTGTGGTTAATGTTCCCTTTCGCTCTGGCCAATCTGGGAATAGCATTGCGGTCCCGATAATTTAATATGTGTGCTATAATTGGATGTGGTGTATAGCCCACCGGAGGTCTGGGTCCAAGAGAGCGGTGTTCTCTCTCTACAATAAAGAGTGTTAAGAGATCCGGGTTAAAAAATTCGGGCATAAGGTCCTCCACGTATGTTTCCATCTTCCTTGTCGCTGTTTTCTCAGGAATTCCAATGATGCGTCGATTGTTTCTACGAGAGTGGGCCTCCAAATCTTCATTCTTGGGCTTAATAATGTTCAGTACTCTATCCATGTTTAATAATTGCTCCTTTGTTTTGACCTGAAACTCATGGTGCCCTGTAGCTAGATTATCCAGTGCATCCCGGCGTTCTTCGTTCGAGTCCACCTGCCTCTTTACCTTGGTATTCATCAATTTCAATTTCTGATCTATGATCTATGATCTTTATGCTAGCTTTCATGTCAAGTAGGAGGGCTTGAAAATCATCGCTAGAACCTTCAGCTCCATCTTTCGCGGCAGATTCATTATCGGTGTCCACATCATCATCCGTATGCCTTGCCAGTCTCTTGTTTTCAAAAGAGAACTTAGACTGCTTAGTGTCGTATTTGCCCATACTTTTGGATGACTATACACCAGAACTTGAACTGTTCAACCAATATAGCTCAGTCTGTTCAGCGCTCACACAACAGCTACTAGTGTCCAGGTCCAGGAGTGGCTCACAGTGCAATCAATGAGTAAACACAGGCTCAGGACTGCCAGACAATGAAACCTCCAGGGCGCTTCGTCAGAAATCCACCACCTACAAGTGTGTCTAGAGCGACTGTGCTCGGTGACCCATGTTTTTGGCTGTCTCTGGTGTATTGAGCCAGTCCGTTACGGCAGGGTCGGGAGGTGATGAATAAAACTTGCTGTCTCTCAAGCAGACTGTGACCCAGGTCCCCGTACCATGCCAGCCGGTGTCTCTGTTTACAGAACCCTGGGGCTTCGTTCCCAAGACAATTGAGTGTGCGGCGCGGGAGCTCCGGCGGAACTCTGCTCTCCATAGGGGTCTTCACACGGCTCACCCAGCGCACACGATACTTCTGACCCAGGCACTCCGCCCGTCCACTGCTTCACATTTGGGAGTATAACTCACCGCAGTGTTTTCCTGGGCCCGGCCTCCACAGCTCAGTTTCCTCCTGCACAGTGCTAGCAGTCCTGGGATGCGCCAGGTTTCACTATTAGGCGCCTGCGACTGTTATGTGCAGCGGGTCCGCTTCTCAAAAGGCCGGACAGGTCGCATGGAGGTGCACGGCATCTTCAGGTAGGCCCTGTTTCTCCCAATCGAATGCATGTCAAGTCCACTATTGCCACAGAAAGTTCTTTGATATTTGCGGTGCACGGGGCATTTTCACTTCGCTTGTAGTTACGCACCGGCCTCCCGGTCTATTGCAGGGTCTCACGATGAGTGACTAGACTGCTCTGGCAACCGCAGCAGGCCGCGTAGCAAGGACCTCCATCTCACCAATTGAATGTGGATTTCTCGGTGCAGAGGGCAGTTACGCTTTTTCTTTTTGTCTCCCACCGCAGGCAGCACCTCTTTCTACGCCCAGCGCAGTAAGTTTTGTCGACTGCGACCGCTCTTGAGGCAGGACAATTTAGGATATTGATGTGGCCTACGGAGCCCTCTCAGTGAGCAGCCATTTTGCTGCTCGGCAAGCCACGCCCGAGTAATATTAAGCATTTTAGAAGGACTCTGTGTGAGATGAAACCGCCTCCCAGCCCTACACAATATGAACAAATTAATGCTTGGGAATATACAGCCCACCTAAGACAAAGAGAGAGGTTTCAAGGAAGAGTCAAGAACGCCACACGCACTTGTACGGATGCTAGATGGGATGCAGAGCAGAAATCCTGGAGAAATGATGTGATTGAGGGAGCTAGATTATATCCTGCACAAGTGAAGAAGAAGGGAAAGGTTAACGCAAGGATAAGAAGAAGAAAGAGACAGAAGACACAGAGAATATTTGAGGATAGTGACAGTGATTCAAATGAGGATTTTATAACCAAATTATTGTTAAACCGTCCACCTCCATACAATGTAATACAGACTGGAGAAGCGAGTAATGTACCTATGAGTGAGACTTTTGATGTGCCTACAGCACCAGTATATACAAATCCAGATCTGATGTGAGAGACCTCGGGAATGACAGCCCCTTCAAATACACATGCTGTAAATGCTCCAGATACATTGACAGTTCCTGCCACTATTGGTCCTTTAGTTCCTTTGCATAAGCCTGGATCAGTAGGAAATGCTACGCAAACTATGGCTGTTCCTGCTGGGATGAACAATATAACTCGGATGTATGATGATACATCGCAAACCCTCACATTGCATGCCTTCACATCGTAATTTATACATTGCATATGGCCTTAGAACGTGAGTAATCACATTGTATACTGTTGCGTGCTTATCTAGGATCCTGATCGATACTGTAACCTTATGCCCCTATTCGGCTATAAATCCATTTATTCCCTATATTGGCATAACCGTTCAAGTGCGATATTCAGAAAGTCATCTCTGGCCTCACACGAACAGAGCCACATTCCAGAATAGTTCTCTGCCACTTCCTTTGCAACCAATTAGTGCAATGACAGAGCAGAAGTCACTATCTGAAGATTCCTAGATTAACACTCCGAGTTCTTCAACAAGATAAAAACTCAGCAAACCTGGAAATCCCCGCTTGCTGTGTTTTGATTAGTAATGGAACTCTAATGAGCAACTGATAGCTATCACTTCCTAGTGACATCTTTAATTGACGTCTTATGTCCAGCAAACTTACGTCAAACCAGGCACCTGTCAGGTATAACTATTACCAACGTTGCCTTAAGCAATTGCTGTTGTGTTCGCTGTTGTGCAGGCTGTTGTCGCCTGTTGCTAGCTGTCTGCAGTACGCTGATGCTGCTGCCCGTCGCCTGAAGCGGCTGATACCATTATCGCTGCTAAAGCGCGAACGATGGTGTGGTGAAACTAGGAGCTGAACAGCCGTCCCTCTGCGAAGAAGCCCAGCAGATGCCAGCTGCCCGCGGACGCTGTCCCCCCTCCTCCTCCTTGACGCGCTGAAGAGAGACGCTGTCTTTCTCCTGCAGAGAAATCCAGCTCCAGCGTTTTCTGGTCTGCCCTTGCGGGTGACTGGGATACCGAGTTCCCCCTGAAGGAATAACAAGTCTTGCAATTGTGGCAATACATTTCTCTTGTACGAGAAGAAAGACTGTTCAATAAATGTTAACCCTTTATTGACAAACGCCCGTCTCTCTATTCTCTACATATCGTGAAAGTGAACTGCACCAACCTGACTGAGTAAAATAACTGTCTATTGTTTCACACGACCCTAGAGATTGACTCTTGATCTGAGGAGCAAAGTTGTCATGTTGCACGGTTGTTGGAAAGCTGAATCCCTTCTTGTCTGTGCCAGGGAAGCTGATCACTTCCTATGCAGAGAAGAAAGTTTCCAGTGACCTCTGAGCTAGTTGGTAACAAACCCAATTAAGCTTAGCATAGTCAGTGGAGGCCTGGAAGATCCGCACTTCTACGTCGATACTACTGTTTATGTTATTCCAATGCGCAGGGCCTAGTGGGAAACTAGGAACTACAATACATGGCGCCCAACGTTTGGTAAGGCGATAAACTAACGCAAGACGTTAGAGTAACTCAGTCGTGCATATTTCACACAGACCCCTTTCTCCCGTAAATACTCCAATAGACGTCTGGAGTGGGTGAAAGGTTAAAATCCACCCGAACTCAGTAGGAAGAGATTCCTATGTAAAGCTCTGGTTTATTCAACGTTGAAGGATACAGTGTTCCAAAATATTGTGCACCTAATCTTTGTCTCCTTGTAGACCAACTCTGCAAAACCTGCATTTATACAATGCCAGGAGAAAACGGAACCACTGGGGCCGCAGCAGATGCGACTCAGCAGGGTCCCGAAGATACAGTACTGGGTGCAATTATCATCCCGGTCCACTTAAGAAAATCTATAACGTTAAAACTTATAGAAAACGGACTGACACCACAAGGTGGTACAGTAATTTTCGTGATAGAGGCTCACGAATATCGGCAGACAGAGGTATTCTATTCATGGATAAATTTTCCAGCGGCAAACGCTACAACAAAAGAGTTTCACTATTACAAAATAGAGGAACCTCCGGAAGAGTACGCTCCTTTCGAGGAGACTGAAATCCCACTAAAATTCCAAGAGCACCTGCTCTGGTTTAAAGGCGCCCTAAAACATAATGATCATATTACCCGGCTCGGTCCACTAGGTAGACCAGGAGCAACGTGGCCGGTTCTAGCCAGCTACACACCACATCCGGACATTGCAAAAATGTCTAGAGAAGAGCTGTTAGTACAGCTAAAAACATTAATAAAAATACATAGGCAATTAGTCCAATATGTAATGCGGACTGCAACAATCCAGCCAGCTGTTAATGTACCACAGCTGACCCCTCATCAGGGGAACACTAATAAAATTACACCACAGAACATACAGTCATGTCTTGGTAAAACACCCGTAAAACGGGAACAAATTCCTTTCTGGTTAGCAGAGAAAATCACTCGAATAGAGGCAGTATTTCCTGATACTACCCCTATAGAGAAACACAGAATCTTGACCATCTGCCTTCCTATGGGAATCGCACCACACGTGGAGGACTGCGACACTTGGGGTACAGTCTTTGCTTCCATTTACACAAAAACACACGGTGTTCCGTCTATGGCGGTAATACCAGAAGTGCTAAAATAGATTCAAAATGAATACGGTCCAGAGCCCGCTTTAAATCTTGGTATGAAATTACTGAAAGACTTCAAGCAGGTCTCGGCTATATTATTAGCCAACATTAAAGGAGAAGCAGCATCTGTGGCGATTCGCCAGAAGTTGAAGGAAACAGATATAAAAGATCCAATTGAGCTTGCCAAAATCATAGAAAAACCCTATGAAGAATTAGGTAGAGACAGCTTGGGTGGAAAACCGGTAAAGCCCCAACTGCTCGAAAATCCTGAAAAATTATTTATTAAAAATAATTTAAACACTCCTAAAAAGAGCTGGGATGGAAATAAACAATCCACTCCCAAGGAAAAAGTTTTCCAGTCCAGAGGAAGGTCTCCTCGACGGAGGGAAAGAACTCCGACTCGAGAACACCAGTCTCCCCAGAGGGAGCCCTCTGAGAAAAGATATAACCTTAGAAATAGGGATAATCTGAAAAAACCTGATAGATATCAAAGTATTGATACACGTCCCTCTCGATCTTTTTCGCAGAAATCGGAAAGAAGAGGACGGTCAGACCCAGGAGAGCACACCAAGTCCAAAGACAAGGAACCTGCTCAGAGTAAAAAATCTCAATTTCAGAAAAAGAAGGTAGCCAGTATTAGAGTAATCAACCATGCCGAGAATACTGAGGACACAGTTGAAAAACGGGGAGTGGGCATTGACAATGTTGGACAGTGCAGCAGAAATCAGTATAGCGCGCAAGATCTTGATGAGTCATCTGGAGACAGTGGACACGAATGAATACATTCAGGTTGAAACTGCCGACACCAGACTTAGCGAGCCCCATAAAATATACGAAATAACATTGCGTATAGAGGGTGATAAGACTAGGAAAATAAGAGGTCTATTTTGGGATAAGCTCTCAAAAGGCTATGATATTCTGTTAGCTGAAGAAGATTGGCCCCCAGAGTTTGTCAGGGAGTGCCCTCGTGGCGAAGAAGTGATTATGCCTGCCTTCTCGAATCACATTCCGATTCACAAAAAATATACATATGCAAGGAAATGGGCAGTAGCCCAGGCTCCGGCATTGTATAAAAATCATGTAGGATGGGATGAGGACTCTCCTCCTCACAAAATCCAGTTAAAAAGTGAACCAACTGCCCAACGGCAGTATCCCATTAAGCAAGAAGCTAAAAAACAAGTCAGGGAGATTTTAGATCAACTTGAATACCAGGGGGTGATTGAAACATGCACCTCTCAAATGAACAATCCTTTGTTTCCTGTCTCCAAGCCAGACAATTCATATCGTCTAGTTTTGGACTACAGATACCTTAATACATGTTGTAAAACATTTGCAGTACAAAACTCGCATAGTGCAGCCCTAATGAATAACATAGTTAGGAAAAAATATAAAACGACATTAGACATATCTAATGGTTTCTTTTGTCAAAACATTGCACCGGAAAGCAGATATTTGACCGCTTTCTCAGCATTTGGGTCGCAGAAAAAATTCTGTCGACTCCCACAGGGGTTCAAGAACAGCCCAGGACTATTCTCAGCTAGGGTAACAGAGTTACTACAAATATATGATGATGAGGCATTATCTTACGTAGATGATATCTATCTCACAGACGACGACTTGGATACTCACTTGAAAAGGGTGAACACCATTATACTTGGGTTCGCAGCAGAGGGTTACAAATTCAACTTTAAAAGGTCCCGAATTGCCCATCTGACAGTACTATTCTTAGGGTACGAATTATCAAGTGAAGGGAAAAGCCTAGCGGACAACTTCTTAGAGAAGTGCGCTGTACTCCAAGCTCCAAAAACGCTGAAGAATTTACAATCCATTCTAGGTTTTCTGAATTTCGGAAGAACTTACATTCTAAATTACGCAGAGAGGGTTAAACCTCTCTACAAACTAATTAAACCTGATTTTAAACAAATCAATTGGACTCAAAAACACACAGAAATTTTGAGATCACTGCAAACAGACATGTTAGCTAAAACAAAATTAGATACACGTGACAACACACGCGGTCTTGTAATCCGAGTCATCCCAGGAAGATGCGGATTCACGTACCTAACCTCTAATGAGGGAGAAAAGGTACCAATTTCAATTAAATCTCACTTGTACACACAAGCAGAAAAAGCATTCAGTCTCACAGAAAGAACTGTGAAAGCAGTGCAAATCGCATTAGCAAATGAAAGAGAACAAGCACATGGTAAAAGGATTAATATCCTCACAGCGGAATCCGCCTTCGAGGCGCTATTCAGCCCAGTAAACCTGCCTACAGTGTCACTGGATCCGAAATGGATACAGTGTGTAGATTCTCTAGGAGCGGAAGATGTGAAATACTATTTCGCCCCGCAAGTCGAAGAACTGAATGATTTAGAATATGAAGAAGAATATCCTCTGCCAATCGAACTTCTGCCTCTCCGACAATACGCCTGTATAATCTATACAGATAGATTTGTACAGCATTACAACGTAGAGAGCAAATCCTACGATGCAGCCTGTGCGATTATTAAAGGTCGTTGGCTGTGCGGTAAATTCAGACCAAAAGTAACAAAAACTGAATCATTGAGAAACTGTTCGGCTCCGAGAGCTGAAATCAGATGTTTAAAGATGGCGCTCGAAAATGCAGAACGTGAATTCCCGACACTTATTGTGTGTGATTCTCATTTTTGCGTCAACTCTTACAACAATAAGCTGCAGAGTTGGATTGAAAACAATTGCAAAGATGACACAGGTGCCACAATAAAGCATAAATTGCTCTGGAAACAGGTAGCTCTTTTATACAAAGAACTACAAAAGACTCACGTGATACACGCACAGAGTCTTCAACGTGATGGCGTTCACGTTGCAGGGAATTCATTGGCTAATACAGCCACAGCGGAAGCAACTAACCGGGCTTCCGTAGCCACAAAAAAGCGTACAGAAAAATACATAGACGGGGAAACCATGCTGGCAGTAAAAACGACCGTAAAAGGCGACTGTGCAGCACTACCCGTGAACTATCCACTCAATTATGCATACGTAATCGATGCAAACTCCGTTCCGATTGCTCGAATCCCTGGAGTGGGGGACAGAGTAATTCCAAACAGGAGCAGGAGGGGCTTCCTCTTACTGGAAGCACACATGGGGTTGGGTCTGAGACATCAAACAATTAAAGATTCTCTGAAAGAATTACAATCAGAGTACTGGTGGCCAGGAATGAGCATAGATATCCAATGTTTTGCTCAAAATTGTGAAAACTGCAACAGAGATCGCAGTAATGAACAGGCCAGTGTAGTTTCAGGATCCCTGCTAGACAGCATAAGGTGGTCTATCTGCGCAATCAAAGAAGAGAAGCGCGTCCCATTGTACACAGTTAAGGCTAAACACACTTAAAAAATGTGGCCTCCAGCGCTCGGCTGACGCTAGAACTGTTATAAGAGAGATCTGCGAGTCTATATCGGCACATACGCAATTACCACGTTCCATTCTGACCAGGGTCCTGCTTTCAGCTCTCGAGCTTATAAGGAGGCCATGGCCAGCATGGGAATTGGGTTGCGGTATTCTTGTCCGTCGCACCCCGAAGGGAATAGTGTGGTAGAAAGAAAAAACCGAGACATAAAGCGATCTATAACAGCGAAGGTATTAGGTTCAGGCGCTGGGTGGGTCAAACATCTAATAAGTGTCCAGTCCAGTCTTAATAATTTGCCAAGAAATTCTCTAAAAGGTTTCAGCCCATACGAACTATTGTTCGGAATTAGAATGAACATTCAGGACCTCGATAGTCAGATGTCAGTGGTACAAGAAAAAACAACAGACTTTGACATCGAAGATCGTTTGGCTGTTAAGCAACATAAAGTTAAAGCAACAGCCATCTACCACTGACGAGGCACCACAAGCAACAGCCCCAGCAAGGCCTGTCTGGATTCCAAAGATTGGGGATCTAGTCAGAGAAAAGATCGCGGTGAAGAAGGAATTTGGGCCTTCTTACAGAAAAGCAGTACCTGTCTTGGCAGTCACCGGAACAAGATCAGTTGTACTACCGCCCCTTGCTGGTAAAAAGGAGAACAGAGTTGTGTCTATCGACCTGGTAAAACCACAAGCATGTGGCCTATAATCAACAGTAGGCCCAGTGGACTCCCAAGAAACAACAGAATACCCAAACTTGCAACAATCCAAGAGGTTCAAACTGAAAGACTAATCACATTCGATCAGCCTGCAGTGCACAGTGAAGGACTATGCAATAATACCATGACACTCGTGCCTCTTGAAACACAGATTGAAACGGTTTGTCAAGAAACACCAGTCTACAATAATGTGGCATCAGAAAATGCTACAGAGAGACAGATTGAAAGAACAATCCCAACAATTGACAGAACTGCCTCTGGTTATTTCATCAACTTCGATAACTTCTCTGAAGATCAAAACGACCCCAAAGTGATGCCAGAAACAAAAAAGACTTTTAAAGAAAAAGCAATGGAACTCTTTCATCAACTGAAGGAAATCTACCTTATTTCACCTTGGTTAGAGTTCTGGTTCGGTCTAGGTGTATTTTTCCTCCTGCTTTGGCTCATCATGGTACTTTGTTTGGGAAAATTCATTGAGGGAAAATATAGTACAATGGACACAGCAAGTCAGAACATCAACCTAGTCTTCAAACCACACAGATCATCACACGTAAAGAAAAGAGAACTGTCAACAGTAAATGTCACAGCAATTCCAATACCTGGTGGGGTAGTATGGGAGAAAACTGACTATGAGATCTATGGTCCGGTCGAAATCCTGAAGTATCCTCATCAACTGAAGGTTTCCTTAAGTGACTTTGTAAATCCTAGTACACTCTCTGATGATTGGGACTTTAACAGTATTGACATGATGTCTGATTTAGTAATGTCAGCTAGATTCACAGAACATGATTATTTACAAGGTTCATCTAGTTATGAGCAATTATTCTGCTACACACATTATGGTGATCATTACTTGCATAAACCTGCACAACCTAGAAATGTTTTTATGTATAATCAATGGGAACATTGTGCTACACCACCTAAAAGCAGTTCTGAAGCATTTCTTGAGAAATTCAAATACTTCTCAGGGTTTAACACCAGTGATGCAGAAACGTTTTATTACAAACTGTTAGATAAAACAGGAATGAAAACAATGCTGACAAATTCTAAATTGATATATTCAGAAGCATTTTATGATAAAATTATGACATTTGGTTTTGATTATTGGAAAAATAACATTGAAACGAAAACAATTTGGGGTACAAAAGATTGGCAGGTACAAGGCCTTGAAGAACTATTCAGAACCTGCATGATACCTGAACAAATGATGTTTTTAAATGACACAATACACCAAACATCCTGTCTTGGCCTAGCTAAGATCAAAGACCTTAAAACACCGTCTATTCCAAAGCCAATACCTGAAAATACAACTACAGATATTGAGTTAGACGTGTCACAAATTTTACATTTTAACAGAACACATCCTGATTGGAAAAAGTTGTTAATCTGGCCTACAGACACAAACAGCTGTCAAGATAGATTCCTGAATAAAACACAGGGGTTAAAAATGACCAGACTAGACCCTAGATATTCCCAGAGACAACATCCAGGGATAATAACGACATACAGTGTAGGGAAACTCTGCCTTGAATGGCTAACATCATCCACACTGGCTGAAATTAAGCAACACTTGTCTTTACTAAAAGATGGTGCTGATTTGCGCGATTTCATTCTTGGACCACGCAAACAGCGTCAAAAGCGTTTCATAGCGACCAGTATCTATGCTGCTTACAACGAGGCTTGGAAAGTCAAACAAATTGAAACAGCAGAGAAAATACGAGAAATTGATCGTATTAATTTGGAGAAATCACTTTCTGTAGTGGACAATGGGTTAATGACTCTGTCCTCCAGAATATATTCGTTGGACAATATTGTATCCTCTGCCTTTGATGTGATAGACAGAGACTTGCTAATGTTACAACATGGCCAGTCACAATTACGTTCTATTATACAATTAGGCTGGACGCTGCAAAATCTTCGTTCAGGCTATGTGCCTTGGCGTTTAATCAACACAACGTCATTATTTTCCATTTTTAACCTTACTGATATACAAATCAGTTTGGCACAGAAAGGAGCAGACTATACAATCCTGAGCATCGAAAAACTTGAGAGATTACCATTGACAATGTCAGAGAGTCCTGTCATTGAATGGATAATACACTGAATTATCACAATTCCGATAACAACTTTCCGATTTAAAAAGTGCCTTGAGTACATACCTGCTGGCCAGTATGAACGATTGGGTAAAGGATATGTAAAATCAGAATGGAAATTACCATACACACATTCTTGCTATAGTGACAGCGACAAAAATGTATTTCTTAGTGGTGAAAATTGTAAACATTCACTAAGCGGTATACTTTTGTGCCAGGGTATTAATTTACACGGAGCTTGTGATGGAAATTCTAACAACCTTTCATGCCACCAGCTTGTCACACCTGCAACTCAGATAGAGCCCTTCTTTATGCAACTTGCAAACGTCAAATGCTGTATGCAGGCATTGTTTCCGAGCGGGCCTGTAGACACAGTGACTCCCATCTGGCCTCATCTGAATCTCTATTCTATACGAATTGATACTTTAAGCAAAATGAAGTCTGTGCTTTTACAGACAACAGTGCCCATAACGTCATCAAAAGAGACGGATGATCTTCTAGTTGCAAGGACAGCTACTGAAGTTCATGAACTTTTATCAACAAATTGCCCCGTGCATTTCGTAGAAATGCTTAGCCAACTCCTTAACATGTCTAGTGCCACAGGCATCCCAGGCATATTTAAGACGATTTTTACGGGACTGCTAACACCTTTTCAAGCAATTTTGGGAATCGTTCCTAATTTTGTCCACTCTGTTTTTGGCGGCATACCCTTATTTTTGGGACTTGTAGCAGGGATTTTATTTTTGACCGTCCTGCTTCGTTATGGCAAGCCGAAACTCAGACATAGCTCCCATGGGAATGGAAGAGACAATCCTAGCAATGCGCTACCGGGACAGGATAACTAACGTCCTTGGATTGGCCAGGCTGAGAGATCTAAACATGACCTGGTTCCTTTCATTCAGACCTATATGGTAGAACTGTATCTTACCGGTACTTCAATGTATGCTATGCGGAGATGAGTGCGTGTTGGACATCTGTCTTTCACTTCCATCAGCAGTACCAATGGACGTCGATACTTTGCTCAGTTCGATAACGGCTCACGCATTGTGTTGTCCCCAGCGGCTACCAATCCTGATGACGGCATTCGTTGAGACTCCTGTGCTACGACTAGGTGGTAACAGTGGAGCGAGTGACAAAAGCAACATCACCCAGGTACGACCTTCTGTGAGCATCGCTGATCCCGACTATGATGACAGCAATCATTCTCACACCTGCCAAGTTACAGCACTATCGAATTTGGTTGAACTGTCACCTGATTTTGTAGACCAATTCTTTGAGAGCCTGTCTGATATGATGTTCTCACCCGAACAGAAATAATAACTTTGGAGAAGCTTTCCGACACACAGCGTTCCCATGAACTCTGAATTCGGCCTTCAGTTTGGATCAACAAAAACTGCTAAAATCGTTGGAACTCTATTTCCCCGTTCAAGCATTAATTCTTTTGAATTGGACATTTTTTAATATTGACCCTTTTTTGGCACGAACAATTCTTTGCTTGAGGTAAAAACTATTCTTAGAGAACAGAAGCTTCAACTTCTATTTCTACACACATCTAGAGACATAACAACCTTACACCAACCTCTAGCACATTTATTGCAATGCATTTATATGTGATGATTTATCTCGCCCTTCTTCTGTTTCAGAGATATTTCATGTGTAATTCTTTTTGCATAATCGTTCATTGATTTCATATGCAATAATTTTTGAATGATTTCTATGCTTCAAAAAACGTACAGTACCTAAATTTCACGTATTACAATATACGCCTATTTCAAATGCATTTATGTATTTTGGGGTGGGCAATGTTACACATGCATCTTATTGCTCTAGTTTTAGTAATTTGATGGACATGAACCCGTGGAGTGGGTGTTGCGTGCTTATCTAGGATCCTGATCGATACTGTAACCTTATGCCCCTATTCGGCTATAAATCCATTTATTCCCTATATTGGCATAACCGTTCAAGTGCGATATTCAGAAAGTCATCTCTGGCCTCACACGAACAGAGCCACATTCCAGAATAGTTCTCTGCCACTTCCTTTGCAACCAATTAGTGCAATGATAGAGCAGAAGTCACTATCTGAAGATTCCTAGATTAACACTCTGAGTTCTTCAACAAGATAAAAACTCAGCAAACCTGGAAATCCCCGCTTGCTGTGTTTTGATTAGTAATGGAACTCTAATGAGCAACTGATAGCTATCACTTCCTAGTGACATCTTTAATTGACGTCTTATGTCCAGCAAACTTACGTCAAACCAGGCACCTGTCAGGTATAAATATTACCAACGTTGCCTTAAGCAATTGCTGTTGTGTTCGCTGTTGTGCAGGCTGTTGTCGCCTGTTGCTAGCTGTCTGCAGTACGCTGATGCTGCTGCCCGTCGCCTGAAGCTGCTGATACCATTATTGCTGCTAAAGCGCGAACGATGGTGTGGTGAAACTAGGAGCTGAACAGCCGTCCCTCTGCGAAGAAGCCCAGCAGATGCCAGCTGCCCGCGGACGCTGTCCCCCCTCCTCCTCCTCGACGCGCTGAAGAGAGACGCTGTCTTTCTCCTGCAGAGAAATCCAGCTCCAGCGTTTTCTGGTCTGCCCTCGTGGGTGACTGGGATACCGAGTTCCCCCTGAAGGAGATACCAGACCTCCATCATTCTATTCAGAGGTATGGTGTTGACTAAACCCTTAGTGAGAATTCTTGAAGCAAACCTTGGCAAAACCAACTTAAACTGAAGCTACTTACTTACTCCCCTCCCAAGTATTAGGCTTAGGTCAGGTACACTGGGGTAGGCGTAGTTAGAAGCACCAGTTGAGTATTTTAGCCTAATGTATATATGAATGTATATATGTTTTATTACTTTTAAACCATTGTATGCTAAGAAACCATATCAATGCTTTTACAGTATTATTTCGCAATACTTATCTTACTGCACGTACTTTTTATAATAACAAGTCTTGCAATTGTGGCAATACATTTCTCTTGTACGAGAAGAAAGACTGTTCAATAAACGTTAACCCTTTATTGACAAACGCCCGTCTCTTTATTCTCTACATATCGTGAAAGTAAACTGCACCAACCTGACTGAGTAAAATAACTGTCTATTGTTTCACACGACCCTAGAGATTGACTCTTGATCTGAGGAGCAAAGTTGTCATGTTGCACGGTTGTTGGAAAGCTGAATCCCTTCTTGTCTGTGCCAGGGAAGCTGATCACTTCCTATGCAGAGAAGAAAGTTTCCAGTGACCTCTGAGCTAGTTGGTAACAAACCCAATTAAGTTTAGCATAGTCAGTGGAGGCCTGGAAGATCCGCACTTCTACGTCGATACTACTGTTTATGTTATTCCAATGCGCAGGGCCTAGTGGGAAACTAGGAACTACACTACAATACCATTACGTCGCATTCGTATTGGCATGCATGTGCAATACAGTTACATCCACCTCCCCCTTCCCTCACCACCTCCCCCTTCCCTGACCAAAAGGGACTCGCAAGAAGGAGTATACAGTATTCCTAACCAGAACAAAAGTCAGCCTGCCAGAGGAGACGCCGAGCCCGGATCAACGTCAAAGCCGCAATTAACCATAATTTCATGGAACATAGCAGGGATCAGCAAAATCGGTAAAAATAAAAACCCGAAGCAGTTCCTGTCAAGCGGAGACATAATCTGTTTTCAAGAAACGTGGGCCCTGTCCACCACTCCTCTGGCAGGGTACTACGAACATCAAATACCAGCCGTAAAAAGGAATGTCTTCGGTCGTCCAGCCGGCGGTCTATCAGTCTTTATAAAACATGAGTGCGCCCTCACAGTCACTTCTATCAACTCGAACTTCCCCGGTCTGCAAGCTGTACAGATAAGCGGTTTGAGTCTCAAGAAACATCCAATGCGTTTGTTGGTAATAAACTGCTACATCAACCCCGCACAGACCTTAATGATAGACCAGCTGGAGGCGCTGGCTCAAAAACTAGAAGATCTGCTAAACAAGCACAAAACATCCCAGGTCATCCTAGCTGGGGACTTCAATCTGAAAAATCTGGACAAAACCGAAACATCTCCCCGGGGCTTAGGCAGGGCCGCTTCCCTGCACGATTTTCTCAACAATCACAAGCTGATATCAACCAACGCACTGAAAAAAGTCTGCTTGGCCGGCTGGCAGCCTAAGCCCACTTTTCGGGAGGCCTCAAGAATAGACTACATCATGATTAGTGGAGAGCTGGCGGCCAGAATGGATGATTTCGAAGTTGAAGACCGGAAGGAAAGCGACCATAGGCCATTAAGAGCAGTATTCCAGCTGGACGTACCGCCTGCTATCATCTACCATTCCATCGGGAAGTCAAGCGGGGAGGAGAAGCATAGTGTCCTGCGGAGGATTAAGTGGTCAGAAAAGACCAACAGCACACTTCAAATATGGCTGGACCAGGCACAGGAAGGCAGTTTATTGTGCGAGCTCTCACTCATAAATGGATGGGATAATATAATAGAGGATCTACAAACTAAGATTGGGAACTTCAAACTCCAAAACTCTAGAACAAACGGGCTACACAGATCAGGAAGTACTCGTACACAGGACATACGAGTCCATAAAAGACTGTTGCGCAAAGCTCTTGCAGATAAGAAAAGAGGAGGCTCCCAAACAGAGGGAGCATCGATTGCCTCACTGGGGCATCCCTCAGGAAGAAGGTTTGGGAACACAAAAAAGCTGACATGGAAAGCAAGTGGCTCAAAGTCTTCTCCCTGCTTAAATAAAAGAACCCAGCACGACTCTGGAGATACATAAACCAGCTGAGCAACCGCGGCCCACCACGAGAAAATGGTGTGGCAGAAAAAGACTGGACGCAACACGTGAAGCAGCTATATGTAACAGCCTCCACCGAGGAAGCCCCACCAAGTGACATGGCGGAGCTTGCAGAGCAGGTGCAACTGATTGGCACAAAGCCAGGAGCCTCAATTTCGAGCCCAGGCATGGCCCCCATGGGTAATAGATCCCCGGCCATCGTAGATGATATTTTACCATCTTGGATAAATACCCAACAGGTCATCAAAACCATCAAGAGCATGAGGAATGGCGGGGCCCCGGGGCCTAACGGGATTCCAGCACCGGTTTTCAAACAGGCACCGGAGTTCTGGGCCGCACTCCTGACTCCGCTCTTCAATTACACCTTCTCGACAGCAACAACTCCCGAGTCCTGGAGGAGTTCCATACTTGTCCCAATCTTCAAAAAAGGAGATCTCCTAAAGCCGTCAAACTACAGGCTTATTGTCCTGTTAGATCTGGAAGCCAAGGCTTACGCTCGCCTATTATTGAATGATCTAGAAAAATGGGTAGAAGAGAGTTATGTTATTATAAGTTTGTAGAGCGCTATATCACCCAGAGGTTTCTAAGCGCTATCAGCGGACACACAACATCAGTAGTCACCAGACTGCCGAATCACAGGGGCCCCTAAGCCTCCAGAAATAGCACAGTCTTCAGCTTCTTCCTAAACACTAGCAGATTGGTTTCCTTCCTAAGTTCTGCTGGAAGGTGATTCCATGCCAAGGGGCCAATACTGGAGAATGCTCTGCCACCCTTGGATGCGAGGTTAAACCGAAGGCATATCAGGTTACATGCATCCGTAGACCGAAGGGTCCTACTTTGCATGTACTTAGTGAGCCGTTCCTTGATGTATTTAGGGGCTGAGCCATAGACTGCCTTATGTTCGATGCAGAGGCTCTTAACTTTTAATCTTTGGGCGATTGGCAGCCAGTGTAGGCTACATAGTAAAGGCGTGGCTCGAGTTTGCCTAGGTTTGTTAAGAATTAGCCTGGCCGCATCGTTCATTACAACCTGAAGTCTGGCCAGAAGGTTTTTTGGGAGGCCATAGTATCAGGAATTGCCATAATCCAGCCGTGCCAGAATCAGAGCAGAGACCGCCAGCCTAAGCTTGGAAAAGGACAATAGTGGGGAGAGTTTCCGCAGCTGGCATAACAAACTAACACAAGTGCCCACCACTGATGATACCTGCAGTGTCAAGGATAGCAGGGCATCAATTTTAATGCAGAGGCTTTTTACTGCCAGTGCTGGTTCTGGAAGTGGCCCTAGTTCTGGCGGCCAGAACTGAACACTCCACGGATTGGCAGCTGTCGTAATTGCCAGGACTTCCGTTTTGTCCGGGTTTATTTTTAAAGAGTTATCCGACATCCAGTTGATCGTAAACGTGAGGATGTTTTGCATTCTCAAGTGAGCCTTAGCTGAGTCGTCAATCTGGATCAGGATTTGTGTATCGTCGGCATAATTATAAACTCTACAGTCCATCCTGTTCAATGCTGCAATCAGAGGCTGCAGATATATATTAAAAAGCAGGGGTGACAGAGCCGAGCCTTGGGGCACCCCGCATGTCAACTTAGCTGGTTTTGACACAAGGTCTGTGAGTTGAACTCGCTGCGAGCGGTCTTCAAGGAAAGACGTCAACCAGGCTAGGACTGTGCCCTGTATCCCGTGGTCCTTTACCCGCGATAGAAGTTGGCAGTGATTAATGGTATCAAATGCTGCGGATAAGTCCAGGAGGACCAGAGCACAGGGTTTTTTTTTTGTCAGCCTTGAGTCTCAGGTCATCCAGCACGGAAAGCATTACCAATTTCATGCTGTGGTGAGCTCTGAAACCCGCCTGATTGGGCTCGAGGAGATGATTGCCTTCAAGGAAATGAGTGAGAGAGTGCAGCACATGCTGCTCGAGAATTTTGGCGAGAAAAGGAAGCTGAGAAATTGGCCTAAAATTCTTTAAGTTTTTTGGGTCGGCACCGGGTTTCTTAAGTAGAGGAACCACCCTTGCTTCTTTAAAATTGGAGGGCACATGTCCCGTCTCCAAGTAACGATTCAGCAGGGTAAGCACTTTGTCCTCCATCCCGGGCCATCCCAGCTTAAAAATCTGAGGCGGGCAGGGGTCTGCTGGCGAACCAGATTTCACCCGGTTCAATATAATCGCTAAAGATTCCTTGGTCAGGGCTGGCAACCCCGATAGGTTGTTAGTAGTTGGCCTAGTGGGGGTTGGGAGGGATTCAATAGAGCAGGGAAGGTTTGGGGTCTGACTGATTTCTGTTACCAAATCCATAATTTTATTCATAAAGAAGTCTTGGAAGTCCTTTAAATTAAAAGTAGGCTTTGGCCCTTTGACTGTCCGTAGATCGTTTAAGACTTTAAAAACTTCTTTCTGGGGTTTGGCCGCCTCTTGGATGGTTGTTTCATAAAATTCGCCTTCCTCAAACAAATAGCTTTCTTATAAGACGCAAGCTGCAAAGTATAAGCCTCCCGTGCACTAGGCGAACAGGACTTACGGCAAGCTCTTTCGCGTTGGCGGAGGAATTGTTTTAATTCCCTAAGGTCTTTTTTAAACCATCCTGCAGCTTTGCCCTTGTCTCTCAATCTAATTTTATGAGCCGGGGCAACTACCTCGATGGCTTCCTTAAGTAAAGACACCAAGGCAGCACTTTCATAATACCCATGTACCAGACTGGCTTCAGGTCCCAGGCATCAACAATGAACAATGTCTTGGCACTAGCACACATCTCAGCCCAAGCAACGTTGAAGAACCACCCTCCACTCTTTTGCTGCTTCGTGGACTATAGCACTGCCTTCGACAAAGTAGTCAGAAAACGATTATGGTGGAAACTAGAAAAGTGGGGCATTCCTCGAAATCTTTTGAAGGCAATAAGGTCACTACACGAGGACACCTGGGTGAGGGTCAAAACAAGTGCCCGCACAGTCTCCCCCAAAATAAGCACTGAGAACGGGCTGAAGCAAGGGTGTGTGCTGGCCCCCACCCTCTTCAATTTATACACGGCGGACCTGGGAAAGACACTAAAAGGAGCCAGTTTAATAGCCCCAAGATTAGGAAGTGTGAGGCTTCCCGTTCTACAGTACACCGACGATACAGTCATACTGGACCATACAAAGGTGGGACTACAAAGAACATTAAATGCTCTAAATAGCTTTAACATCGCAAACAACCTGATAGTTAATCAAGGGAAAACTAAGGTCATCATTTTTGGGTCCTACCAACGGAAACGCACAGTGGCAACTGGGAAATGATCTAATTAGCTCGGTGGCCTCAAACAACTACTTAGGGGTCTGGTTCACGGAACGGGCCAAGGCGAATGTACATATAAACCAGCAGAGCTCTAAAGCCAACAAGGTTACCCACGCACTAAGACAACTAAGCCAGAACCTGATTAGCCCATCCCCCAGCCCCATCCTGATAGCTCTTAGAGAAAAGCTCCTTCCAGCAATCAGCTATGGTGACCTAGCCTTCCCCGGGAAACTGGATACTCTTCTTAATTCAGCCCAAGCCAAGGCATATAAGTTGGTGCTACATATACCAAGGTCAGCAAGAAAAACTAGGCTAAGACTGGAGCTTGGCCTTGCAAGGCCAGACCTGATATGTCAGGGGGAGATTATAAAGCTATATCTAAGAATATTAAGGGCTCCGGCTAACTCCTTAAAAAATCACCTGACATCTATCGTCGAGTGGCCAGGCTCGGAATGGCACGCTAGCCTGGTAAAGGCAATTCGAGTATTGAAGATCGAGGAAGAATGCATGCTGCGGCAGGACATCCCCATGAACACATGGAAGAAAGCCATTAATAGACAAGTGCGCGAAATTTCCTTCGACCTTGACTACAAAACTCTACGCCGAAGCCCTCACCTGGAATCACTAAATAATTTATATACAGCAGGAACAGCACAACCCTACTTAAGTGAGCCCCTCACAACACAGACCGAAGCAAAATTTTATACATGAGGCTGACCATGCTGGGGATAGCTGATTTCAATCCTGTTTGGGCTCGAAGAGGGGAATCTATAACTTGCAGATTGTGCACCTATAAGAAGGAATCCTGGTTGCACCTTCTCTGTTGCTGTCCTAACCTCAACAACGACCGCCGGCGACTGCTGCGCCCGATTTGCCTCAGTAAGAGCATAAAGACTTGTAGCGAAGCATCAGCCTTATGTCTGTCTATTACTAGCACAATGATCTTGGCAAGACTGGCGAAATTCATCCACCAAATCAGGCTGGCTTTAAAAGGTGTGGTCCAAAGCGAATGGGACCCATCCACGTAGTATAATTGACAGTGTCCCACTCGCATGCCCCCCTCCAAGTAAGAAATGTACCTAGTAAGATACTTAATGTGCCATTGAGATCAGCTCAAGCGCTTACCAACATAGACTAACTCCAAGGCACACAAGTCTGGGAATGGTCAATCATGTGGGACCCAGACAGTGGAGCAGAATATTTCACGCAGGCAAATGATGTCTGTAATCCAAGTCTTGATTTTAGAATTCGTTTTTAACTTTAGCCTTTAATGTACCTATTCTTTTTATACAAGAATTGCTTTTACTGTAATGATTTTAATTAATTATACAGTCAATAAAAAATTGTCAAAAAATACAGTTACAACGCATACAGATACCCTGCATGTTATTACATAGCAATTTTTAGCCATATGCGCATTTCCCTTTCCCCGACCCTAAACCCTAATCCTTGAACCATGAAGCTGTACCCTACAATATGGCACGCTAACACTTCCCTAAACCCTAAAGCCTAAACAGTAAATCAAGCCTACACTACGACCTCAACCCTAAACCCTAATCCCAAAGGCCAAAACAGTCCCTATACTGCAAGTAGTCCTAAGCACTACGGAAACCCCAAAACAGCACCAATAGTACACAAAGCCCTAAGCCCTAACGCAACCCCAAAACATCACCCATTCTATATGTAGCCCTAGTAGCCCTAACGCAACCCCAAAACAGCACCCATTCTATAAGTAGCCCTAGTAGCCCTAACACAACCCCAAAACAGCACCCATTCTATAAGTAGCGCTAGTAGCCCTAACGCAACCCCTAAACAGCACCCAGTCTATTAGTAGCCCTAACGCAACCCCAAAACAGCACCCACTCTACTAGTAGCCCTAATCCCCAAACTCAAAACAGCACCTATACTGCAACTAGCCCTAACGCAACCCCAAAACAGCACCTCCTACCTGTCTCTTGTTGTTGTTCCAGCGTTGTCTCCCTGTTGTCTGTGTCCCCCGGAGGCTGTTTCAGCGCGCGTCCATTATATGCCATGCATTGGGAATGCATGCGTTCTAAATGCGCATGCGACATAATGGCGTGCGTAGACAACGCACGCGTCGTACCGTCGCGTTGTAAGTGCACGCGATGTCAACGCATGCGTCGTAATGCATGCGTTGAGATGGTTGTTTCCCATATAACTCGCAATACAGTGGGCTTGACAGTGAAACCAATTCCTCAGACTCCTGTGATTCCAATACAGGGGAATAACCCATGTGCTGCAAATGTTGACCCTACATTAAGTCAGACAAGGTTTGACCAAACTAGAACATTTCCTCAGAGATTGTCTCTTTTTTCCTGCCTAGAACAAAAGAGCTTCCAAATGTGAATTACAGTACCCCTAAGACAGAGATACATAGAGGAAACCAATTTCTGACATGTCCCTTTTGAATATACTGTTGAATGCAAGTAGTGTTGCCTATAGCTGAGAGATAATTCTTAATACCCTAGCAGAACAACTAGGTCTTACTGGCCAAGAATTTGATGATTGGCTTAGAGGCATAGACACTCCTACAGGAAGTGTAAATCCTGGAACTAGTGGAGGGAACACTCAGGTCCCAGAGAGTGAAAGGGTAATGGATGTGGCTAAATTGAAAGTAGAATTAGAAGAAATGATAATTGGAACTCTTGACATGTCACAAATTAATGCTTACCAGGATGACGATCTATTGTTTCTGTGTAAAGATATTAGCAAGCATGCAGAAGAGGCATATGAAAGATTATCTGAATTAGCTTACAGATATGGAATTGATTTGCAGAAATCTAAAGCCTTGTAAAGGAGTTACAGGATAAGCTTTAGTGACATGGATCTCACAGATATAAGACCATCAGGAAGGAAATTACAAATCAAGGAATTAATTGCCTATGTTCTAAGTTGCAGTGAGTTAGATACATGGGAAGGTACATGGTCAAAGAAAAAGTAATCAAAGAAAGTCAGATTACAAATGCCTCTGTCTGGAACAGAGGAGGAAGACAAGGATGTACACGCTCTTCCCATGAGAGAAGTGCCTGGTGGAGGGTTTGCCCATATTCCATGGAGCAGGACTTATCTTGCATCATTCACAAATGATTTTCTTTTATAGAGACTGACCCTAGTTGAATGGCACAGGCAGGTTGATCGATTTGTACAAATATCAAAAGTTTTATTGAAGGATTTGGATTGACATTGTGGTTCCAAGTGATTTGTGGGTTGAATGTAAAGTTGCTGTGGATTGGTAGGGAGTGGAGCCGACAAGACATTCTGTATCACATGCACCTTCCCTACCGGTAATGAAAAAGTATAATCAGGAGATAACATTTCTGAAATCAAAAATCTCTCCTAAGGAGATTGATTGGGTCAAAATTGACAGAACGACCCAAGAGTCGAAAGAGTCAGTACACACTTTCTATGAAAGACTGCTACAGGCAATTAACAGTTCAGTGGGACAGAGGCCATTGAGACAAAGGCTATGGGACGTTTTGCTTACAGATTTGTGTATGAATTGAAACCAGAGGTTAGTTCCATGATCCAGCAGCATTTGATTTGTTGGCAGAGTAAGCCAGTGGATGAGATACTGAGAAATGGCTACTATTTCAGTGAAAAATTAGAAATGAAACACAAGAAATTATAGGAAAAGTTAATGGTAGCGCAAATGAAAGTTGCACAGCGAGGTCAGAATCAACAGTTTGTTGGGAATATTGGTCCCATGCAGGAAGTGCATCAGCAGGGAGTCCAGATGATGCAAGGTGGTAATGGATTTCAACAGAAAGGTAGGGGATGAGATGTCCCGATTGATCCAAGTACAGGTGTTGATATACTGACTTTGAAGGAGAGAAATCTCTGCCACACCTGCGGTCGGCTGGGGAATTGGAAGCACAAATGTCAATTTGATACTGGCAACATGGCTAATAGAAATCAGGTTCAGAATGGTGGATTTGTAAAATCACAGGAAAATAAAATGGTTCAGACACAGCAAGTACAGAGACAGAGAGTTCACACCCCCATAGTACCCCAAGCTCAGGTGACCCCAATGCCACAACAAAACATAAATGTCCAAAAATACAAAGCGAATCAAATTCCCAATGTAAACACCAATCCTTTCGTGAATTAGGGGACTTCTTACCAGTACTCCATGATACAAACAAGTGATGGCTACAGCTCAGACCTTTTGCAATGATGGGGCCTGAGAGTGGAGGAGTATTGTGTACTTGGCACAACCTTAGAGGTAATCAGAGTTGGCCATTTGTGGATGGCGAGATAAATGGGAATCCTGTCTCATTCCTCATTGACACTAGTGCTACCCGCTCCGGTGTAAGAACAGCAGAGGTTCCCAACCTACCCATCTCGGGACAAAGCATCCAAGTTGTGGGAGTTAGCAAATAAGCAAATGACTAATCCAGTTTCAGAAGTGATATCTGTCAAAATAGGGTCCTTTGAGGAGAATCACCAATTTGTGGTGTGTGATTCGAGTCCTATCAATCGGACTGTACTCAATACTGATCTGCCGCAAGAGCCGAGAAACACATAGTTACCTGCAGTCTGGAACTTTTCAGGGAAAGACATAGGTCTCATCAAAGGTGAAGCCTGATGCTGAGTACCCGAGAATACCAAATTGCAATTTGACCCCTGAAACCATTGCTGGGATTACTCCTATGATTGACTCAATGATTGAGCAAGGCATTCTGAAAGAGATTATGGGGAGTCCATGTAACTCAACCATCATGGGTTTACAGAAACCCAGTGGAAAGTACTGCATTGTCTAAGACCTACGGAAGTTCAACTCCATTGTTGTTCCTCCTTGTCCTGTGGCACCGAATCCAGCTGTGATTTTGTTTCAGACTCCATGTGAGGCTGAGTGGTTCTCTGTCATTGATTTGTGCCAAGCCTTCTTCTCAATACCATTGCCTGAAGATAGCCAGTTTATTTTTGCTTTCTGTTTCAGCAGCTGTGTTTTGGCATGATGCTGAGTCCCACAAGGGTATACGAAGAGCCCCTCAATTTTTGACCAGATACTCAAAAATAATCTGCAGTCTCTGGTGATACCCTATTACTCAGTTCTAGTGAAATACATTGATGACCTTTTGGTGGAGTCAAATACACAGGAGGCTTGCAAGAGAGACACAATTGCCTTGTTGAACCACATAGCTGAGAATGGACATAAAGTGTCCCCAGCCAAATTGCAGTACTGTAAGAAAGAAGTTCTGTATCTAGGGCATCACCTTAAGAAAGTAGCAAGGAAGGTGTCACAAGAGAGAATCTCAGCAATTCTGAAAACCAATCTGTCAACAACCGAGGAAGAAGTAATAATGTTCTTGTGAATGGAGGGCTATTGTCGACAGTGGTATCCCAACTTTTTCCTGATGGCCAAGCCATTATAGAGGCTGGCACACAAAAATGTGTCAAATCCAGTACCATAGGATGGCAGCTGCATGCGCGCCTTGTCAGAGCTGAGAGAATGTCTTTGCCATTCCCTGGCACTGGGAATGCCTGATTATTATAAATGTTTTGCTTTCTTTTACAGTGAGTGAATGGGCCGCACTCTCTCAGTGTCAACCCAGATGAACGGGAATACTTGCAGACCAGTGGCTTATTTTTCTGCCACACTTGATCCCATGGCTGCTGCTTTGACCAGCTGTCTCAAAGCTATGGTCTCAGCAGATGTCAGCATCGAGCAGTGCAAGAGCATTGTCATGGGTAATCCGCTGACATTTTTCGACCCTCATTCTACAAAAGTCCTTTTAACTGGCACTAGAACCCAATATCTAACTAATAGTCAACTCACCAAGTATGAACATGTCAACCTTGGTACAGATAACGTCACACTGAGGAGATGTACTTCACTAAATCCTGCTAACCTGTTGCCCATCCCCAGGAATTAAATTGTTCAGGGTGAAGTTGACCATGACTGTCTTGACGTTACTGAACTATGCACCAAGCCGAGACCTGACATACAAGATGGACCACTATCGAAATCAGATTATGTGATATTTGTTGATGGCTCCTGCTTACAAGACTATGCTGGACAGCTGAGAACTGCCTACGCAGTCTGTGTTGTCTTGGGTGTGGTCTATTCCTCCTGGTTTCAAGGAGTATTTTAGCACAAGTGGCCTAGTTAATTTCTCTTACCAGAGCAAGCTGTGTTTCAGACCAGCTGAGAGCGACTCTTTTTACTGATAGTCAGTATGGCTTTTGTGTCATTCACGATTTTGGACAGTTATGGTCCCAACAGGGATTTATGACCTCTTCGGAGTCACAAGTTCACAATGGTGAGAGTGTTCGTAACCTCTTGCAGGCTTTACAGTTACCTGCCCAGATTGCAGATGTAAAGTGTGCCGCACATCAAAATGGCTTTGAGTATGTGACAGTGGGCAATGGGTACGCCGATGAAACAGTGGGATATTGCACTCTAAAAACTTACACTTTTAATGAGGAGTATCACAATAAGACATCAGATGCCATAAATTGCAATCTATTCTTAACCACAGTTGATACTTGGGAGGAAATGAAGAGATAACAGGAAGAAGTTTCAGAAGCAGTACAGCAAGACTAGATTAAAGCAGGTTGTGTAAAAAGAAAAGAGGATGACATTTGGGTTTCAGGTGGTGGAAGACCTGTGTTGCCAGATAGATTGTTACCTCCAATGGCAACACATTATCAGTGACCTGCACATGTAGGGAGAGACGCCATGGTGTGTGCGTTTAGGCAAATGTGGTTCAACACAATATTTAGACTGATCGCTGAAGGGTTGTGTCACAGATGTGTAATGTGCCAACAGCAGCATGTAGGTAGAAGGACCACAGTAACACTGAGTCACATAGGGAGTTCAGGTGGTCCCTTCAACAGGATGCAACTGGACTTTATTGAGATGTCTGTATGCAATGAGTTAAGATATGTCCTAGTGATTGTGTGCATTTTCTCACGTTGGGTGGAAGGTTACCTTACCAGGAGAAATGATAGTATCATAGTGGCTAAGTAGGTGTTTAGGAAGTTAGTTCCGTGGTTTGGTTGCCCGTCTTCTCTGGAGTCAGACCGAGTAACTCATTTTAATAATGAGGTCCTGAAGATGGTGTGTGCAGCACTGCAAGTCGAACAGAGTCTCCACTGCAAATACCGACCAGAGGCTTCTGGAATTGTGGAGCAAGTCAATGGCACTTTGAAATCGAGATTGGCTAAAGTGTGTGCTTCGACATCTCTGAAATGGCCTGATGCATTGCGTCTTGTGTTGATGAGTCTACGCAATACTCCAGATAGGAGGACAGGATTGTTCCCACTATTAAATCATTATGGAAAGGGTCATGAGACTGCCAGCTGTGCCTGTGAATACGCTTGTGAACATTACAGATGACACGACTCTTGATTACTGCAAAGGACTGCCTGATGTGGTGTGCTCTCTGTCTCACCAGGTTGGAGAGACTACAGCCCCACCTCAATGGGAGCAGTGCATGATCTCAGTCCCGGCAACTAGGTTATGGTGAAGAAGCATGTACGCAAGTCGTGCTGGGAGCCTATGTGGCATGGCCCCTATCAGGTGATTCTGGTCAACACGATAGCTGTGAAGTGGGGAGGTCACATTAACTCGGTATATGCTGCTCATATTCACAGAGTCCCTTGTCCCCTTGATGATATAACAGTACCTGTTCCTGATGTGTTGGCAGTTAGAGTGAGACAAAGGCAGCAGGTTAGTCAAACTGTTGGGTTCAGCTAGAAGCCGGGACACCACTTGTTCCGCTTGAGGGGGGTCTGAGAGAATCAACAGTTGAAGTCAGTGCAGAAGGATCCCATCCTGTAGTGTTGACTGCATCAGATTCACACCCTGGAGAAGGGCCTAGTGCAGTAGTAACGCAAGTTGTACCTGGAGACCGGTGGTGGAGAAGACAGGAGAGAGACAGAGACGCTGTTTTTCTGAAGTGCATGTGCCACACACTAACCCAGGAGATTCTGAAGGATCTGGCCTAAGTGACAGTGATGAAGAATGGCCAACAGTAAGGGGATCAAAGAGAGCTAGAGTACCTTTTTGGAGGTATTCTTCACCTGAATGCACATACATTGCTGTCAATGACTGGGAGAGAGCATTTTGCACCTTTTGCTATAACAATTTGCATCCAATTGAGCCTCCTTGAACTGAACTTTGTGGTGAACTGAGCTTTGAAATAGCATTGCCACCAAACAGACTAAGTCAGTTTATTCTGGAAGTAACCATTAGTGAGTTTGAACTGAACTTTTATTAGAGAGAGACCTTAATAGATTTGACCAAACTGCAAAGAAGAGTACTGAGGCTCTAGTCTGCTGAAGCATCGTAACTTTGTCACTTATAACACGGAATAGGATTAAGGAAGTCTGACTAAGATCATTGTAAATGGTAATGGTATTGGTAAATACGTTTGAACTCTGTTTGCTATTGTGTGCAAGTGGAAACTAACTGGAATAACTGTGCTGTAATCTTCTAGTTAAAAGGTCTGACATCAGAAGAGACATGGAGCCTAACATAAACACTAGTCGATGTAGACGCTTATGTATAGGAGTATTTGTTGTTGTGACATTAGTGCTAATTGATTTACTTGTAATTTTGAGTTTACCCCATTCTTCACATGTAGAGGAGCTTAGGTCTATACGTGCCCCTCAAACACCATTTCCTACAGAGAACAGTTCACCTGCAATAGATGAGAAATATTTACATGCAGATGCTTCTGGAGGAGAATATTATTCTTAGAATGTTTATTCAAAACTGCTTTATAAATATGTTGACACTATGGATGGTAGGGATTGCTATGTCTGCATGCAATTGTCTGCATTGGTAGCTGAGGGGATTGCATACCAATATCTTCCCTTAACATATGGAGATACTTACAGCTTATTGCAGGCTTATTCTATGTAAAGGACCATTTCTAATTCGATTACTCGTATCATGACTTGTTTTCTTTTCTGAAGTTCTTGTGCTGAAGCACTTAAATCAACAGCTTTATGCTAAAAACATTTCTTTAGACCCACCATGACAATTGACACAACATATGCACGTAGAAATAGTTTAATTTGTTCCTTTACAAGTGTAGAAAAGAAATGCATAGATCCTGTAGAAGACAGGCGAAAAGACATATTAGCTAGAGCAACAAATAATTCAAAATGGCCACAGTGGACTAAAGGTGAAAGTGAGCATAAGTTAGTGGGAAACATGGCAGCATTAGCTTTAGATTGGCAACATTAAGGGAGAGTATATCTATTCATTTGAAAATCTACAACAGACACAAATGTTGTAGGTTATAGTGAATGTGATCATACTTTTGAAGTTCGAAAGAATTGGGGATTATACTTAGATGGAGTAGGTCCTGCTTTCCCTGGAGTTTATTGCATTTGTGGGAAAAATGCATATTACAGGTTATATAAGGAATGGTATAGAACATGTTACATGGGGATATATTTTCCAAAGATTTCTCATGTAGGACAACTTGATGATTCAACAAGGGAGCAACATGTGCAAAGAAAAAGAGGTTTTAGTGCTAGTGTTATTGTAGGTGACATTTTTGGTGCTCTGATACCATCTGTAGGAGTGATACTCAACTCGGACAAAATTAGAAAGCTTTCTATTGTAGTTGATAAGTTATCCACTAGTACAGCTGGAGGAATTCTATTTATAGATACGAAATTGGTTACAATTACATCCATGGTTTTGCAGAATCGACTTCCATTAGACCTAATTATTGCAAGGGAGGATTGAGTCTGCCGGATTTTATTTTATTTATTTATTTGGAAAGTTTTATATAGCGCGAACAAGATCTTTGCAGATATCAGAGCGCTTTACAAAGCAGGGAATACCAACAAGAGAGTGAAAAGCAGGTTATTAGGGAGTAAAGTAAAACAGGTACATCAATAATGCAAGTATTACAGATAGATGTGTGCATAGATAGTCAGGTAAGACAATAATACAGGTAAAACACATAGTCGTAGGGATCGGTGCAGAGTCTGTACGGATCACGTTGATAGGTCAAGTGTATTTGGCCATGAGAATAGCTTTTACTTCTTTCTTAAAAAGTGTGATGGAGGAGATGAGCCTGGTTTCAGGAGGGAGTGAGTTCCAGATCCTGGGTGCCATTCCTGAGAAAGAGCGTTTATACGTTTTTTCCTTCCTGAATCTTCTAGGTTTTAGCAGAAGATTGTTTGTGCCTCTAGTGTTTCTAGAGCCGCCAGAGATTGACAGCTTCTGTGTGAGGTATCCGGGAGAGCTCAGGTGTACAGCCTTGTGTGTCATGCAGGCGATTTTCAGATGTATTCTGGCTTCCAAAGGCAGCCAGTTCAAGGATTTCAAGTCAGGGGAGATATGCGAGTGTTTTTTTGACCCAGTGATGAGTCTCGCTGCAGCGTTTAGAGAAGCTCTTAGGGGTGCATAGTGGTTAACGGAAGACCGCAGAGGGCGATGCTGCTGTATTCAATTCGCGGGATTACTAGTGCTTGTACTGCAGTTTGGAAGTCTTTGGCTGGCAGGAAGGGTTTAAGTTTCCTCAGGGTATTGATTTGGAAGTTCGCTCCCTTAGTAGCCTTGCTGATATGATGCTGCATGTTGAGATTGGAGTCCAGAGTTATGCCTAGAGATTTTGCTGAATCTACTATGGTGGGTTGGACATTGAGTGCAGTTAGCTGTTTAAGCCAGGTTTGAGTGGTAGAGATCTTCGCGGGAGGTGAGATCAGAAGGAACTCTGTTTTCAGAGCATTGAGTTTGAGATGGTTATCGGCAAGCCAGGATTGGGTGCTTCTGATCGTTGAGTTCAGGAGTAAAATGTCATTGTGGGATTGTAATTTGAGATATAGTTGGGTGTCATCTGCGTACATGTGAAAAAGTACATTGAATGCTTGTAACAAGGTGGTGAGAGGTTCCATAACTAGGTTGAACAAAGTTGGTGATAGGGAGGATCCTTGGGGGACGCCTAACGAAACAGGTATTGGCGAGGACATCAGGTTGTTACTCTTGAATTTCTGCGACCTGTCGTGTAAAAAGGAGGTGAACCACTTGAGAACAGTCCCAGATATACCCATTCTTGTGCTCAAAAGTTCGAGTAAATTCTCATGTTTAACAGTGTCGAATGCTGAAGAGAGATCAAGAAGGATGAGGAGGCAGGTATCATTTTGATCTAGGATTTGAAGGGCGTCGTCAATTATGTGAGTCATAGCAGTTTCAGTACTGTGTCCTGCTCGGAAGCCTGATTGATGAGGGTTGAGGAGATCAAACTGATCAATGTGTTTAGTCAGTTGTAGTTGCGTGCATTTTTCCAATAGTTTGGCGAGAGTGGGAATATTGGTAATGGGACGGTAGTTGTTTAGGTCGGATGGGTCGATCGTAGGCTTCTTTAGTAAAGGTGTGACTTGTCCAACTTTGAGGGAGTCAGGGATGGTTCCTTGTTGGAGTGAGCTGTTGATAATTTTAGTCCAGAGTGGAAGGAGCAATGGGGTGAAATCTTTGACAGCGTTAGCGGGGAGGGGATCCGTGAGGTGATTGGAGGGTTTCAAGGTGCTGAGCAGTTTGCCTATTTCTTCTTCAGAGTAGGTGTCAAAGGAAGACCATGTAGCATTGTTTTTTGGTTCGGTGGGTGTTATGCAGTTGGGTGTGGCGAAGAGGCTTGCGTCAGTGCGGAGATCACTCTTTATGTTGTCAGTTTTTTGGGTAAAGAAAGCGGCGAAGTCTTCACAGGAGGGTGCTTCGCACAAAGTACTGAGAGGTTGGGGTTGTTCCTTGGCTTGTGTTCTGATTAGCTCAAACAGTTTTCTTGGACGTTTTTTTGCTTGGTCGAGCTGGAGGCTGAAGAAGTTTGCTTTTGAACGCTTTATTTTCCTGAAGTAGGCGTTTCTCTTTTTCTTCAGGATTTTCAGGTACAGTGCAGAGGGAGCTGCTCTCCAGGGGCCTCATTTATGAGGCTGTGCGTCACTTTTACGCCGCTGGTGCGTTGCTTTTTGTGACGCATCGGCGGCGTAAAACATGCCTCCTGTTGCGCACTATTTACAAAGTGACGCCTCTAAGCAGATGCGTCACTTTGTAAACCCATGCGCTACATTATACCTGCGTCAGGTATAATGTATGCAGAGGGGGCGTTCCCCCGCAAAAAGCCTCGTAATAGTGACGCAGTGAAATCTATGAGATTTCACTGCGTCACTTTTAGGACGCGGTTGCGTCAAAATCTTGCGCCTGCCTCACAGCAGGCGTAAGACCTACGCAAGCCCTTTCACATGGGGCTTTCCCCATGTGAAAGGATGCATTGCTGGAGTTGCGTCACTTTTGTGACACACTCCAGCAATGCGCCACTTTTGCGCTTACAGATACGGCAGAAATATTGACGTATCTGTAATTCCTTGCGCAATGATGCGTCATATTGTAAATATGACGCATCATTGGGGTCGCAAGGAGGTCGCAATGAAAAGTGACGCATCGCTGTTTTCTCGCAGCGATGCGTCACTTTTCATAAATGAGGCCCCAGGTGCGCTCTGCCATTCGCATGGCTCGTCTATCTTCATTGAGACTCCCGTCGTACCATGGATTGGAGATTTTAGCGGAGACTCTTTTTAGTTGTAAGGGAGCAGCCTCATTAATTATTAAGGTCATGGCGTTGAGATAGTGGTCAGTCAAGGATTGGACATCTGTAGCGCCCGTAGGCGGGAGCAGGAGGTCGCGGCTGTTCGGGGGTAGGGAGTATGGATTGAGTTTTTTCAGGTCTCTTTTCCAGACTTTAGGTCTGGAGGATTGACCCGTGTTGAGTTTGACTTTTTCATTGATGAAGAATGTGACAATATGATGGTCTGACCAGTCACATGGTTGGATAGACTCAAGTTGGATAGTGTCCTCTTTGGCGATGATAAGGTCGAGGATAGAGCCTTTCTCATGGGTCGGGCTGTTGCATATTTTGGTGAGGTCCAGGGCGTCGAGGAAGTTTTTAAGACTATTTACCACCGCATCATTGTGATCGTTCCAGTGGAGGTTGAAGTCACCAAGGTATATTTGGGTGAGCTGTCGTCCGGCGTTGGTTGAAATCATGTCCATGATTTGTTGGACGAAGGAGAGGTTGTCTCTGGGTGGGTGGTAAATGCCGTGAAGAGAGCATATCGGTTTGCCCTCACTGATAATATCGAGGCAGATGTATTCGTAGGAAGTTGGGGAGGGTAGGGACGATGCGGAGACTTTCAGAACAGAAAGGTTGTTCCTGTATATGCATGCGATTCCACCACCTATCTTGCCAGACCTGTCAAGCCTGGTGATGAGGTAGTTGGGGGGAACCAGAATGTCCATTATAGGTGTAGAAGATTCGGTTAGCCAGGTTTCAGTCAAGATGATTAGGTCAAGGTCCAATGTTAGGATTAGATCATCGATGGCGGAGGAGTGTATAGAAGCCGATCTGCAGTTTAGGAGAGTGCATTTGAGACGGGGTGTGTCAGGGGAGGTAGAGGGTACTAGAGAGAGGGGGACTTTTCTAAGGGTATTCGGGACGGAGATTCTGTTGTTTAGTGTGGAGGGTCTACTGGGATTTGAGTGTATCGTGGGAATGGGGAGGTGCGAGGCGGTTGGGTGCTTTAGGGCAGCTGGGTCGTAGGAGCGGAGGAGGGTGAGAGTGTCGAGATCCGAAAGAGGGTTGCATGTGCGACGGGGGCGGTTGTTGCGATTGTGGGCAGGGATCGCTGTCCAGTGTGGGCAACGGGTGCGGTTGTTGCGGTTGTGGGCGTGGGTCGCGGTCCTGTGTGATGGATGTAGCTTGGGAGTGTCATCAGGATGGGTGGAGAGCAAGTTGAGAGGGGGGGTGGTGGTGAGTGAGGTGTGTCTGTGGGGTGTGATGAGTAGCTCTTTGATGGTGTGAATGTCTTCTTTGATGGTGTGGATGTCTTCTTTGAGCTGAAGGAGGGAGGACATAATCTTGTCCAACGTGGGATAGGTGTGAGTGCTGGGGGTGGAAGTCATGGGTGAGTGGCTGACCTGGGGATTATCGTGCGGGTGGAGGGGTGGGTTGGTGTTCACGCAGGGCTCCGTGGTGTCGGCGTACGGGATGGTGTTAGGGGGGAGAGAGGGTATGGGGGCGATGGGAGTGGATGAGGTGCAGGGGGGGGTTGTTGGCGTAGAGGAGGGCATTGGTAGCAGGCGGAGAGAGCGGGGTGGAGGTGGAGTGTATGTTGGTGGTGATGGGGGAGCCTGAGGGGTAGTGAGGGCTGAGAGTGGGGGGAAATGGGCTTGGGGATGTTCCTGTCGTGGGGAGGGGGAGTTATGATAATAGGTGTGGTGTGCTCTGTGTGGTTGATTAGCGGGTGGTAGTGGGGACTGAGGGTAGGGGGGGACATAGGGTGGGATTTGTCGTTAGGCGTGTCGTTCTGGTGCTGGTCTAGGTTAGAGGAGTAGTGTGTGGGAGTTGTAATGTCAGGGGAGAGAGGAATGGGAGTGGTATGTGTGGGGGTCCAAGGGTTAGTATTAGAGGGGCGGCTAGTGTATGAGGGGGAGCGATTTGTGACTGTGAATGAGGAATGTGGGGTGATAACAGCAGGTGGGTGATTGACTAGGGTGCTGGGGGTAGAGGTGAGGTGCGTGTCGTTCTGATGCTGAGCTAGGTTAGAAGGGTTGTGGGTGGGGGCTGTGACATCAGGAGTGATAGTACTGGAGGAGTTATGGGTGGAGGTCCGTAGTTTGGAAAGGTGCTCTTTGAACTTGGGGAACAGGTTGTCTAGTAGTTCCAGGTTCTTGTCTGTGGATTGAATTAGGACAATCCCGTTATTGTAGATAGTAATGGTGGTTCTGCCAGGGAAGAGTTTGGATGGTGTGATGGAGAGAGCTAGTGTCAAGACCAAAATACGCTGTCTCTTACCTTGAGATGACAAGAATTCTTGTTGACAACGTAGAGGATTTCGCAGAGACGCAAGGGACCAACTTCCCAAAAATCTAACTAAAACTTGCTGACTAGAATTTACAGCTAAGCATTAACTAGAAATTTCGGGAGGAGGGCCGGTACTGGATGTTGACTGGAGAGTTATACGTCTGGCTGTCGACCTGCGAATCAACAAGGGTATAGTTCTTACTAATCAACTCTAGCTTTACTGAATTTCCTACTTAAAACAGCTCCACCCTCTTCCCTCTTAAGTGAGCTGAAGATCTAGCTGACTCCTACCTACGATCAGTCTGGTTCTATCCACCGTCCAGTATTTCTTGTCTTGTCGGGAATGGAGTCTTGGAGTAGTCTTGTTAGATAAGTTGGACTTATACCGATTGAAAGTCTGCAAATAAATAAATGTTCATTAAATTATATCTTTCCAATATTGTTCTCTTTCTACTTGACTCCCTCCCCCTGCTACCTAAACTTACTTGAAAACTATCTCCTCACAATGTTAAATGGTGGGTTCTGAAGATTTCCTGTGTATCTTAACCTAAGAAAATAAATACACGAAGAAAAGAAACAACTCGTGCACACGTAACTCACAATGAACTTCTTGTGATTACACCAAGAAAAGATACAACTTGTGCACACTTAACTCACAATGAACTTCTTGTGAATTAACAGACTCAAAAAATCAGATATTCAAAGACTCCCCTAAAGGCACTGAAAATAGGATCAAAAGTCAAATTCTATTTCCTCTCAAAGGTTAACTAATACATTTGTAAATGTCTCTTTCTTGCGTTGGGCGCCTTGCAAAGTTCTTTCAATAAACACTTAGCTTAATGTCTTCCTTTCTTTTTTATCCTTACGCAGGTCGTGATGCTTCTTGTGCTCCTGGCGATGTTCTCTGGTGAAGCGCTGGAACTGGAGGACTGAAAACCCGATGTCAGGAACTCGCGTTGCTGCCCTCTTGAAAGTCAGAGGCAAAGCGAGTTCCAGAAGCCTGTGTGCGGTTTAAATACCGACCGCACCCTGGAGAAACGTGCGCCATACGTTTAACTGCCTTCGGCTTTCCGCATGCAGAAGGCTTTCAGACGGCAATGTTAGTCAAAGCACAGAAGGCTTTCAGACGGCAATGTTAGTCAAAGCACATTATTACTGCAGCGCGTAAGAAACTTGAAATACCTCAGATTAATCCATAAAATCGCCTAAACAAAGGTCGCAATTCTAGATAAAATGGAACTAGCACAACTACGACTTCTACTGCAATCTTTCATTTAAAAAGAATGTTGAAACACAAGTCATTACACATATACACTCAAGAGGTGCTGGTGCACGGGATAGGGGTGGGTTTTCCAAATGGGATTATACAGTTATGTACTATGAATGTACACAACTGGTTATTTTTAAGGATTTAAGGACTTGTATGATATTTAAGCGGGCTTTAACTAGATAGAGACAGGAGGATCGTGACAGTACTCCCTCCTCAAGATCCCCCCTAAAAATGGTGAAATAGGTTTAGGTTTCTCAGGATGTTGAGCATGGAACCTTTTTAATAATTTGGGAGCATTCTTTAAATGTTCTAAAGGTTCCCAAGACCTTTCCTCTGGGCCGTATCCTTTCCAGTCTATAAGGTAAAACAACCTTCCCCTAGACCTCTTAGAATCTAAAATTGACTTTACTTCGAATTCTGGACTTCCCTCAATATCAATAGAGGAAGGAGGTTGAATGAATCGAGTTTGAGAGTGAAAAGGTTTGATTAAAGATACATGGAATACTGGATGGATTTGATACTTGGCAGGCAAGGTCAACCTCACACAAACTGGATTAAGAACCTTTTCTATGGGAAAGGGACCTATAAACTTAGGATTAAATTTACGATTCCCTTTCAATTTTAAATTTTTTGTGCTTAGCCAAACCTTGTCCCCAGATGTGTAAAGTGGTGGTTCAGATCTATGTCTATCAGCAAACCTTTTCTGATCTTCTTTAGCTCTAGCTAAATTGAAAGCGGCCTGTTCTTGAATTGAAGACAATTTGGATACATATTCAGAAATAGCTGGTACATGATTGAGTTCTTTTATTTCTTTAGGAAAAGACTTAGGGTGATAACCTAGGTTACAAAAAAAAGGTGACATTCCCAAGGAGGTATGATCAACATTGTTATAAGCAAATTCCAGTTGACTTAGGAGTGTTGACCATTCCTCACTTACATTGGTTAACATACAGTGAATGAATTGCTCAATAGTTTGATTGGTACGTTCAGTAAGACCATCAGTTTGAGGATGATAGCTAGAGGATAAACGAATATCCATATTTAAAAGAGACCTCAAGTTTTGCCAAACTCGTGAAATGAATTGAGACCCCCTGTCTGAAATAACCACTGATGGAATTCCATGTAAACGAATAACATTTTCCATTAACAAATGTGCCAATTCCATGGTAGATGGTAATTTTTTAAGAGGGACAAAATGAGCCATGCGTGAGAACTGGTCTACAATAGTCAGAATTGTGGTAAAACCTCTCTTAGTGGTTGGTAAATCGACAATGAAATCTAAAGAAATCGTGTGCCATGGTTGAGGTGGTATGGGTAGAGGGTTTAACAAACCGCTAGGACTTTGATGAGAAGATTTATTCTGAATACATACACCACAAGTCTCAACGAAAAGTTGCACATCTTTAAACATGGAAGGCCACCAGAAGGTTCTTTTGATTAAGTCATAAGTCTTAATCTTACTTGGATGAGCAGTTAAAGCAGTGTCATGATGGAAATGTAGGATTTTTTTTATTGCATCAGTGGGTACAAAAATTAGATCCTGCATAAAGATCAAATCATCCTTTTCTTGTAGATAAGGATGTGATTCTTTCCATACCTTGGATTCTTTCTTTGCCAATTCTTTCTTAATTTCTGAAATAACATCACATACAGTAACACTGGCTTGAAATCGTGAAATAGGTATTACTGGATTTACTTCAGAAGGAGAATCAACAAAACTTTCTCCCATTCTTGACAAGGCATCGGCTTTCAAGTTCTCTTTTCCTGGTCGATAGATGATAACAAAATTGTAATCGTTAAAAAACATTGACCACCTCAACTGTCTTGCAGATAGAGCCTTAACAGATCTCAACGCTTGAAGATTTCTATGGTCCGTATATATTGTCACTGGATGTCTAGCTCCCAGCAAGTAATGGCGCCATTCTTCAAAAGCTGCTTTTATTGCCAAAAGTTCTTTATCTGCAATCGCATAATTCAATTCTGCTTCAGATAATTTTCTAGAAAAATATGCAATTGGGTGCATCTGTCCAGTATCAATATGTCTTTGAGACAATATGCCTCCAACTGCATACTGGGAAGCATCTGCTTCAACGATAAAAGGCTGACTGGGATCTGGGTGGGAAAGAATAGGGGCTGAAATAAATTTTTTCTTGAGATTCTGGAAAGCTTCCTCAGCAAGATCAGTCCAAACAAATTTCACACCTTTTCTTAACAATTTAGTGATGGGAGTGATAGTTTTAGAAAAGTCTTGAATGAACCGACGGTAGAAATTTGCGAATCCCCAAAAACTTTGAACCTGCTTTACAGAAGAAGGACTGGGCCAGGATTCCACCGCTTCTACCTTCTTTGGGTGCATTTCTATTCCCTTAGGACTGATGACATATCCCAAAAATTCTACTCTTGTAGTGTGGAATAGACTCTTTTCCAATTTGACATACAAAGAATTCGAAAGCAGTTTTTTAAGAATAGCTCGGACCTGCTGCACATGCTCTTCTTCAGAATTGGAAAAAATAAGTATGTCATCTATATAAACAACACAGCATACGTCAATGAACTCATGCAGAACTTCATTTATAAAAACTTGGAAAGCAGCTGGGGCATTGCATAGTCCAAAGGGGATGACTTGATATTCAAAAAGTCCAAATTTTGTACGGAATGCTGTTTTCCATTCGTCGCCCTTTCTAACTCGTACCAAATGATAAGCTCCGCGCAAGTCCAATTTTGTATAAATGGTTGACTTTTTGATCTGGTCTAACAAAGTGGGAATCAAAGGCAAAGGATATCTGTTCTTTACAGTTACATTATTCAAAGCTCATTAGTCAATGCACGTGCGCAATTCACCTCCCTTTTTTGGAATAAAAAAGAGAGCTGAAGAGACAGGAGACTTGGAATGACGAATAAAGCCATTTGCTAGGTACTCATCTAAATACTCTCTAAGATGAGCATTCTCTTTTTCCGTTAATGCATATATTCTGCTACAAGGCAGAGTAGCCCCTGGGACAAGATCTATTCTACAATCAAAATCCCTGTGTGGAGGAAGAGTGTTTGCCTTTTTCTTATCAAATACGTCTTGAAGATCTGAGTAAACAGGTGGAACCCCTTCTATTGCCAAAACACAGGATGAATCAAAAGGAAAGTTAAACCCTTGAATAACTTCTCCGGATCTTTCTAGAAGAAAGCATTTATTAACACAATGAGGTGACTGAAAGGTTATCGTCTGAGACACCCAATCTATACTTGGATTGTGTTTGATCAACCAAGGAATTCCTAGAATCATCTTGAATTGAGGGGCGTCTATGATGTCGAATTGGATCTTTTCACGATGAATGGGCGAACAGTCCATGTCAAGAATTTCGGATTGTCGGTTTATCGGTCCAGAAGTTAATTCCTTACCATCTACTGCTCTAACAATCTCAGGATGATCTTTTAGGATAGATTCAAAGCCTAACTGGGAGAAAAACTGTGTATCAATAAAGTTTCCCGTAGCTCCTGAGTCTATTACTGCTTCTACCTTTTTAGTCTGAGAGGAAGGCGATAGACTTCTTAACTCGACTAGAATACCAAAATGCTTACATCCCAAAGGTGGAACAGTAGAGGCCAAACTGGAAATTACACTCGATGAACCGACCTCTTCTTTCATCGAGTTTTCTAGTTTTTCGACGACTCCTGAGTTAAAGCTAAATCTGAGGATTTTGACTTAAATTTATTTGGTCTGGTTGGACAGTCTCTTACAAAGTGTCCAGTCTTACCACAATATAGACATTGGTTTAATTTTCGTCTTCTTTCCTTTTCATCTTTTGAGAGTGGACCTCGAACTGTTCCTATTTGCATAGGTTCTACAGGATCTGGTTTAGTGCCTACTTCCCTTACTGTCGTATTCCTATCCTTTACAAACAAAATTTTATGATCACTCTTTCCCTTTTCGCCCTTTCTTTCACTAAGACGGTGATTCAATTTTACCACGAGGTCAATGAACTCATTGATATCGTCAGGGGGTTCTAAAATTTGGGTTACCATGTCCTTCAAATCTTCCCGAAGACCTCTATAGAAAATAGAAATTCTTTTATCATATGGCCAATTAGCCTCGAGTACCAATCGATTGAAATGGGAGATGTAATGGAGTAATTCTGAAGACCCTTGTTTTAAACTCAATAACTCATTGTCTGCAGACTGCACAAACATATGTTTTGCAAAAATCTTTTTTAAGGCACGTTCAAAATTCCTGAAATTATACAAAATCGGATCATCTCTTTCTACCAAAGGAATGGACCAAAGAGCAGCATCACCTCCAAAGTATGATAACATAAAGGCTACTTTGGATGAATCATCTGGAAAGGCTGATTTTTTGGCTAAAAAATGTAAATGACATTGTTGCAAGAATATGGAGAACTTGTTACAGTCTCCATAAAAACGTTCTGGTTGAGCTAAAGGGGTTGGCATTGGGGTAACCACTTGAATCTGAGTTTGCACTCCAGAGTCAGAAGATGAGGTCTGCACGGTGACGGGATTCTGCTGAATAGCCGCTTGTAACGCAGTCATGTCGTTTCTTAAAGAAACATTTTCATCCCTAATGTCTTTTAAAACTGCTGCTATATCCTGCAAGGTAACTTGGTCCATTGCGTCTGGCTGAAATATTCTTCTTGGGCTTTACCTTCTGTCAAGACCAAAATACGCTGTCTCTTACCTTGAGATGACAAGAATTCTTGTTGACAACGTAGAGGATTTTGCAGAGACGCAAGGGACCAACTTCCCAAAAATCTAACTAAAACTTGCTGACTAGAATTTACAGCTAAGCATTAACTAGAAATTTCGGGAGGAGGGCCGGTACTGGACGTTGACTGGAGAGTTATACGTCTGGCTGTCGACCTGCAAATCAACAAGGGTATAGTTCTTACTAATCAACTCTAGCTTTACTGAATTTCCTACTTAAAACAGCTCCACCCTCTTCCCTCTTAAGTGAGCTGAAGATCTAGCTGACACCTACCTGCGATCAGTCTGGTTCTATCCACCGTCCAGTATTTCTTGTCTTGTCGGGAATGGAGTCTTGGAGTAGTCTTGTTAGATGAGTTGGACTTATACCGATTGAAAGTCTGCAAATAAATAAATGTTCATTAAATTATATCTTTCCAATATTGTTCTCTTTCTACTTGACTCCCTCCCCCTGCTACCTAAACTTACTTGAAAACTATCTTCTCACAATGTTAAATGGTGGGTTCTGAAGATTTCCTGTGTATCTTAACCTAAGAAAATAAATACACGAAGAAAAGAAACAACTCGTGCACACGTAACTCACAATGAACTTCTTGTGATTACACCAAGAAAAGATACAACTTGTGCACACTTAACTCACAATGAACTTCTTGTGAATTAACAGACTCAAAAAATCAGATATTCAAAGACTCCCCTAAAGGCACTGAAAATAGGATCAAAAGTCAAATTCTATTTCCTCTCAAAGGTTAACTTATACATTTGTAAATGTCTCTTTCTTGCGTTGGGCGCCTTGCAAAGTTCTTTCAATAAACACTTAGCTTAATGTCTTCCTTTCTTTTTTATCCTTGCGCAGGTCGTGATGCTTCTTGTGCTCCTGGCGATGTTCTCCGGTGAAGCGTTGGAACTGGAGGACTGAAAACCCGATGTCAGGAACTCGCGTTGCTGCCCTCTTGAAAGTCAGAGGCAAAGCGAGTTCCAGAAGCCTGGGTGCGGTTTAAATACCGACCGCACCCAGGAGAAACGTGCGCATGCCTTCGGCTTTCCGCATGCAGAAGGCTTTCAGACGGCAATGTTAGTCAAAGCACAGAAGGCTTTCAGACGGCAATGTTAGTCAAAGCACATTATTACTGCAGCGCGTAAGAAACTTGAAATACCTCAGATTAATCCATAAAATCGCCTAAACAAAGGTCGCAATTCTAGATAAAATGGAAATAGCACAACTACGACTTCTACTGCAATCTTTCATTTAAAAAGAATGTTGAAACACAAGTCATTACACATATACACTCAAGAGGTGCTGGTGCACGCAATAGGGGTGAGTTTTCCAAATGGGATTATACAGTTATGTACTATGAATGTACACAACTGGTTATTTTTAAGGATTTAAGGACTTGTATGATATTTAAGCGGGCTTTAACTAGATAGAGACAGGAGGATCGTGACAGTTAGGCCATGAGCGGTTTTCCTGGTGGTGGAGTAGGGTAAGGAACGCTTTTCTCCATTGAGCTCTGCGTGAGGTGTGGAAGATGATATCAATGTTCAGGGCTCCATTGACCGGTGAGAAGTAGGTGTCGGCAAAGGGGGTTTCAGGGTGGGACCTCAGGAAGTTGTGTTTAAAGCGTTTAGCGGCTTTTTTGGTGAGAGTGGATGGGTAGTTGATTCTATATGTGTGCTTGCCGATGAGATCCATGTTGGAGTGGCTGTATAGGTGGGTATGGGAGGAGGAACGATAGTAATACACATGTGCAAAAAACAACTGTCAACCGTAGGTTGCATAGCACAAAAGTGACACTAGTGAGTGGCCACAAATAGCCAAAATATAAGAGGTAGCAATCGGTGCAGCCCGGGAATAAACAGTGAGTGGGTGCAGCTTACAAATGTACAAGATAAATGAGGTAGCAATCAGTTAAACAGTGAGTGGGTGCAGCTTACAAAAATGTACAAGATATATGAGGTAGCAATCAGTTAAATGGAACCAAAGTGACGCTAGTGAATGGCCAAAAATAACCAAAATGTAAGAGGTAGCATTGGTGTAATCCAGGAGTAGAAAGTGAATGGGTGCAGCTTACAACTGAACAAAGTATATGAGGTAGCAATCAGTGCATAATAGGGATAAAAGTGAGATAGGTGCAACTTACAAAATATACAGTATGCAAATGAACAAAGTATATGAGGTAGCAATCAGTGCATCATAGGGATAAAAGTGGGATAGGTGCAGCTTACAAAATATACAGTATGCAAATAGGAATAAAATACTAAAGATATACTGGAACCAATATAGGTGCAAACAGAAGGCTACAATAGACAAATATGACACTAGTGAGCAACCGGTCAAATATGAGGTAGCGATCGGTGCACTACCGGTGGGGAAAAAGTGAAAATGGGTGCAGGTTACACAAAATGTATAAAATACCAGTAGAAGTATAATACTGCAATTAAAGGCAGACACTTAATCACATGAAGATTTAGATACAGAGCTGTGTAAAGTCTGTGGTAGGTGAGATTGGTCTAAAAAGGCCAGTTCTTAGGGTATGTTCAGATGGTGGGAATGACTAGTCCATGATGGCCGCCAAAGCGAGAGAGAGACTAGACCAAGATGGCCACCAAATAGGGGAGATAGAGACGATAGTCCTCTTTTTGGTGTTGTTGCTTTTAGAGCAGGGGAGGGCAGTTTCAGTTTCTATATGAGCAAGCCCAATTCCTAGCTTGCTGGGCAGGAGTCTTATCTCTGTTAAGTTTAACAATGTTGCACATACATTCCAGACGAGAGTAAGGACTTGAAGAAAGATTTGAAAGGGGTTACAGCAACAGGTGCTTGGGAAGCAATAGGGAATGGTTATGGAAGATGGTTTGGAAACCTAGGTAGCAAAATTGTTGGAAGCATTTTGAAACCCTTAGTGATAATTGCTCTTTGTGGATTAATATTATTGTTTGTAATATATTAGGGATATAAACGTGCACGAACGAAGAGAAGAGTAAAGAGAAAGAGAACAAAGTTAGAACTAGAAGATAGACACTGCAAATATTCTGATGACATGACATTTCTGAAGGATTCTAGAAGAAAGATTATGAAAACAACCATATTGTAATTTGTCTATCTGATGAGACATGATGTGATGGCTTGATTTGCCATAAGAGGGGGGATTGGTGCAGCGCAAATTTTGCCCATCCTTTACACGGGAAACAACCTTTACAACGCAGTCATCACATCGCACTACATTTACAATGCAGTCATTACATCGCAACATCTTTAACAAAGCATGTCACTACAACGCAACTATTACATTGCATGTCACTACAACGCATGACATTACAATGCATGACACTACAATGTAGGCATTACATTGCATGTCATTACAACGCATACCATTACAACGCATAGTACCCTTACACTATCCAACACTTACCCTACTGTTGCACCCCCTAGAGTTAGAATAGTATTTTTTACCCCTACACTATCCAACACTTACCTTACTGTTGCACCAACTGGAGTTAGAATAGTCATTTTTACCCCACGCTTACCTTAAATGCAATGTAATGGTATGCGTTGTAAAGGTATAATGCGATGTCATGGAATGCGTTATAAATGTAGTTTTAGAAAATTCATTGTAATGGCATGCGATGTAAATGTATGCATTGTAAGAGAGGTTGTGGTGTAAAAACTGCGTTGTAAAGGCGAGCGTTGTAAATGTATGTGTTGTAACATCATACTTTCCCTTTACACATCACAAATATGTAACATGATGTGATGCATGATATGAATGATATGATGACATGATTTGAATGACATGATGCAGTTAGCACATGATTCTTAAATGGTTTATTTATACTAAAATAAGTGTTGCATTTGACATTATTACTAAAGTGCATTTATTGTAGGATTAGTGAATTTAATTAAACTATGTGTTTAACCGTATTACATGAGAAATTAATAAACCATCTGTACTTGGGAAGATATGTATTCACTATAAAGATGAAATTAGAATTTCATAATGTGTGTCTTAATACAGTGAATCACATTTACTGTTTAGATAATTAAATAGACAACATCCTCATATACGTAGAATGTTATTACATTTGAAACGATAAAGAGTTTATGTAATGTGTGCATTAATATTTCATATATTTGATTTAAATGTAGGTCTTAGCCATACTCGCACATGATTACTAAAAGCATTTACTGTATAATTTATGTAACGTGAACCGAATGCCCTGATCAATCATATTCGTTGATGTTTAAATTTTCATATGCATATTAAATGTGCACTCTTGCTTAAACTTTAAGTTGACAATTTAGGCCTATAATTATTCATTCTGCATAAATGCTGGTTTTCATTTTCTGCATATGTGACATTTCTTGCAGGTATTCACATACATTGTTAGTTGTAGAATAGATTCATTACTGTACTAGAGACAGAGATAGAGCCTGACAAGAAGACCTTGACCGAAAGAACGTGGAGGGCCAGAGTCATAACTGAAAGGACTATTCAGCAATATTTCAACCTAGTATGTGTGTGAGAAGACAATGTTGTTCCCATGTTTGGTGTGGGATATTTGGAAATTGCTGCAGTCTACAATGTGAGAAGTGGAGAAGGACCATAGACCCCAGATGATGCGTGCAAAGGTGTATTGCCCAAGAAGATTCTTGTGTGTTATAACTTAGTTTTCTCCCCATTGGAGTTCAGATTCCTTTCAGACACCCCTATAAAGTTTTGCAGATGCTTTCCAGATCTCTTCAGATTCCCTTGCCACAGTTTCCCTGGACTTTGAGAGGTTTAGACCTCTATGGCTTCCTTGATTCTATGCTTAATGTGGCTTAAGCTAAAACTCACTTGCATGACCGAAGACTCTTGATAGACCTTCTAAAATGCTGACACCTTCCCTACTTATTTTTTCCCATACCTAGTTTTTATTTCCTTTATGGAAATGCCTGATTTCTGAGATTCTTTAGATTTTTAGAACCATCTCTTTAGCTGGAGCTCTACCTTAGGTGACTTAGATTTATCAATGTATAGACAACAACACTGTTGACTCTTCTCTGAGCATCACACACTCCTCTTGATCTTTTGTATTGCAGTGACTGAATTGCTTGTTTGCCTAATATTGGTCCACTTCAATTTCTTCCATAGGTCGGGCTTGCCTGTTGTTATTGTTACCTTATGCAGGTATGATGGGCAAAGTGTCAAAGAAAGTATTAGGTGGAGACCATAATAAGCTTCTACCTTGTGACAATGTACCAGTGCATCTGCATGGCATCCCGTTCAGACGCACTGGTTCACAAGGTTGGAGCTTAATATGGTCTCCACCTAATACCGCCACCTAGAATCATCATACCTGCATATGTTCTTATGGGTAGGAACCATACTCAGTTCACACCTGTTCCATCAGACACAGTGAGCCCTAGACCGTAGGGCTTGTCACACGGTCCTCACATATTGTCAGCAAACCTGAGGGTTTGATACATGACAACTTGTTCTGTCTCACCCTAATACGGTCAGATATTTTACTTCAGGATCTCTTACAGTATGGTTATGGACACACCCTGAGCTGCAGAACTTGACAAATTTTGGCTCGCGGGTTCAAGCACCACATATGATACTTGTTTCACATTGATATATTGAGGCAGATTTCTCAATAGCAATAGCAGAAAATTTCCTGCTTGGCTCATCCTTAAATAGTTTACCTTACTACCGGTCTACTTTCATTAGAACCTTAGTTTCTACAAACCGAATGTACCTAGTGTTAGACTTGAAAAAGTCACTTTGGGACAAATTCCGTGTCGGCTGTTATCCAATATTGAATATACTGAAGATTGACTGTTCCAAAACTGAATGTACAAAAAATTACTGAACTTCCCTTTCTTCAATAAACATACAATTTAAGCAGGACTAAGAATCCTTAATCTATGGACTTTCTAAATTTGTATGGACTTCCATTTAAGTGCTGCAGTATTTGATGTTTGCTGAGGTTATGTATGCTTGCATGAAGTACAATACATGAAGTGTGAAGCCTTGTGCATCATGCACAAAGTGAGTGTGTGTGCTGGCAGTGCATGTGTTTTAAAATAACACCCTGGTTAAAGATAGCAAGCTTCAGTGCTAAAAAATGTGTACAGACTGAGTATGTGTGCTGAATGCATGTGTGCATGTAAGGTTACAATCCATAGAAATTTTAGTGCTGGACAATAAGTGTCCTGCAAGTGTACATTGAGTAAATGTGCCTGCAAGAGTGCCTTGTATGGAGGACCCTGGGATCAATTTTGGGAAGCCCAGGCTTGCCTTGTAAAGAAATGAAGAAGAGAGAAATCCTCCCAGACAGATATGTATATAGATTTGTGTACTGCTGCGCTCCTGAGAGCTGGGTGGGAACACAATGGAGGGAAAAGTAAGAGGCTCCCTTTACAGTTCGAAAGACTGTTCTTTGATTCAGTGATATATCAGAAGGAGGGGGCCTGGACACATCTCAGGAAGGAAGTTGGGGCTGATAAATGAATCATAAAGAGTAGAGCTGGGGAACTGAGATTAACCTTTTGAAGCACATATCACTGTGGCTGAAATCCAGGTGAAAACTCTAGCCATTTAAATGAATTGTGTTGTGGACAATCAGCTTTGGAGTTGTTACTGCTGTGGCAGACCTCTTTCAGGAAGGAAGATGAAAAGGTGAAATGCCCACTTCAAAAGAAGCAGAAACCCAACATAAAACTGCAAAGACCCAGATCCTAAATCACATTTGGTGTCTGGAAAAGGACAATAAGAAGGGGAGGTTGAGTCCCGAAAAATCTGTAATCTGCCAAGCAGCTAGATGAGCAGTGTGAGGGGCCGAAGCTCTGCACAACTGCTGCCTGTGACCAGGACTGGGGGCCAAGGGCTCCTAGTCTCCCTGCTGGGTGAGGGGACATCACCTAGGGAACTAAAGACCACCTGCCCTGGAGCCTGGAGTACCAATGCCTGCCTGCTTGTAAAGACCTGTGGGTCCAGTAAACAAGAGGAGAGCACTGGAGGGAGCAAGGTCCAGTGGGGAGTCCTTCCATGAGGTCTTACTGGGGGAGGTGTGAGTATTTCGCTGAGCACCAATCAGTCCCTCGCCCTAAGTGCAAGATTGTTTTGTCAACCCACATAAGCCAAGAGAGGGCCTCCATAGATTGAGCCATGAGTTGACCACCGTACGGGGCTTGCTACACCCCTACAGCTACGCTGAGTTGACCACATATCCCAGAGGGGGCCACCAACAAAGTTCCATCTCAAGGAGTGCCAATACTTGTGACGATCTGGACCGAGGTGCTGAGGCTGGAAAAACATGTGCCCATATCACCAGGTCCCGCGGCAACACCATATGCCAGTACCAGCGTGGAAGATGGATTTGGGCTGCCACCTAAAGGAAAGACGGAGGCTACGACTCTTGGGTGGGACCTTCCCTGGGAGGGAACTGGCCCCAACTCACCACTGAGAACTGCCGGAGATGCTGTGGATGGTGTCTCACCCTCGCTGGCTCTAGTCGGGAGATGAAGAAAGGATTCCTTCCCCCCTGTTAAACAAAGTCAACAAGCCACATGTTAGACCTGTCAGCCTTGGGGTGGTCCTCCCCCCCAACTTTTTGCCTTCCTCTTACATTTTTGCTGATCTTGTTTTTGCCTGCCTTAGGACTCTGTGCTCTTCATCATTGCTACCCAGTGCTAAAGTCCGTGTGCTCACTGCCCAAAACATGGTAATATATATCTCCCTAATTAGCATTTCTAATTTACTTGTGCGTTTTACAAAAAACATGCTCCGCCAAGTTGATTGAAGGATTTATTAAAGATAAAAGACACAGCAACCCCTGGTAGGATTAACCGCCCTCTGCCCTTATTCCAGAACCCCTTTTTGGAACACAGCTGGTGCCTAGCAACAATAACCAAGAAATAAACAAGCACTAACAAATACAATTCGTCCCCCTTTTGAGAAGCATAAGATATGAACAAGAAATAATTCATATTGAACTAGGTCATGGATACATACAGAAATATTATTTCCTAAGCAAATACACAGTGTTAAAAGAAAACATTCATAGTTACAATTGCATATGCCTCATGAATACACAGTGTTAAGTGTGCTATATAAATAAAACTGCATGAGGAATATATATAATCATCAAGCAGTTTTGGTCTCCTTCTTTCGCGCTGAGAAATACCACCTTTCTCATCTCTCTTTTCTTGAATGTGTGTCGGAACATTTTCGCCCCCCAACTCAGGTTCTAGTTCATGACATTTAATACTCTGCACACGTTCCACTGTTTTCCATCCAACAATATTTTATTACTTTTAACTTCCCTGGTTTCTTTTTGGATCCGAACGTCTTAAATCACCGTTCCTTTGGCCCTCCACATGCACTCTTACTCAACCCCCCCTTCTTAAAATGTTGTGTCCTTCTCACTCTCTTATTATGTCTTTGTGCATACTGCTCTTGATATTCTTTGACTCTATCCACCAAGATTTGCTGATCCACTATGGTTCTCGCCATCCACACAGGAACCTCAGTGGTGCATGCTTCCCTTCCTTTCAATAAAAAAACGGCGTTTTTCCTGTAACCGAGTGAAGTGCTGCTCTATAACTCCATAACATGTTTTTCACTTCTTGTCTCCTATTCAATCCCCCAATCAAAGCCAGTTGAATTAAACCGCTCAATACCCGAGTACATTTTTCTACCAAGCCATTTTCACGGGGATGATAAACAGCCGTCCTGTGATGCCTAACTTCCTCTTTCTTGAGAAAAGCGGTGTACTGTGCAGAAACAAACTGTGATCCATTATCAGGAACCAGTACCTCCAGGTAACCTCGCTTCTGGAAACCTCTTCACAAAAGGCAACCACTAAGTAGCCTACACTTCCTTCATAAAAGCCACTTCAGGCCACTTGGAAAGGTCAATGCAATAGCATATCTACTTCCGAAATCCAAACAATCAAAAAGGACCACAGATGTCAATGGCTAGTCTTTACCAGGATAGTTAAGGAAATGCTGTAGGCACAATGGATGTTTCCACTACTGTGTGAGATTAGTTACTACACGTGCATGGAACTCAATCTCTTCCAAACCTTTCAACTTCCTTGTCCATACCAGGCCACCAAAAATCAATCCAAGCTTTTCAGTTCATAGTTGAAGTTCCACCATGTCCTTCGTGCAATAAATTCAACAACCTGTGTTGCAAGCCAACACAGACTACTACACCGTCGGTCCTCCTAACAGTTCCATCAACCATAGAGAGTTACTTCCCTACAGCTAAGAAATCACTCATACATTCTTTTTCATTCCCACTCAATAACAATTCCACTAACAAAAACATGGTTTTGTCCTCTGACAAAGCCTCTTTCCACACTTGAAATCATCATTGATGTTTTTGCTTCCTGGAACATGAAGAATAGAGAGCATGAACTCTTGTAACCAATACAACCACTTTGCTATTCTGGGTGTAGCTTTTCCTGCACCTTTCATGGAAAAAAAAATCTATTAAAGGCCTCTGATCAGTTCGTAGGTCAAAATGATTGCCCCCAGATATATGTTCTAAAATGTTGGATGCCACACCAAAACTCCAGTGCTTCCTTTTCGATGGTGGAATAGGTGGTTTCAGCACCTTTTAATGTAAGCAAGGCAAATGCCACCACTCTCTCTCGTCCCTTACACTCTTGCATTATAACTGCTCCCAATTCATATGCACTGGCATCCATTACCACAGTGGTTTTGTCGTTAGTATCAAAAGGTTCCAAAACTGCAGCTTCACTGATAGATTTCTTCACCAAATAAAAAGCTTGTTGACATGCAGTTGTCCACTGTCACTTAACACCTTTCTTCATTAATGCATGTAAAACATGCACCTTGTCAGCAAAATGTTCCACAAATTTCGAGTATCATCATCATCAAAATGACTTTATTCGGTATACAACAATACCATAAAAGAACAATAAAGTTAAAAAAGCAGCAAAGATTAGGGCCTGATTCAAAGTGCATATACAATTGGTTCAGAAATATTAACAAGTTTCAGTAAAATTCATCTTGGGACATATACATTAACCATGGTTAAAAATGGGGCATCAGGAATTCATAAACAAGTTACATTTAAAATCTGCCTTCATGCTAGGAGGGAAACCCTCCTCCCACGTAATTCATTATTTAACCCTTTCGCTGCTGATGACGAGCTCAGCTCGTCATCACCCACGGGTGTCGTGTGCTGATGACGAGCTGAGCTCGTCATAACTGCAGCAAAAGAGCAATCTGCAGCACAGGGGAAAAATCCCCGCAGCAGCCATGTGGTTAAAACAGTATGGGTGCTAATGCAAAGGAGTTGACATCAAATACCGTTATCCATTGCCTTTTGTGTTTCTGAGTCTCGCAGCCATCCTTAAAAATTAACAGTACAAAATGTGTTAAAACCTCTGCGGACAATTTTAGAAACAATAGGGCCACCTTTGCCTGTTTGAACCGGCCATTCTTTAAGATGCATTTTAAAAATAACTTCCTGGGGTGAGCATAGTAGGGGCACAACAAAACAAAATGGAGCGTGTCCTGCGGAGACCGTTGGTCGCAGCCGCACGGACCCCTCAACTCTATAGATGTTATGTGCCCCGCGGGGTGCCCCAGTATATGGTGAAGTAGGTTCAACCTGAATCAGGTCATTAAAAATCTGTCCTGTGCGTTATAAAGATAGGACAGATAAGGTTCCATACCCATACTGGATTTAGATAAGAGGTGGGCTCTCACCGATGGTTTAACGAGCTCCCTGTCCTCCCTGGTGGAGGCCATTTTCTTTAAAAATTCAGATTTGATAAGGGCCTTATCCCGGGGTAACAGTTTTGTCGGATGATTAAAATGATCAGTGTAGCCCAAGCTTGACAGAGTCTCCCTTACATATTTGAGCCAGGGGATGTTCCGCCCTCGCTCCCGGGCGATACAATCCATTATTATCTGCCACTTCCGGATTTGTCCATATTTTAATCCAGCAGGTGAGGGGTTTCCATTGGATCCTATCTCTAATGTAAGAGAGGCCCAATTCCTCGTGGATGGTGTGGGAAGGTGTGCTTTGTGGGACTCTGAGTAACCGCCGCAAGTATTTATTTTCATCGATTTGGACCTTCTGCGGGTCAATGAAGCCCCAAACCTCAATACCATATAGTGTTTTGGCATTGCAGATGGCATTGTACAATTTCAGTATATCTTCCGGTGACCAGCGACCCAACCTATGCGCAAAGTTCATGATTGCCCCGGTAGAGCTAATTAATGTTCTGCATTTCTCATCTATCAGTGTTTTAAAACATAAGTGGCTATCAAATAAAATTCCCAGGTAAGAGAATGCCTGCACCTTTTCCAAACAATGAGTACCGATCCTATAATTGAATTTCATACATGGTCTTTTTCCCATCTCCATAATGTATGATTTGAAGAGGTTGGCGGACAAGTCCAAACTCTCCATGAAATTGACAAAGCCATCTATGAGGTGCTGTAGACCCCGCGCAGTGCGTGCCAAGAGCACTGCGTCGTCCGCATAAAGCAAGACAGGGATCCCTCTTCTTCCTATCCTTGGACAGTTTACCCCTAGATCTCCAAGCACCTGGTCTAAACCATTGATGTATAAAGTAGATAAAAAGGGCGCCAGGATGCAGCCCTGTCTCACACCCCTGGAGCATGGGAAGGAATTGGTGGTATTTCCCTCCTCATTGTATTTGACCTGGGCTGAAGTGTACTGGTGCAAGGCTCTTAAAATGTTAATCAGGCCTATATCAACCCAGGGCCCCCACTAACTCTCACAGTTTCTTTCGGTTAACCCGGTCGAAAGCTGCCGTAAGGTCCATAAATGCCTAGTACACGTCTCGTCACTAGCGACGGTGTACTTGGCTACCAAGAGGTATAAATTAAGGCATTGGTCTGAGGTTGAACAGCCCGGCCTGAACCCATACTGGGTATCAGAGATTATGTCATGTTTATCTGCCCAGTCCATTAGCTGATTAAGAATGGCCCTCCCTATAACCTTCGCTGTTACATCGATGAGAGAGATAGGCCTATAACATTGTGGGTTATCCATGTTGCCCTCTTTAAAGATCAGCACTATTGTCGTGGTAGACCAGGATGCTGGCATCCCTGTCTCCACTGCTGTGTTTATGACTCTGGTTAAGATGGGCGCCCAGAGTTCTACCTGGCTCATTAAAAGTTCTGGGGGGATCCCATCAAGGCCGGGGCCTTATTCGATGTCAGGCCCTCAATGCCCACTTTTATCTCTCCCAGAGAAAAAGATGTCTGGGATGAGCTTGAGTTTCCTTCCTCTGCTGGTGAAGCTGGATCGCTAATGCTGCCATGGTTGTAGAGGCCTTGAAAGTGCCCCATCCAGAACTCTGGCAAAAACGTGACATGCAAGCTTGGGTTTATTTAAATCTTGAAAGCAGGAATCATTTATAACTTTCCAGAAAGCTGTCGAATCCTTTGACCCGGCCGCTTCTCTTAAATTCTCCCATGCCTGTTGCTGTAATGATGTTTTGCAATGTTTTAGTGCCTGTTTATACCGGCCCCTACAAGTGGACACTATTGTATTATCTTTAGGGACAGTTTTTAGAGCAATCTTCAATTCCCTCAAGGCAGTAGAACATTGCCGGTCAAACTACATAGGGGTGTCCTGTTCCTTTCTTAGTGTTCTACTCCTAAGCAGGCTATCAATACAATGGGCGGCATCTTCAAATGCTGTAATTAAATCTACCCCCTCTACTGTTGGATCTAGACACTTCCAAACCTGCTGTTCGTTCTTTGAGAGTAACGCCCTATAAAAAGTTTTGTCATTGATATTGGTCCATCTCAGTCTCCTTCCCTGGTCGGTGGCTGAGGTTTTTCTGCCGATCTGATTTCGGCGTAAATGCTTGGCCGGGTTGAGGTCCCATATGGTCAAGACCAGGGGGTTTTGATCACTAAAAGCACTTGGTTCTACAATGAAACTTGTGATCCAACACTTTAACGTGCTGGGGACAAAAATAAAATCAATAACAGTGCCCCTCCCCTTGCCTTTGAAGGTTGGGTGAATTCGATTGTCCTTGCCCATTCTAGTCAGATCTATGGTATGTGTAAGGGCATGTATTCCCAGAATCATGCTTAGCTCACTTTCCTCCCTAGTATGTTCCATATGCAAGCCCTCTTCCAATGGGCAAGAGGACCATGCCCCCTTACTACGGATCAGGTGGGGGCACAGGTGGCAGTTAAAATCTCCCAATTACACCAAGTGAGCACTCAATACCCCCAGTACTTCGATTCCTGCCAACCTGTCTTCCAATTCGGCCAAACTGGATGGGGTCTGACCCCCTGTGATGGCATTATAAAAATGTATACAAATTCATTTTAAAGCCTTATTCTGATACCGGGTCCCCTGCATGCAATCTGAATCCCAGCCTAGGTCCTCCCATCTCCCCTGAAGCCTCAGGTCCACATAAGTATTCAGGCCACCCTTGGCTCGCCCTGAGGTAGACTTGCGTGCGGGAACAAAATACATTTTATAACCTTCCAGTGCTATAGCACTACAGCTTACCTCCCACGTTTGCTGCAGGTAGATGGTATGAAATCTCTTAATGTAAACAAGCCAGTCATGATTTTTTAATTTACTTGACAATCCTGCTATGTTCCAGGAGATTATATTGATGTTTCCCTGCCCTCCAGCCACTGGGGTTTCAGGCCTGTGACCAATATGCATGCTTGAGAGTGCGAGAGGAGCGCAGGGGTTCACCACTAAGCCTGACCCACTAGAGGTTCCACATCCATTGGAGGGAGTGGGTACATTAGACTTTAGCATAGCTATCTCTCCTTTGACTCCATTAGGAGACACACCCTCCCGTGCAACCCCATGCCCTGACGGTGTCCCCCAATCAGTCAGTCTAGTTCATTTAAAGCAGAGACACTGTAAAGTGGTGCGTACCGATTTGTTAATGGGACTAGCCGGCCCTCCCAGTTTAATCTGGCTGGGTATCGCCTCGGATCATCGCGGATATTTAAGTGCATCAAGTCTCTGTAGAAAAAACTAAGGGTAAGGATTCTAATACTTGTGCCACCCTCCTCCTGGTACGAACCCTTCCGTTGGTTGGCGAGGAGTTCTCTTGCCAACTCTGGGTACCTGAAGTTTAAAATCACACAATCTCCTGGAAGCCCTTCCTACTGTTTCCGATCCAGGAAACCCTTCTTGCCATGAGAATGTGCCTGTAGTGTGTGATATTAAAACCTACATTGCTGACCAGCTAGTGGGCGGCCTTATTAATCAGGGTACGCAGGGTTTCTTCCCTCTCATCTCTACTTGCAGGGATCCCTGTCAGGACCACCGTATAGGGGCTTGATGCCTGTGGTAGATCCAGGACAGGGAGGCCCGAGTATTCCATACATGGTCTACTGTTAATGGCCCTATATCATTTGATATGGCAGATCTGCCCTCGGGGGTTCTGGTGGCTACATTGGTGTTAGGTCTGCGTTCCAGCCTTTCCTCCCTTGTCTGCCCATTGTCTCCCCTGGTGCTTGGTAATCCTGGGGCATTACCGTTATTAGTTTCCTCCGAATGGGCCCTTATTTGCGGCTTCCTTTCTACCATCTGGAAGGTCACACTCCTGGTTAGCCCCCCCTGTTCTTTCTATCGTGTGGGCTAACTTGGGGCATGTGGCAATCTCTGAGTCCCCTGCCCCATTGGGCCTTAACCCCCTGGTCATGGCAAATGGGTTACTACCCTGTGCGAGTAGCAAAGAAAGTTTCCCCTCTATCGCATTCAGTCTCTCATACAGGGGCCCCAGCTGGGTAGTTAGCATTATTTCCAGCTTGGACCATTGTGCTCTATCCCCTCCCTGATTCATCTCTACCTCCCTACAATTTTGACACTGAGGAGAAACTGCAGGCCCCCCAGCTTCTGTAACCCCACTCGCTTTAGCAGTACCCCTCTATTTAGATTATGATTTCGGCATTTGATGCCCCCCCCCTTCGGTCGATTACCTGGGGCCTTGGGGTAAACTAAAGGAAGGCCGTGGTTGGTGTACCCATAGCTTTCTGGGCCTTTTTTGATCGGGTGACCACCTCCCCGTGGTCCCTTGGGTTAATTCCTTTTCCTGGCTCGACTGTGGATGTCACATTCTCACCTTCCCCTATCCCTACCAGGTCAGGTGTCGTGGAAATGCGACCTGAGTGGCCCTCCATCTCTTCTGTAAGGATCTGTGTCTGACTCAGGTCAGCATCAGTTAACTCAATGAATTGTGGCGACAGGCCCACCCCCTGTGACAATGGAGTAGTATGAATTATGGCCTAGGTGATGTTGCCGGTTATCATGTTCGATTGCCCTGGGGGGATCCCAGCGTTAGGAGAGTTGCACCTGGCTATAGCGCCCATGGAAGATCGCTTATGTTCTATAAGTGTATCCAGCGAGAGTCTCTTCTCTGTTAACTGGATTTCGTGAATTAGAAGAGACTCTGCCCTTGATAGAAAAGCGTCCAGGGTCCCCTTTACCCCCCCCCACCAAGCTTGTGGCCTTGCGTTTACTCATCGTAAAAAAGATAGAGGTTTTTTAATCGTCTTAATCGCAATATTAAAAAGAAAAGGGGCCGAATATAAACAACAATGATCAGTACCTTATAACTAACAAAGATCTGGAGTGTCTCAGTCTCGTGTGCCCTGGGATGTCCTGGGTCCTTGAGGTCAGGTGATGGCTCTTAGGCCACCTCCTGACACTGGCTAGTATAGTGCAGGACAGCTAGTTGATAGTGTCAGGACCTTCCGCCAGTCTTCTTCCCGCTGTCTTCCAGTCCGACAATGTGCTGAGACTCCAGATACAAAAATTAAGGGTGGTGGCCCAGCCCAGCCACTTCCGGCCCCTGACGGGCGCAGACGGGCCTGCCCGCGCGCGTCCCGCACTGCGGTAGGACCGGGCTGATTTTGAGGGCCTCTGGCGCCCTCCAGCAGCGTCGCTGGCTCTGCGCCTCGCAGGGCCCTCTGGGGGATGTAGTCACGCCGAGCCGTTCCCCTCACGGCTGTTCCGGCGGCCCTGGCGTCGTGACAATGGCTGGCGGTGGTTCCCGCTGAGGTGAGTGACTTGAAGAACGTTGGCAGTTCCCCTCACAGCAATCTGGCACTGGCAATATTTCGAGTAATATTCTGACAGCCCCAGAAAAGATCGCAACTGCTCCTTATCTTTGGATGCAGGAGCCAACTTTATTGCTTCCACCAACTTTAGCTTGGGTTTAACTCCCTCCCATGAAAGTGTATGACCCAAATACTCAGCTTCATCTACTTCAAATTTACACTTCTCCATCCTATAGGGAGACCAGCTCACTCAAATGTTGAGTAACACCTCCTCCAACATTGCATCACGCTGTTCCTTATCCCTCCCCCACACCAAAAGGTCATCTTGGAAGAACGAAACATTGGTTAAACCACATAAAACACCTTGCATCACTCTCTAAAACACCGCAGATGCCGACAGCAATCCAAATGGTATTTGCGCAAATTGGTAAGCCCGTTCACGGGTAATAAAGGATGTTAGATGTATAAAGTCTGAATTAAGCCGTACCTGGTTATATGTGCTATAAAATCCAGTGTGGTAAAACATTTGGCCCCTCTCACATTTCAGACACATTTCTTTAATATGGGGAGGGGTTGACGATCCAGCCACATGCTGTCATTTAAGTTGCTTAAATCCACACACATGCATAAAGTTCCATTAACTTTTCTTGCTAGAACAATTAGACTCAGCCCCTCTGAAAATTCAGTCGTCTCAATGATCCCAGCCTTGCACAAATGGCCCAATTTCATTTTCAATTGATCTTGCAAAGTTAAAGGATCATTACAAACCGTATGCCCCTTAGTTGCAGCGCCCCACTTTAAGATTATACAATGTTTTGCTTTCCAAGCCAGAAGTCTCCCTGCCCGCTCACCGTATTCAAAGCAGGCAAGTTTACTAGCCTCCCATCGCTGCATGACCCTTGTTTGAAGGATAGTATCAAGTTGGTCCTTTAGGTTCACTAGTTTGACTTTATTTTCTTGCTGCTTCTCGACATCTGTGATACTGCTCCCGCCCTTCTCTACTTTTTTCATCTCCTCTTCTATTCTTCCTTATACTTCCTATTTCTAAAATATGTCCTACAAGAAATGTTCCCCCTTAAATATGCCTTCAAGGAGTCCCAAACTATTGGCATTGAGTCTGATCCCATGGTATAGCCTAAGAAATCAGCTGTCCCCCGACTCAAAAAGTTAATCTCATCTACATCTTGTAGCAATGTACGATCAAGAGTCCAAACACTACCAATCTTCCCATTTTCCAGCTCTAAATCTAGGGACACCCCTGAGTGATCAGATAGATATGGTGTCAGGTAACCAATATCCCTGATTTCCCCCCCGCCCAAACCAAGGCTAGTCAGAATATAATCTATCCTGGATTTGTGGCCATACTTCCCGTTGTAGTAAGAGACACCCAACTGGAGACCCGATCTGTCTTTCCAAGCGTCACTTAGCCCAATCTGCTTCATCATAAAGCGGAGCTAAGTATATGATTTAGATGGTATCGTAGCCATGCGGTTAGGTGATTTATCTAGTTTGGGATCTAGTACTACATTGAAGTCCCTGCCCATGATGACAGGGCCAGGGAATTCAAGTAAGGTTGAGAAAATGTTTTTAATGAGTCAGGGTTGTCATGGTTTGGGCTATAGTATCCTACCAGAGTAAAAAGGCTACCCAATATTATGACCTTGGTGATGACCCACCTTCCATCGATATCAACTAGTGAGTTTAATAGGCGTGCCTTGACTTGCTTTTTTATTAGTACTTCCACCAATCTGATACTAGCACTTTGGTGAAGGAAGTGACCCGAATCGGGCCACCCAGGTCACTCGTGACCATCTCTCAGCCTTCCAAGAAATGAAGAGTCGGTGAAGCAGTAAAGAATGCAAACAAACGTTTTTATTCGTAATTGCGCTGCAGCGGAGCCTAGTGTGATTAGCCTCATGAGATAGCTGCTGAGGGACTAACTTCAGAACACCTTGTAAGCCATAATATGCATTTTACAACACCCTAAAGTCCCGCCCAGGCTGGAATTTTCCAGCCTGGGCACAGATGAACAAAGGAGGTACAAAAGGATGAGCTACCACCTGCAGAATGGGTACATATTATCACACTTTCAAGGCCGTCTTGTTCAATCTCAGCGCTCTCTAGCGTGGTAACAGGGCTACAATGAAGGAAACGCATGCAAAAACAGAATACACTATTCATTAGTACATTAGGACTCAACCTTGACTGCAATAAAAAGAAGATACTTGAAGCAGCTTTTCACTGAGGCAGAAACTTACTTTCGATCATGGTACAAGATGGTAGCGAAAGACAAAATGGCTCCGCAAATGCTAACTTAACTCACACAATGCAAGAATGGGTCGACTAGACGCATTTGCAGTCCAACATTGGTCAGTACAGACCATATGCTGAATCCATTTTAGGTTCTTAAAAATGGCAATGGATTCCGGTTTTGAAAGATATGTCTCTTGTAGGATGATAACATGTGCTGGGGAATCCCTTATGTATTGTAAAAATGTTTCCCTTCTTCGTTTAACGCGGAAGCCATTTACATTCCATGATAGAAATTGGACCAATCTTTATATATATTGTTTTTTTGGATGAATCTAGGGCCTATAAAGTAAGGTGCATTGAAAATAGACCACACTTTCCAAGCAGAGTGCAGTGGACTGACTAAGGTGAATGAGGATTTTTTTGTTTTTTCTCCAACATGCTCCCTACCCTGTGCTCCCCTCCCAAAGAATCCCACCCCTGACCCCTACCCTGGAGAGCACACCCCACAACTAACCTGGACTTGATGATAGTCCTATCTGCTACACTCGGAGGCAACTCGCCTCTCTGGTGCTCTTTATTACAGTCCGGAGCCATAATAAACCATGACAAACCAAAAACCATAAGTGATTTACCCTCTAACACGGATTTCCCTGATAATTTTTTGTATATTATATATATATATATATATATATATATCAATTCCAGTTTTCTCGTTTAGAGAAGATGTTTCCTCGTGCACTCCTGTGTAAACAAAATAAAGCCTTGCTGCCTTTGTTTCTACCTGTTTGGATTTGCCTGCTGCCAGCCTACTTCTTGCGGAACCCGCTCCGCGGGTCCCGCTGCGTGAGGAGTGTTGACTGCAGCGCCTTGAAGGGGACACCGAGGGAGGTACTTGCACGGGGCTGCGAGCGAGTGCGTGAGCTCCTTGGGACTGCATTTCCCAGGAGCACCCGCCAGCCCTGATCACCTACACCTGGGCCGCTCTCCCCGACCCCTCCTACCCTTCCACCGAGCCCTTATCATCTGCTCTCGCTGAGTCTGCGAGTGGGACGCCTTGCTGCCTTTGTTTCTACCTGTTTGGATTTGCCTGCTGCCAGCCTACTTCTTGCGGAACCCGCTCCGCGGGTCCCGCTGCGTGAGGAGTGTTGACTGCAGCGCCTTGAAGGGGACACCGAGGGAGGTACTTGCACGGGGCTGCGAGCGAGTGCGTGAGCTCCTTGGGACTGCATTTCCCAGGAGCACCCGCCAGCCCTGATCACCTACACCTGGCCGTTCTCCCCGACCCCTCCTACCCCTTCCACCTATTGTGTTCACACTCCTTATTAAGCCACTAGTACTCCCGCAGCGCGGGAGAGCGCGCGGGAGAAGCCCGGGACAAGGGCGGGACCGTCTGTGGCCGTCCGGGGCCGAAGGAGGCCGGGCTGGGCCACCTCCCTTATCAGTGACTTTTAACATCTCCTCCAGTATGTGGCTTAGAAAAGGTGGATTTGATTATTGATTAACATGGCAACGTCCACATCAACAAACTCTGTAAATAGCCATCTAATAACTCCTCCTGCAGAGTCTGGTCCACTGGCAATTGGTCCCTTAGATACATTTTTCTTTAATCGTTCACTGGTAATAGACAAAGAGTTGACCTTGGCAGAGAAGCGCGCAGAGCGTAGGCTATCAATCGAAATACTCAAGAATTCAACTGATAAGTTTTCAAATCTAGCTTACCCCACCCTGGTAACTCCTCTGTCATCAGTGAACCTGCCAGTTGCAAATGAACATTTTGAGGTTCAGGCCCAAAAACCAAACAAGGATGTTGTGACAGAATTAAATAATCCTTGTGGTGGTAAAATCCTACCAGCACCGCTCACTGACTCTGGTGCTCAGGTTACATTGGCCCAACCCAAAATCGGGTCCAAACGGAAACGACCAGCATCTGTAAGAAAATGCAAAAGGGTGGTCAAACCCCCTCAAAAACTCAGGAAGTTACATAAACTCGTGAACACAGGAGAGGTAGTTACTAACGAAACTCAAAGTACAGAAAGTGTTACACCTACTAATCTTGTCTCCTTGAACAGCCAGGACGGAGATGATAATCCTTGTACCGACTCGGCTGTACCATGTAAAGATAAGGTGCAATCACTTGTAAATGTTCTCCCTGAACTGGAAAAATTGTTTAGATCACTACTCACCCCTATTGAGGATAGAATTGCCAAGCTTGTAGACAGGCTAAACCACTTTGAACAGACAACATTAGACAATTTCTATTCTACAAAATCACTGATTAAAGCGAATAGGGTGGAAGTAAGCACAAATTCTCAGGTCCTAAACAACCCTGTTATTCAGGATAAGGGAAGAAACCCCCGAAATAGCTCTCCTTTACCTCCCAAACAGAGCAAACCTACAGCTAAAGCCATTGTAAAATCCTCAGATAGAACTGAGAGAGCAAACGTTTGTCCTGATTTACCTCAGTCGACCATAATACACCCTACACAGCCCACAATTCCCCCGACACTAAATCCACCAATCGCAATCAGTGCTGAGGCTACAGTGCGTCACCAAGAGGGAATAGTACCAACAACCGCAAACGTAATTAATAGCACGCAGATAGCTCAGAATATTCCGGTGGGAGGGAATAGGGCTAATGCAGGTCTGTTGGTAGGTAAAACTTCAGTACCGTCCCTAATAAATAACAAACAACAGGCGCCGAAGCCTGTCCCCCAATATGTCCCCCAAGTTCCCAAATCTATCCCACCGCCCCTGGCAAAGCCACCCCACAGAAAACCACCAATTAATCTCACCCCAGACTCCTTTCCCTATGTAGCAGTTCTTATAAATGTACCACCATTACCCCCAGGACAGAGAGAAACTTTCCAGATGCTCAAAAACAAGATCATGCACTGGCTAAAGGAAAACCGTCCTCTGCCTGGCGACATCGACGGGCTAATCATAGGGGTAAGGAGAATAGATTGGATGGGATATACATAGAAAACCTTGGGTGGGGATTGCATAGTGGTTAATTTTCAAGACCCAAGGGTGGCGGGATGGATAACAAGGCAGGGATGGGGAACAAACAAGGGAGGTATCGGAATTGTAGACCTTACCTTTTTTTACCCCCGACCCACTAGTGTAACGACTAGTTTACTCAATGAACCCCTTATCCCCCCTACTGTATCATGGCCAGTCAATCCCTGACCACCTCCTCCTGTTGGTCATAACCATACCACATACACATATTACAACTCTCATGTAGGATGGCAGGAGCCGGGATGGGGATATTGACAAACCAGTACAGACAGTATAGGAGGGAATATTATCAAGCCAAAAGGGCAATGTGATGTTCAAGGTAATACAATTGTTACAAACCTATTGGACAATAACATCGAGACGGGGGGTTTGGTTGAAGTAGGTGGTTTTAGACTGGGAACCCTAAATACAAATGCCAAGATAACATACCTAGCTATAGCCAATACGACAGTCGATCCAATAGATGACCTAGAAAGGCAGACTAATTCTATTGAAAGCCCTATGTTAGCCCGAGTGTTTCCATTGACTAACACTCGAGATAGGCCAGATGCTAGCATTGGTATGCTTTTATCTTGGAATGTTGCTGGGCTGGCCAGTAAATTGGATTCCCAATCCTGGGTGGACTTTATAAGTGGGTATGACATCTGCTTCTTCCAAGAAACCTGGGCTTGTGATCCCCTTTTCTGTTTTGGTTATTTGAACTATTGTATACCAGCGTCAAAAGGGGGAAGAGGGCGGCCCAAGGGAGGCTTAACTGTTTGGGTTAGACAGGACCTGCAGATCAACATCAAAATGTTGGACCTGGGAAATTGTGATTTGCAAGTATTAAGAATCTCCGTAGCAAAGGGTCAACCAATAGATTTGTATAATGTCTACGTGAGAGGTAACAACGTAACCAATTTACCCACCATTGAGCTGTTGTCTACTGCCATAGAGACCAAGTCCCAGGAAAGTGTAACGATAATTGTAGGGGACCTCAACAGGACTTTTGAACCTCTAGACTGTACAAATGACCTCTTGGAGAGCGAAGAGGACAATCTCTGGGGAGTACCACCTCTATCCCTACAACCTGTAAAGAGATGGACAAAAGAGATCTTATTATTGAATGGAATTTGTATGGAACATGGTTTAAGAGCACTGAACGGGAGGACACGTGGGGACAAGGAGGGCAGCTACACTTTTGACAATGGCATCAACAGGAGCCGAATCGACTACATTTTGTGCAGCCTCCAACTGTGGAAAGGGGTTGTTGATATGACAGTTAGGCCCCGGGTTGAAAGTGACCACAACCCCCTCTGTGTGACTCATAGGTGGTGGAATACTGGTGCGGGTAACCCTCTAGTGATATACGATGAAACCCCTGTTATGAGTAATGATGAACGCAGGTTAAAATGGCCCAAGGTACTGGCAAACGAGGCCACTATGACTTACATCAATAATGCTGTTGATTGTGCAATTTCCGCGATGGAAACAGCGGTTCCAGTGGTTCCAGGGGATAGTGGTATCACCGAAATCCACAATAAGTTATTCTCACTCCTGAGACCATGCTTCTTCATTAAAAAAAGGAAAGGGAAGAAATCTAAAGAAGTGGGAAGGTGGTTCGATAGTCACTGTAGATCAGCACGATTAGCCCTGGGACAAGCCATAAGGAATAGGGACCGCGCCGCTGTGATAAAGAATAGGGAACTGTACAAAAAGGCCATCTATCGTGCCAAAAAGAATTGGGATGAAGGTCATTGGGCCGAACTAAAAGAGGCCTCTGATAGTAAAGACTCCAGGGCATTCTGGAAAATTATCAAGTGGGGTAGTGGAGCTGGTCCTGCTAAGCCAGACAATAATGTAGCAGAGGAAGCTTGGGTTGATTATTTCAGACCTCAGTACGCGGAAGTTAACCATCCTGTGGCAGCTGATAGTATAACACCGGTTTATGCAACCGATGATCTGTTCTCCCTTAGAGAAGCGGAAATTGCCATTGGTTCCGCAAAATGTGGGAGGGCGCCAGGTCCAGATGGCATTCCTATGATAGCAGCTATACCTGGCTCGGTGTAGCTGTCCCTCCGGGCACCGATATGTGCTGACACAGCTCTGAGTTTCCTGTTATTTAAGTGTTATGTTCATAAGGATCAATGTTTCAAAATAAAATGGTTACTCCTTGTTCTTGTGTATTTCATTTATTTTTCATGAAATTATTTTTCGCAAGAATCATTTGCAATTATTTCACATGAAATCCAATGCATTTCGGCAGTATCATTCTGCCTTCATCAGGGAAATAGTAAATCTACAAATTAAAATTAAAAAAACACAGTTTTAATCCATTTGCTTGTATGGTTTATACCATCTATTTTAACTAAACATTTATTTTAACTAAACATTTCAAGTTTTACCAACATTTCATAATAACTGGATCAACGAGCTATCTGTGTAAACTCATAGAGCCTTTAAATTCTCTTTAGCGTTATGGGGACGGTTCGAACTAGATTATATGCTGTGTCTAACGGCGGTTAGTTCATTGCTCTCAATTGCTGGCTATTGCTTTCTGCCGTCCGTGCGGCGCTTTGTTACAATGTGTCTAAAAAACCTCGCGTTACGCGTTGGCAGGATCTGTCTAAACCGTACTGAAAGTTGTGATATGTGAATAAACTACTGCTAAGCAGAATGTCATGGCTAAAATTATAAATGTTTTACGCGCTTAATCGCCTAAGTTAGTGGTCTGCTTACTTTCTCGGCGTTTCTGTTGCTCGCGCCATTCCTCTGCGGACTGATTGAGGTTACTTCCGGTATTACGCCCCTGGCGCCTGCGCTCTATTATGCTCGCTCTGATCCGTTTTTTTATTACATGCTTGGTTTCCCTAGCTTTATTGGTGTTCTAGTCTAGGGGATCTGCGCCAGTGCTCGTTACCACTATGTTACAGTGCCGCAACTGTGCTTGCACTATGCAAATATGCTCAACTATTGCCTATACGTAAAGAATAATTTATTCAATATAGGTGACTCAAATGTTTATAAATAGCAAAGAAATTCTGTTCTTTCGTTGAGTCCCCCGGGCTTCAAACTGCCCAGGTTGTAAATCCAGTAATTCTCCTGTTTTAACAGCTTGGTTTTATTCATGGATCCTTCCAATCTAGGCAGTATTTCGAGTACGCATACTCGTAATTGGCTGACATTATGTTGCTTTTGTGTGAAATGTTCCGCCACACTGGTTTTCTGGGATTTGAGTCTGATGGTGCTCTTATGTTCATTTATGCGGACTTAAAGTTTTCGTTCTGTATGTCCTACGTAAACGTCTCCACAAGGACATTTAATCATGTAGATTAAGTTGCTTGAATCACATGTTGCATTCACTTTTAATGATATGGGGTACCCCCTTTGTGGATGTGTTATGCTTGCTCCTTTAATGATGTTGTTGCATGTGTTACAGTTGTAACACGGGACGGTGCCCCGAAATGATTTTGCAGTGTGCTTTTCTTCCTGTGGTTTTAAAAAATCCGCTAAATTTTTTGCACGGGTATGTGCAAAGATTGGTTCCTCTGAAAAAATTCCTTTAAAGTCTGGTTCCATTGTTAGCATTGGCCAATGCTTCTTGATTATTTGTTTAAATTGGGTGCTAACTGTAGAGAATTTACTGACGCATGTTATGCGATTACTGGATGTGGATGTTTTCCGGACTAATAACTCTTGTCTGGATTTCTGTTGAGCTCGTATTGCTGCCGTTTGTGTGATGTCTGGAGGATATCCCCTTTCGATGAATCTTTGTTTCATTTCGTTCATTTGTTCTTTACATTTGGAAGCTTCTGAGACCACTCTCTTCACCCGTAGCATCTGAGAATACGGAAGGTGTTTCTTGAGGGCTGGGGGATGGTGGCTATTGTATTGCAATAGGTTATTTCTATCTGTTAGTTTGCGATATAGGTTTGTTGAAAATTCATCCATTTCTTTCGTTATTTCCACATCAAGATATTGAATTTTGGATTCTTGGATATTCCATGTGAATCCGATTTGGTCAATTTGTCTGTCCATGATTTGTAGTTGTTGTTGAAGTGTGTTCTGGGAACCTTTCCATATCAAAAAGATATCGTCTATGAATCGTACATACATGACTATGTTGTTGTTCCAAATCGTGTCTTGAAACACGTGTGTTTCTTCGAATGCTGCCATGAACAGATTTGCGTACGCCGGGGCGGCGCAATTTCCCATCGATGTTCCGCTTTGTTGCATGAACCATTTCTTGTTATGTTCAAAGTAACTATTATGCAGTGTGAACTGCATGAGTTCTAAAAGGAAAACTTGTTGTTCTTGTGAATATTCGCTTCTCAGGAGGGCGCTTTCAATAGCTTCCAGACCTTGTTGATGCGGTATAGATGTGTAAAGAGCTTTTACATCAATGGTAGTCATTATCATGCTTTCATCTGGTTGAATGGAGGATAATTTAATGAGGAAATCTGTGGTGTCTTTCAAATATGATCTGGTTTTCAACACTAAAGGTTGTAGATATCTGTCAATGAAACCACCATGCAGACCAATCGTGTCCACCGAACAAAGCATCCATGAACCACTAGGGAAGTACTTGGACAGATATCTACAACCTTTAGTGTTGAAAACCAGATCATATTTGAAAGACACCACAGATTTCCTCATCCAAATCCAAAACAAAACCTATAAAACCCGCATTAATAGTGTATGATGCGAAGGTTTTGGGTGCCACATTATATGGCGCGGAGCTATGGGCCTGGGATAGTCTAGCGGCTCTCCAGACTTCAGAGAACAAGTTTATGCGAGGGATTATAGGACTCCCACAGAGTACCCCCCTAACCCCACTCTTTTTGGAGCTAGGTAGACGCACCATTGTAGATAGAGCCCGATTGCGCCCAGTTCTTTACTGGAGACGCCTCTGGACGACTCCAGAAATAAGACAATATGCGGAGGGTTTTCAATGGATAATTAAGGAAGATACCTTCCATAAGATAAAATGGCTAAAACATCTGAAGTCCATGTTAGTAAATTTAGGGTTTTCAAATCTTTGGAATAACCCTGAGGGAGAAATCTTCCCTAGCAAAGAAGCCCTTAAAGAACAATACTGGGATTGGGTGGGTGGTAAGATGCTGAATGACACCAGGGCCGACTCTATGTCTGGTCGCTTCCTGGAGATAAAAATTCTTCCTGTCCTGGAAAATTACTGGGACAACATCACGGTACCAATGGACAGGAAACTTGTATTTCAGTTAAGATCAGGATCTATCCCCCTCAAGAAACTGACATCCGGCTGGCACAGACCCACCAATAACTTATGTCCAGCATGCGAAAATGCAGAGGAGAGCATAGGCCATTTTCTTTTCGTATGTCATGCTTACGCAAATCCGAGGAGAAAATGGCTCTCGCCGGTTTGTAAAAACTTGGGGACACGAGACAGCGCAGTGGCTCTAAGAATCCTACGTACAACAACTCAGGATTCGATAGTCATAGGGGTAGCTAAATACCTGGGTTGGGCATGGGCAATTAGACGACGGTCCCTGGGGGGAAGTAGGTAACCAGGTATTCCTTTCAACAATGATTAATGTAATATTATCTGCCATAAATGGTTTTTATATGTAAATGTTGTATGAGCTGTACTCCATGTTTAATGACTTTTTACTCTGTAATAATGTATTATTGTATAACTGTTTTGATTTTATGTGCTTTTATGAGAATTGTCTCGAATAAAGCTTATACAAACAGAAACAAAATAAAGCGCCAGCCACACTGGTTTAGGTTGATTGTGAATATTTAATCAGCATCCAGCAACACCTTACGCGTTTCGGTCTCAGCGGAGACCTTGCTCACAGGTAACTGCATTCACATTGTTTTAACTTTTAAATAAAGTGTTTTTTTAGGGAGTTACATCACTTCCTGTGTCTCACACAGGCATTGTGGGACATGTAGTTACAATTAAGAATATGTTTCAACTTATCAATGTAACGCCATTCAAAACTTAGCTCTCTTAGTAAATAAGATATATAAATAATATGTAAGGAATTAAACCAAAGTAAAGCCCTCCAGTGGGCATTTTAACATTTATAGTGGGTGAGTGCCCACTGTCCATCATCAATTGTGCATATCGCAGGAATTATTTAAACTCAGATTAAGCCCTCCAGTGGGCATATCAAACAATAAACATATAGCTTGAAAATCAGCAGTACTAATTATCTTATATCCAATTTTTCATATTTTTCATACATGTCCATGAATTGGGTGAGGAGTGGGGGTATTTCATAAAGAAAAATAAGTGCAATTTAAAATCAGGCAGGGTAAGTATCAGTGAGTCTCTGAAAAGTATATAGTTGCAGTTTTACAGGTGGTAATGTAGTTCTTCGTCCTGATTGTGCCCGTGGGGGCTCAGAGTTCGAAAGTTCATGATGTGTTTGGATTCTCAATGGCGTTACATTGATAAGTTGAAACATATTCTTAATTGTAACTACATGTCCCACAATGCCTGTGTGAGACACAGGAAGTGATGTAACTCCCTAAAAAAACACTTTATTTAAATGTTAAAACAATGTGAATGCAGTTACCTGTGAGCAAGGTCTCCGCTGAGACCGAAACGCGTAAGGTGTTGCTGGATGCTGATTAAATATTCACAATCGACCTAAACCAGTGTGGCTGGCGCTTTATTTTGTTTACACGGGAGTGCACGAGGAAACATCTTCTCTAAACGAGAAAACTGGAATTGATTTGTTCGCAGCGGTCCTGCTGCGCCTCGCGTGCACCGCCTGAGAGCACCCGGGAGCCTCCGACTTGGGCCATTTCTGAATGTATATATATATATATATATATCATCACGCTCCAATTCCTCCTCACATCAGAGAAAGACGACAGCACTCGGGGGCTACTTTTCGAAAAAGTGCAGGTTTATTTATTTCTTGCAGGCACCCTCCACAAACGCGTTTCGGCGTGCTGCCTTCGTCAGTGTGGTAACAACGTTATGCATTATTGGGTGGATTATATAAGACATTTTCACTTTCTGGTTACAATCATGGAAATCGACAGAGGACAACCCCACTATGGTGACTGTAGGCGCCATCTTTGAATATCAATGTATGCAACCTAAAGATGTTATACAGGTTGTGCAATAGAGCCCATAGATGGGCAGATCCATACAGGACGTGGGTATACACAAAAATTATACTGTTCAAGGCATAAACAGAATAAGAATAAAGCAGTGGATCGGCTAAGGTCCTCTATCTAGTGTATCAAATAACAATCCACCAATATTCCGCAGGTAAATGACATCTTATGTTACCGAAAAAAGATCACAAAATCACTATACTGTACAGTTCCATTTCTCAAGTTATATTCATACACATTGTTATGTGAATGCGTTCTTGCAAGCCATGGTACACAACAATGTTCGAACCTATGCATAGATAAAATCTAGACACAGGAACTACCTGAGCGTACAGACAGTGCAAAGATGTTGAGATAAATCATACATTCTCACAAGGCAATTAAATCTTACAATGTGAGACAAACAAACAGACAAGTGTGTCGGCATGCGTCATATTCAACGTCTCATTCCAGCTACAATGAAGACCCTATATGTGTTCTATGATCACCTAGAATGTCTACTCCAATCTTCCTAAGACGTTTATTGCTAGCAGGGAGATGTTCTGTACTACACATGGCCTACATACAGTATACGTGGTTCTATTTTCCCAGATGGTACGCCATCTCTTCCCCCGCATTCAGACCCCTGGGATGCTTCGTGGAAAGGTCTATAATGAACCCAGATTCCAGTCTGCGGAGTCGTCTCAAGCGATCTCCACCCCTCGCATTTACGGGTATGGTATCTAGACCGTAGTACTGTAGTAATTTACGGTCACGTCCATGTACCTCCGCGAAGTGGCGGGCCACTGGATAACTGGGGTCGGCTTTGCCGATGGCTCTCAGGTGCTCCATGACCCTCAGTTTCAGTTCTTTGATCGTGCTGCCTATGTAGCGCAAGCCACACGGGCAGTGCAGGCAATAAACTGCATATTGTGTACTGCAGGTGATAAATTTTCTTATAGGCATGCTCCTTCCTGTGTCTGGTATGGTGTATGAGAGAACCCTTTTGCTGTTCGCACAGGCTTTACATCTCCCACAGGGGAAAAACCCTTTTTGATCTCTCAAGGTGTTTACCCTTGGAAGGGGTTTCTCCAGATGGCTTGTAACGAGCATGTCACCTACAGACCTTGCTTTGCTGAATGTCACCAGCGGATTGGGGGGAAGGTCGTCCTTCAGTACAGTGTCTGTTTGCAAGATATGCCAGTTCTTTTTGAGCATTCTTTTTAGGTCATTGGCCCCAGTGGAGTAGGGGGTGATCATTCTGAATTTATTGACATTGGTGTTTTTGTTTACATCACGGCCTGATCCATCCGGTCTGGCGGTGAGCAAACTCCCTCTCGATGTCTTATTACCCTTTCTCAACGTATCCTGTAATAGGTCTTCACCATATCCCCTTATCTTGAAACGGGATATGCATTCAGAGGCAGCCGCCTCGAAATCCGAATCCCTGGAACAATTCCTACGGAGTCTCAAGAGCTCTCCGTAGGGAATGCTGTTGATCAATTGTGGTGGATGGCTGCTGCTGGCAAAGAGTGTTGAATTGCCAGCAGTCTCTTTTCTAAACAAGCAGGTGTGTAGCTGCCCATCTTCAACAAACACCCTCAGGTCTAAGTACTCCGCTGCCACCGGACTAATAGAACCCGAGAAGTGTAAGTTGAGGTTGTTGTTATTGAGCAGTTTGATGTATTCAGTGGCTGTCTCAGTATTACCATTCCAAACGATGAAGAGATCATCGATGTATCGATGCCAACACACCGCAGTACCCACCTCCTGCCCAACCCTACAGCTCCTGGGTACCTGCTCCTCCCACCAGCCCACAAAGAGGTTCGCGTAGCTGGGAGCGAAGCAAGTACCCATCGCCGTCCCTGACTTCTGTAAATACAGTTGTTCTTCAAACAGGAAAACATTGTGGGTTAAGCAGAATTCAACAAATTCCAGTATCATCAGATTATGTCTTGCAAATCGCGCCTGGCGCTGTTCTAGAGCATGTCTTATCGCTTGTAAGCCCTGTTGGTGTTCGATTACGGTGTACAAGCTGGTGATGTCCAGCACTACCAGCAAGTAACCTGGATTCCACTGTAGGTCTCCTATTTTCATGAGGAAATCCTTAGTGTCCCTGACATATGATTTCAGGTTTAGCACCAAAAGGAAAAGAGTATTGTCAACAAAGCGCGACATGTTCTCCGTTAAACTCCCAATTGAGGAGATAATGGGGCGGCCAGGTGGATTGTCTTTGCTCTTGTGAAGTTTCGGGAGATGGTAGAAAGTGGGAATCATTGGGCAGTTGTTACGTAGGAATAGATGTTCATCCTTGCCCAGCATCTGTAGGTCGTACCATTTTTTGATGAGAGTGTCATATTCTTTTAAGCTCTGTTGGTACGTGGTCATGGTACACTTGATGTAAAAGTTTTCATCCGAGAGCTGTCTCAATGCCTCAGTCTTGTAATAGTCCCTACTCATTAAAACAATGTTCCCACCTTTATCAGAATGTTTCACCACGATGTTTTTGTCTTCTTTTAGTTTTTTTAGCGCCTCATGTTGCTGTTCAGAGATGTTGAAGTTGTGACTGGTATGGTTAGACTTACGATACTTTATGAGGTCGTTGATCATGGCTTTGCTGAACGCATCCACAGCATCCCACGGGGACTGAGGGACAAATACGGAAGGGGGTTTAAAATTACTCTCCTCCCTTTCTTGATCAATCCCTTGCAGCTCAGCCCTTTGTGCAGTGTCCAGGTGTTGAACATCTAGTGTCTCATCTCTTTCAAGATCTTCCAGGGCCTCAACTGTTACTAGAACTCTGCTGCTCAGGGCATCAGTGGCTGTTATTCTGGTCCCCTGATTTTTTGGATCTTGAGTGTGGGGGCGTAGCTTGAAGTATTTGTGGAGTTTTAATTTCCGCGTGAAGCGAAACAGATCAATCCTCGTTTGAGTATATTCCAGTTCTTTGTTGGGGCAGAAGGTTAATCCTAGACTGAGGACTTCGGTTTCTTGGTTGGTTAGTTGCTTGGACGTCAGGTTGACAACCGTTAAGTTGGCCTGTTCTTGTAGGCCATTGGTATCAGAGGTCATTACTTCTTGGTGCGGTTGCGGTTGACCCAGCGGGAGCTCCTTGTTCCCCCTCTTTCTCCTTTTTCCGCCCCTTGACCTCCTCGTCCTCCTGGTGCCTCTATTTCTGGTTCCTCCGTGTCCGGGGGTTTGTTCTTTCCTCCACGGAGCCACGTGCTCTTGAGCACCTCGTACTCCTCTTGAAAAGGGGTTCTGTTACTTTTGCCTTGTTGCGTTCCGCGTGTACGCCCCCGTTGGATTGGCTCAACTTGTTCATCACCTGACTCATTTTCAGTGACCTCTGACTCAGAGGTGGCGATGTCCAGTCCTGTGGATGTTCCAGTGATTGTGCTAGAACTTTTCAATAGAGCCTTACGCGGGGCGTCAAATTTCTTGGCATAGGTAAGTACTCGACCTGACAGGTAGTCATTGGCGTCCCGCTCTTGCTTCCGATTCCTTATTTTCATCTCATATTTCACCAAGCGAGCTTTCATTTGTTCCTTTTTCTCAGTGATTGACAGTATGGTATTTGAATCGGTCTCTTTGTCAAGTTCATCATTAATCGATGAGATCTCGGCCAGAACTTTCTTACGGTCGCTCCATGCATATTTAATTAGTATTTTCAGAGTCCCCTCACAGTACGTGGCAGTGTGTTCGAACCAATCGGTGAGTAACTGCGGATCTGGGTGCTCATAAGATGGAACTGTGTGTACCCTTAGGCCCCTAGGTACCCTCTTTTCCTCCACATAGTTGGTGAGACTGGTTGCCTCCCACCACTTGCGTATTTCACGCTCATAAAGCCTCTCAAGTTTCGCCATAACTGATGTTAACTTGTCACAGGATGGCTCTGCAGACGCGCCTGCTGCTGCTGCCGGCGGCTTTTCTCGCCGTTTGAACATTCCCTGTGCCGTTCGGCATCGGTAAACATAATGTCAATAGCCTGCAGTCTTAATGTTCCACGTCTCGCTTCTAAGCTTCAGGCACTTCTTCCCTTGAAGCTAAGCTGAGACCAAAGAGGGTGCCTGCGCCCCTGCCAATTCGATTTCACCCCCGGACACCCTGCCGCAATGCCCGCTTCCAATGCGCATGTGCACACACAGTGGGGATCAAAGTCCTTGTTAGCGCTTACCGAGTGGCGTCTTCCTCGGGAAGCTTCAGTCGCGGCCGCAACCAAACGTCATATATATATATATATATATATATATATATATATATATATATATATATATATATATATTCACTTTCACCACACGCCAACCAGCGTGTAAATGCACTCGATCTCCAAACAGTATTCACCAATGAATCAAGCCATCCAGCAAAAGTCGTTAGTATATCTTTTATTCCAGCATGGAACACAGTTCATAGAACTAAACCCCCAACGCGTTTCAGCGACTACTCGCCTTGGTATATATATAACCTACTGGAGGTCGCCAGTAGGTAGTTATAGTTAGGATTTTTTCATTACAAAATCTCAAAATTCTATTTGGAATAACTTTGGCGCCGGTTGACAAATCTGCCTCAAAATTTCCTCAAATTTGCCTCGTGGAGCTCCGGTCCTTCCTTAAAAGTTTGGGGGGGATTCGTCAAGCGGGGGCCAAGATAAAAGGGGGTCCCAAAACGTGTTTTACCCATGTTAATTTCCATAGGGCGGTTGAGCTCACTTTTAGCCCGAACGGCTGAATGGATTTGCACCAAACTTGGCAAAATTGTAGGGACTGGTAGCCCGATGTGCCTTTGCTATGTCTCAAGATATGTGCTCCAGTGGATTTTGAGTAATTTAGGTTCAAAAAAATATATATTTCTTTGGCCGCGCCCCGGTACGCGCACCGGGGAGCGCACCGGGCGCGCTACGCGACTTGCGCGCGGAATTCTGATTGGCTGTCGGGTGTCTGTAAACATTCTAATCAGTCCGGAGTGGCCGCCATCTTGTGTCTCGGTAGGATCGAGACACAAGAGGTGGCAAAAACAAAGGGGGAATTGACCATAAGGGGGCAGAGTAGACCCCCCCTGACCCCATAGGTTTGATGTGGGGGGAGCGCCCGGTACGCGCACCGGGGAGCGCACCAGGGAGCGTACCATGGGAAAAAAAGAATGACAGACTTTTCAAAAATTGTATGTTTATTAATTGTTCTTTTTGTTGTTTTTAAAAAAAATGTATTTAAGTACCAACATGTAGGTACCAATGCAGAGTCTAAAATTTAATATACACCATCTCCTTTGTAGATATCTTGCATGTTGTTACAGAAGTTATTGTGGTATATGGAATTCATACCATAGTCTGTCAGGAAAGCAGAAACAACATGGAGGCAGGAGATGATAAAGAGATGTTAAATACACATTGGAGATAATATAGTGGGAGAAAGGAAGTAACTATGAGCAAAATTACTATGTAACATAAAAAAGTTGCACAGTATATTTTAAGTCTCACTTTAAATTATATCTATTTTGGTACTATTTCATAATTTACATATAAAAAAGAATAATGTCTCAAACAATTTTGAATTTTTAAATAAACATTTATTGCTGTGATTTTTCAAAATCTAAAAGAATTTCCAACATTAATTCGTCAGGTATGTCCTCATTTGGATTCCATGATTCAATTTCTTCTACACAATTAAGTAAGTCTTGGTCCAGAGACTGATCCAAAAAGTCTAATTCATCAATGTCTTCCTTAGGATTGTTTTCCAAATCAATTTCAAATGAGATATTATTTTTATTTTGTTCTCCTTCCATTTTCTTGCTGTAAATTGCATAAAAAATAAATATATCAGTAGAGATAGGGTACTGTTGGGTTTAAGTTCAGACAGGTACTTGTGAGTTTTTAACAGTGAAGTTATCTTTGGGCAGTGTATAGTATGAGGTAGGAAGTAAAAATATGAAAAAGTGTATGTGTAGAAGCCTATTGTAATTCATAATTATACCAGAGAAGCCTAATTCAATCTATAACTATAACAGAGAATCTATCTCAATCTGTAATTATAACAGAGGGAGAGTAAATAACTGTCATTAAACGTTTTTACAAATGAACTTAAAGTGCCCCTTCACAAATTTATAACTTACCTTATAGAAAGGTGATGTAGAAAAATGAGTAAATCTTTTAAAGATGTATCTCAGGTAGTTGTAGTCAAAATGACTGTGTTTCCCTCTCATTTTTCATTTATATTCATGTACATAACCAATCAAATGTTAGGAAAAAAAAGTAGGAAATGAAAGTAACATTTTAATTGGTTGTAAATTCCAACACTTTCATATGTGTTTTTGTCATGTAATTTACCTCAGGATATTTAGACAGGGCTACAGCCCAAATGGCTGAATGGAATACTATCAAATGTGGGATAATGGTAGGGAGTGGTATATAGTAGGGTCTATTCTATATTTGGTGAAAGTCTGTCCAGTAGTTTTTATGTAATTTCGTTTCCCACATTTTTTTGAGGAGCGCTCACCGGTGCGCGCCCCGGTACGCGCACCGGCATCGTTACGGGAGCCATCCATTTTGTGTTTCGGACAAATTGAGACACAAGATGGAGGACAAACAACGTTGGGAATAGGTAAAAAGAGGCAGAGTAGACACCCCTTGACCCTCTAGGTTTGCTGAGGGGAGTTTCGGAGGGGCATATATGCCAAAAATAAAAAAAATTTAAATTAAATTTCGCGGGGGGAGCGCCCGGTACGCGCACCGGGGAGCGTACCGGGGAGCGTACTCTGGTGAAAAATAGTGAAAAAAGTTAAAGAAAGATAATCATTTTGAGTGATCAGAGGTAGGGTAGCTCTGAAAAGAGCTTTTGGGTTCTGTGGCTGATTTAGGTACCTACAAGTAGGTTCCAATGCACAGTCTGAAATTCAGGAGGAATATTCTATTCCTCTCATCTGAGAAGTGCACACCATCTCCTCTGTAGATATCTTGCATGCTGAAACACAAGTTATTGTTGTATATTGAACCATTCCATAGTCTCTCATATAAGCAGAAACAGATTTATTCACATGTTTCCGTGCTTTCTCAAATTGTGGACAAAATTGGTTGGACCAGTTCCATTTCTGTCTTTGACATATATTGGAATATACCAAGGCAGTTTGTGGAAAAAGTGTCATCAATTGATCAAAGGTGTCCTTGAAAAGCATTTCCAGACCTACCCCAGTCAAAGTGCCCAAGTCATTTCCTCCACGGTGCACTATTAAGAGGTCAGGGTTTGGCAGATGCAAAAAGGTTTTCACCAATGGTATCAATTGGTGACATCTCAATCCTCTCTGGCCAATCCTTTTGATTTCCACATTTGGTAAATCAAGGTTGTGAACATTTCTGCTAGCTGCATACCTTTGAGCCCAGTGGATGTAGCTATGTCCAATAATCCAGACAGAATACATGATGAGAGAAGGTTCTGGTGCAGTCAGATGAAGTGTGGGAATGAAATGGCAGTTGGAACAGTAGGAGTTTACAAAAAAATAACTGTGGAGTTTCACTGCTCTTGAATCACAAGCAATTCAGATACTGTTCTGTGAAAGAAGTAATTTGAATGGAATTTTTAATGTATATGTTTGGTGTTTTAGAAGATGAAGGTGTAGATGTAGAAAATCTTTTTAGCCTTTCTTATCAATGGCAGCATGACTTCCACAATTGTAGTTTATCAAGTACTACTAGAATAGACACTGAAAGATTTATATATTTGACTTTACCAGACTGTAAATCAGCGTCATTTAATATTCTAGTTAAAGCAGCTGATCATAATATGGTGTGTACTCAATGTAAGTGTCCAATGCTGTCCACATTATTTATACAAACTTATGGTCAGTATGTCATTTTAGTTTTCCAACGATGTAGACCTGATGGAACTAAATTGACAACTTGTATCAAAAATTTTGTGGCTTCTCAGTTATCAATTTCAGGAAGAACCTTTACAACTGTAGCTATTACTCATCATGACGGTCCTTCGACAACATCAGGACATTATACATGCTACTTAAAATGTCAAAAACGTTGGAGTTACTGCAATGATTCTCATTTGACTTATAAACAACGTTTGCCTTTTGACTTAAAAAATTCTTACCTAGTGTTTTTAAAACCAAAGTTTTAGTAAAGGTAATTGGCTAATGAAGACAGGAGCAGTTAATAAAAGTTAGTTAGTTAGTTAGTCTAATGTTTACAATTATTTATCTCATATAGGTACTGTAAGTGGATCTCATAGTAAGTGATATCAGTTTTATAGGAAATGTTGAACATGAGTGATCAAAAAAGAGAATATGAATTTTTAAACATTGTGAAAATGTCATATGAGCTTTTCTTTGAAAACTTTGGGTTAGCGGTAATTTCAGAGTTTAATTAGAGAAAATTCAAAATATACTCATATATCTGACACTATTTGGCCGTAAGGAAAGTTCAAGGTATGAGTAATAAGTCATAACTTAACACAAGCCGGAAAATGAAAACGTTGAGAATTATTTCAGATGTTCTTAGATCTTTTTTCATAGGAAGTCGATGAAATGGAAGTTTTAGAGAACAGCAGAGTATTTTCCTACCAAAAGGACCTTCACTATCTACTATTTGGCTTCAAGGAAAAGTAAGTGAATCAAAGATTAGTGTACATATATGATTTGTAAGTTTATATGGTTTTTTTAAACACAATCTTTTAGATTGTGTTTTTGTTCCCGCTGTTATATGATGAAGAGTTTGAACTCATTGTTTTAAGTGAAATTCAATATATTCTGAGAACAGCAGAAAAAAACTATGTAACATGATGTATAAGTTATTCTATAGTTTGCATTGTGTAATTTATATTGTATTCTCATTGTCTCACACTCATTTTCCTTTTTCCACCCTTTTTCAGCTCTCTTTACTCACTTACACTGCCTTTCTTTCACTTTGTTTCATCGCTGTTCCTTTACTCCACTTCTTTCACAACTCCTCAATCTAATTTCAACTGTCTGCATTTCTTCTCTCCCTTGCACCACTTTTCAGATTTCTCACATTCTCTCAGTACCACTGCTTTAGTTCTCTTCCCCTCTCTTTCCTTCTTTTGCTCCTTTACTCTTTTTCCTTTCTTCACTCATTGTACTGCAGTTCACTCAGTCCTTCCCTTTGTCTTTCTGTGTACTTACTTCCTCACTCCTTTTTCCTCTATTGTTCTATATTAACCTCATTCCTTTCATCCCTTCACTCTGTGACTCCCCTTCACTCACTCTTAGTCATCTTCCATTCCTCTTTCTTATTAATGGATTCTCATTTCGACTCCTTTCCCTTTCACTCATTTTCCTTTTTCTTACTTCTCTTTCCTGATTTCGTTTTGGTATCTCACATTCTTTTAGTATCTTACTTACCTTCAGTAATTTGTTCTCCTTCTATTTCTTTTTCCCTCATTTTTGTCTTCCTACATTACTTTATTTCTGTTTCTGTATCCTTCACTCTTGCTTTGTTTCTTAGTACACTTTTTTTGATTTTTTACCTCTTGACCTGTTTCTTCTATTTTAAAATATATATTTTACTAATTATAACTTTTTTTTTCTTTTGTCTTTCACAGATATAAAGTGTAGTTTTAACATGCAATTAAGGTTTCATTAATTATATGGTAAGTGTGACTAAAAAATGTAGTTTGTCATCACCCTTTGCTTTAACCTCACTACTTTTCTCTCACCCTACCTCACCCCTCACTTATTCTTATCCTCCATGTTTATTTCCCTTTTCCTTACTTTCCTACCACATTCAACTTCTTTCAGTCTTCCTGCTCACCCACACTCCCTCACTTTCCTTTCTTTTCTGGTTCACTCAGTCCCTTTCTATTACTCCTTCCTTTACTCTCTCACTTCTTTCTATTTGTCACTCCCTATGTCTTACACTTATTCACTTTTATCCATCCTCTTTCACCTCTCTTTACTTACACTCACTGCTCTTTTCTTTCCCTCCGTCACCGCTGTTCCTTTTCTCTGGTTCCGTCACTACCCGTCATTCCCCATCCTTTACTTTCCTTCTTTTTACTTTCATCACCCATTCACATTCTCCCAGAACCTCTGCTTTAGTCTTCTTCCTCTTTCTTCTTTTCTTTTGGTCCCTTATTCATTTTCCTTTTCTTAGTTACTTCCACTTATACCTTTTCTCTGTTTTACTATCTATTGCACAGTCCCTCTGTGTTCTTCCCTCTAGCTCTCTTCCTCTTTACACCACTGTCTCTGTCCCCTTTGCTCATGCTCACTCCTTCATTATTTTTTTTTTTTTTTTGGTACGCTCCCGGGACGCGCCCCGGTACACGCACCGGGGCACGCACCGGGAGCGCTCCAGGGTGAAACATAAAAAAAAAATGAATATACTTTAATAAAAAGGTATTATATTAATATACATATATATTCACTGAAAAAACCATAGGTTTCACACCAGTTATAGTTAGGGATTAGCATTTAAAAAACCTATGAAATTCACTGAAAAAACCATAGGTTTCACACCAGTTATAGTTAGCTGGAAATTTTACTGACATAAAACTATTGAAATTCCACGTTATAGTTAGTTGGACTCACTATAACTTGCGCGTGTAATGCACTGCTGATGACGTCACATATTACATCACTCATGACATGGTCAGTGACATCACTCATGACATCACTGATGACACCATCCTTGTGACAGAGTGACAGACCTCCTTTCACTGTAAAGTAACCTTTGAAACACATATTCAAAAATAGAAACTAACATTTTCAAAAAAGTGGAGATACCCATACCAGTTACAACAACCAATTCAGTAATTCCACCATTTATATACACATCCACTAATTCACCAACAGTTCTATATAGTCACTCATACATATACTCACTCATCATATGTAATAATACACCTATACATCCTGTAACACATTGACAGTCTTCCAAAAGTTGCTCACACTGACAGAGGGAGAAAAATTCACCGTGATATGAAAGTACATGCCAACATAATGCAGGGTACTTCACCTTCCCAACACCCCCATCGAAATGCCACTCACCTGAACATCACTGATGTAACCATACTCATGACACATGCCCTTGTCAGTGGAGACCTATTCTACACCTGAAGGCCAACATTTATTTCAACAACAAGTGGAATGGTCCACATGACTTAATATGTAAGGAAGCCTCCTTAGGTACCACAACTGTAGGACAAGAGCACAAATATAATTTAAATGAGGAGATAGAGAGGGAGTGTGCTGAGATATGGGGTAGGGAAACTAGAAGATACACGTCCACTGAGGGTACACCATACACACAGAAAAGAGCATACAAGCTAAAGTCTCCTCTCCTTTGCTTCCTAGGTAATGGAACAGTTCCTGTGGGTTGGAATACTAATTGCAACAGCACTAGTTTTAATTCGAACCTGAAGTACGGCACATCCATCCTCACTGGTATCTACTGGATCTGCGGAGAAAATCTGTATATGCAGCTGCCTCCCCAATGGCAAGGACTTTGTTCTATCGTGACGATGCATGAATGGCATCTCGTCGTCGCAGCAGCAAACATTTCCCACATCCATGCACACCCAATGGCAGGTGATGTCACCCTGCCCCACCACCGAAAAAGAGAAGCCAAAAAGTACTCCTCAGATGACACATTCCATGAGGTTCCGGAAGATTTCAACGAAGCTGAACTTTTCTTTGGGGGAGTTATCCCCATGTTCCAGACCAAAGCCAATGCTCATTGGCTCCAAGTAACGAGATATGAACTGATGCAGCTTGTTAACAACACCCGTGATGGGTTCAACGCCGTGGAAGAAGAACTACGACCTTTGAGACTCATAGTTCTGTAACAACGCTATGTTCTAGACCAGTTAATTGCGATGAATAGTGGTGGATGCGCCAGAATGGGAAAATCGTTCTGCTGTGTCTTCATTTTGGCCGATGATGCTGATAACGGAACACTTACAAAGGCCATTGAGGACTTGGACAATTTGGGGAGACAGATGCCTGAGGATGGAAGTGCAAAAGCAGATGTTTTAAGTAATTAGTCCAACTTGGACTGGAAGCCTTCATGGCTATCTGCAGTACTAAAATTTATAATGCCTATATTATGTGTGCTTGTAATTGTGTATTTTGGAACACGGATTATGTTGCATTATGTTAGAAGATTAAGGTCTAAGAAAGTTGAGATGAACTACACAGGTACACACAGGGGACAAGGGGAAGATGTAGAGATAGCAGTGTTGAACATAGAGCGTACCATCCCTGACGTTCACTTAGCGCAGGTCCCCTCTGAAAGTCAGTACCTCCCTATGAGACCATGTGTAAGAGATTAGAGGGACAAGATGAGGATTTAGGAACGACTTCTTCATAAACTCGCCCTGGCCACCCCCATCTCCAGCTAAGTATGCATTTCGTGTGACGTTTGATTGGGTTCATATATGAACCAGAGGGGGGAGTGACAGAGGAAGAAAAATTCACTGCATAGTTACCCAAGCAAACTCTTATCACTAGCTAAGCATGAACCCTGTGTAGGCCCTGCTGCTTAGAAGTTATAGGCCTCAGTTACATTGGCCTGAGCACTGCCATTTTCTTTCAGCTTAAACAGAAGCAGAAAGCAGGTCTGACCCAGGCTTCTGCCAGCTCCACTTCTGTGAAGCTCAGCACTCCTGCCCCCACCCCACTGTATGCTAGGTTTACGATCATTAAAGTTCAAGTTACCTCTTATTCTTGCAACACACCCCGAGCACCCCACCTAAAAGCTGTGAACGGAGATAAGGGAAGTTCCCACCACAAGCTACTTCTCGAGCCTGTCCGATAAATGAGGACACATGTGGCAAATCAGTATCACAGAACTGGCACATAAACACATTAATAGAATCCTTCAAAGCAATAATACCACATTTCTGATTAATGACAAACTTCCAGTCAGAATGGCAGGAACTTAGTCTAGGCTGGCGTACGTGCCACACAATTACGAGAAGGGGCCACATTTACACTTATGATGGGAAGGTACCAGGCAGGGGCGTGAGAGGCGATAGAAGGATATGTGGTTCGAGGTGACGTGATATGGCGTGACTATAGGTTTCTCACCCCTGAACAATATAAAAGGGTGGTCTGCCAGATTTTCGTTGAACTACTCCTCGTTTGCACATAGGGTGTCGGACAGGAGTTTTTCCCAGGGGTTACTCGAGATAGCCCTTGTTTCATGTACTTAGATTCTGCTCCTCTATTGTATATTCTGATATTCTGCTGTTATGAAATGCTTTCTCCTCTTTGTATTTAAAGTTATATTCCACTATTTGATATGTGATGTTTTCTCTGACTTTGTTTTATCTTTACTGCATTTAAGGTGTTTAAACCTGTACTTTCAGGATATCTTACATACAGTGGTGAGTGTTTCCAATAATATGTGCTTAAACTTGTCTATGCAATCTGCTTCATAGCTCAGAAGTGTTCTTAAAGTATATTCTCTCTCTCTCATAGCAGCTGTAAACTGTACTTTGTAAATCCAAACTGGTCCATCCGACTTTCAAGAGAATGCTAGGAGCATGATCAAGTACTATGTGGTTTTTATGCTATCATTGAATAATTCTAGAAGCTGTGTCTTCTAATAAAACTTGTACAACTTTCAGAAACAGTCTTCAAGGCTCATATATCCGGTTTTTCCTGTTTTTAGAGCAAGCGTTCCAGGACTACCCCGGTGCAACTTAAGGTGTCCCATTTCCCTTAGTTCGCTCTCACGGTCTCCCCAGCGCGGCTTCTGAGCTGCTGCGCCAGGCCCCCTGACCCCTCCTGCCCACAATTAATTTTCCCTCCGACAACACATATACTCACACATGCAAATAAACTATTGAACATTCATTTATTTGCATATACAGCTATACACACACTACCACCTTACTTCTAAGGAAACTTACACATACTTACTCTCTTAAACAATCACTTATAGAAACACATACTTATTTAAACAAGAAATCTTTCAATCTCTCACATATACTCACTTATATACATCAATACTCACATATACTAGATTAAAACATATATAGTTACTGATAAAGACACTAGTGAGACAGTCATTCACTCACTAACACACACATATACACACTCATCCATCCATACAGTCCTGCACATATGCCGTCTTCCAAACACATACAAACAGTGAGTCAGTCATTGATGCATCTATGTACTAAGTAATACCCCCACCAAACGATATAGACACTCATACTGATACTAAAAAAAACAACTAATAACCCATATACACACACATGTAGCTACTCACCAACCCATGCAGCCACTTATACACAAAGTGAAACACTGATACAAACATTTAAATATTTAAACAATATTCGCTAATATATGTATTCACTAAAATACACTTAATAAGCCAGTTAACCAATCAATTTTTTTTAAAAAAAAACATCCATTAAGACACTTATTTAAACATTTATTCTTCCATCGACCTTTACATATACATATATAAAACATATTTATTTTTCAGAAAGGCACACATTCACTGGATGGTGTCATCAGTGATGTCATGAGTGATGTCACTGACCATGTCATGAGTGATGTAATATGTGACGTCATCAGCAGTGCATTACAAGCGCAAGTTATAGTGAGTCCAATTAACTATAACGTGGAATTTCAATGGTTTTATGTCAGTAAAATTTCCAGCTAACTATAACTGGTGTGAAACCTATGGTTTTTTTCAGTGAATATATATATATATATATATATATATTTATTTTTATTTTATTATTTTTGTTTTTGTTTTCATTTTTCCCTCAATAGCTGAGTATGTTAATCAGTTTACCCTCTTCACCCACCCATACCCCACACTCAACAGAGAGGGGGGGGATCAGAATTTTTAGCTACCAATCTTATTACAATAGCAGAAGAAAAAAGAGGAATGGAAGAAGGAGTGGGGGGGTTCTTCCCACAATTAAACATCGCTTTTTTGCATGTTCTCCAACAGTTCATCTGCCTCTTGCTTGTAACCTGATGTTATACATTTTATTTTTCTGCATAACTTTTAGGGAGTTGGGGAACTTAAGTTGGGCAACAGCCCCCAGCTTCTTAAAGTCATCTAGTGTGCTCCTCAGTTGGGGAAGAGCTTCCCAAACCTCCTGAAGCCATTTTGAATTTCCAGTGCAATGACGATCAAGCGCATGGAGTGCTGACGTCATTGCATTAAAAATGAAACTAAAACTTAGTTTCAGTTTCATTGTTTTGGTGCTCGTGGGGCTATCTCATTCTCAGCCCCCCCCCCCCGAGCACCAAAACACTTGGGAGAGATATTGTTGGGAAGGGGAGAATCTCCCTTTTCCAGGGGTTCCCATCTGTTGTGGATCCCATTGAGGATTGCCCCAGGAAGACAATCCCCAAGCAGGGATCCACCCACTAGCCACGAGGGAAGGGGGAGTGGCCACTTGGGCATGGTCCTTTGCTCCCCCCATAAAATGTGCCACGGACAGTCTTTCTGCCCCCGGGAGGCAGGCAGAAATCACCTTAGACACCAGGGATTCTTTTTTTATAGGCTACGAGTGGGAGCTGCCCAGAATGGGCATGCCAATGCCCCCACCCTACCCCAAAGAAAATAAAAGACGTTCTGCCCCCCCAAGAGGCAGATGGGGGCAATAGCCCCTGGTCTGCCCCCGCAGGGGGGAGCAGAAAGCCCACTAAGCACCAAGGATTTTCTTTTTATATACTTAGGGGTGGGGGCTGCCCAGAATGGTCAGGTCAATGCCCCTACCCCCCCCCCAAAAAAAAATGCTTCAGTCTTTCTGCCTTCCCTGGGAGGCAGATGGGGCAATAGCCCCTTATCCGCCCCCCCCCCCGGGGGCGGAAAGCCCTCTAGGCACCAGTGAATTTTTTTTTCCAAAGTTCAGGCGGGGGCTGCCCAGAATGGGCATGCCAATACCCCATCCCCAAAAAATATGCCACAGTCTTTCTGCCCCTAAGGAGGCAGATGGGGTAGTAGCCCCTGATCTGCCCTCCCGGGCGGGCAAAAAGCCCACTAGGCACCAGGGATTTTTTTTATTTTTATACATAGGTGTGGGGGCTGCCCAGAATGGGCATGCCAATACCCAACCCCAAAAACATTGCCACAGTCTTCCTACCCCCCGGGAGACAGATGGGGCAATAACCCCTTATCTGCCCCCTCGGAGGCAGAAAGCCCACTAGGCACCAGGGATAAAGCAAAATCAAAATACAGGGGTGAGGGCTACCCAAAATGGGTATGCCAATGCCCCCACTCCACAAAAAAAGATGGCAAAGTCTTTCTGGCCCCCAGGAGGCAGATGGGGGAAGTAGCCCATGATCTGTGCCTACCTGTGGATTTTGGTTCCTAGCGCAGCTGGCACCTAGGGAACCGTAGCAAACCTAGAAAACTAGACACAAAGGGAAATCCAAGATGGGGTGCCTTGTGTGGCTCTCACTAGATTCTTTTACCCAGAATCCCTTGCAAACCTCAAACTTTGTAAAAAAAAAACATTTTCCTCACATTTCAGTGATGGAAAGTTCTGGAACCTGTGCAGATCCACAAACTCCCACCCATCCTCATTCTCCAAAGTCTCCTGATAAAAATTGTACCATCATTATTAGTCACATCAGTAGTGGGAAACACTATTCTGGATAAACGTCCAGAAAGCAGTTTTCAATGTCTTTTTGGCTGTAGCAGTCAGTAGAATAGGAGTTTCCCTAAAGTGCTTTAGCCCAAGTTTATCAAACCATGTATGCACATGCTTAACCCACTGGAGAGTGTTACTTTTGTCAAACTCTAGGATCTCCTCTAACCCTTCCTTGTAACTCGCTAGTTCTGTTGTAGTCCATATTCATACCCAAAACAACAAAGGTCTCAATATGGCCTTATGGTCAATGTGTTTTATATCCATGTCCATAACAATGGGTATGATAGGTGTTCGCACAGGAAGATGTAGAAGTGATCTAAAAAACTTATTTTCTTGCCTGGCAAATGTGTTTTCTTGCCTGGCAAAGGTGTTCCTAGAGCTAGTCCCCCATATTTCTGCAGTGTAGAGGGCTGCTGCCTTTGCCCTGTATTTATATACTTCAAGTGCGGGGGACACTGCCTTTGTGATGCTATTCTCTTGTTTTTTTATTATTGGTATAGAGTTTTGACTCAGGATAGTCTACTTTTTTCCAAATGAGGGTGGCAGGTCATTTTGGTGTCTAGTGTTATGCCTAGATAGTTAAAATGTGTCACATATTCTAGCTTTTGTTTTTGGACAGTTATATTCTTCTTGAATAATCTGTGTGTAGTACCCACAACAGGCAAGGGCCCAAAACGTATTGTGGAGACATCAAAATTACCTCTCACAAAATGACCTTTTTTTTGCAAAGGGGGGAACCTGGGTTTTTGGCCCTGGGCTCAGCACCCATCTTGGGAAATGTTAGAACCGGCTGTCTCTAGTTGGCAGAGGTATACACTTCTGACAAATAGGGACACACCTTTTCTAGTCAGTCCAAGGGGATCACACCCTTCGATAACCCCTGCTCACCCCCTTGGCAGCTTGGCAGAGCAGACAGGCTTATCTCAGAGGCTGTGTGTTAAGCATTTATGACCACATACAGTAACACAGTGAATACACTACAAATGGACACGACACAGTAGTATTATAAAAATAAGTATTTTTATATAAGGCTTAGCACAAGACCAAATAACGACAAAAACGTACACAATCTTAATAAATACTCTGGGAAGGGAAAAAGGATAGTTCAAAGGTAGTTTCTTCTTTAGCACAAAAAGTCTTTAGTATCAAAGCAAATCTTCTTCTTGGCAATACAGTTCTTAGCAACAGGGTAACCCACACGGGGGCTACACGACGTCGAGGCAAAGTTAATCCAAAGGTTCGGCGTCGACCGCGAGGAGCGCTACGTTGAGCCCGGAGTCACACGGACCCCCAACAACACAGTATCTTTGGAAAATGAAGCACACGATGATCAGCGGCGTCGAGCAATCCGGCGTCGCGTCTTCGGTGTCGATCAGGCCTCAGCAGGCGTCGTTGTTGATGATGCGGTCGTACAGAGTGAGCAGCGCTCATGGCGTCGAGAGGGCACGAGGGCGATGCGATCAGCAGCGGTGCAGACCCGAGGTCCCTTGGAGCTGGAGCCGTACTCCCACTCACTGGCGTTGCTGCTGGCGTCGGTCGGGCCCGGCGGCCGGTCGTCGAGGAAGCGGGACACTGGGGCCGTTACCCACTATGTCGAGCTGGATTCGGCGACGTCCGTCGGCGTCGAGGTTGCCGGCTCTTTCAGAGGTGCTGGATTCACAGGTTCCAGCAAATAGCACTTTAGCAGATGAAGTCCTTTAGCCCTGTGACTTCAGCAGGAGACTGGCACTCTTCCAGTCCTTGGAGATTTTCTTAGCAAGCGTGAGAGTACACACACAGTTCCTCTCTCCTGGTTCCTTGGCAAAAATAAAGAAGCACTGCAGGATTTCCCCTAGCAAACAGCACACTGGCAGAAGGGGTAGGCAAGTCCTCAGATCAGCAGGCCTCTTGTCCTTGGTTACAGGGTTCCTTGTCAGAAGTGATCTAAATTCTTGGTTCAGGGGTCCTTCTCTTATACCCCTTTTGGCTTTGATCCCTTTGTCCATGCAGGGGGATTTACCAACATCCTGGGTCTGTTGTGGGTGGAGCCAGGCAGTAGCACCTGGCCTATTCACAGAGCAGGGCTGGGTCCTCAGACGCCCAGCAGGAGGTGGAGCCCGCATTGACACTGGCAGGAGCAGAGCTATCGGCCTCCTAGCAGGAGGTGGGGCTAGGATCGTCCATGGCAGGCACAGAGCCATCAGCCGCTTGGCAGGAGGTGGAGCCAGCATTGTACCAGGCAGGGCAGGCTATCAACAACTACTCTCCCCCTACTCTCAACGCAAATATCCCACTCATCCCACACTGACTCATCCAGACCTGTGGAGCCACCCAGCTCCTGTCACACACACGCAAGACCGGCAGAAACCAGATATGGTTAGACAAGAAAATAGACACTTTCTAAAAGTGGTATTTTCAAACCCAGAGTCCAAAAACCATCCACACCAACGGATGCGTAATTAAACCCCGAGTTCAGGGATACCAAACTCGACATTGCACCATGCTCCCCGAGCCAGCTAGGATCATAGCATTAATAATCCCGGCGGCCCATTCTAACTAATGGAGAGCAGGCTACCTCGCAATAGTGAAGAACGAAGATGGCTGTAATTCACTATTAGGACATGCCAACTTGATCAGGCGTGTCCTACCTTATACTTACAATGCACCCTGCCCGTGGGCCTACCGTAGGGGTGACTAACGTGAAGTCAAGGGAAGGTTTGAGGGGCTGGCAAGTAGGTATACTTGCGCAGCCTGCGTGACAGCACTAGGCATTCTTTTACGAGGCCGCTCCTGTGGGTGGCACAACACGTGCTGCAAGCCCACGAGCGGCATTTTGTATTTTCAAGCCCCGGCACTCCTGGTGCGCTAGACTAGGGACTGACAGTAAACCAAATAAGCCAAACATGGATACAATAGATACATCAATTTAACATCGGGAGCACTTGCGCTATGGCACTGATCAGCAGTGGCACGGCGCCCAAAGCGTATACCAGCAAAAGATCGTAAAACAGTGGAGGCAAACAGAAAAAATGGAGGAGAGACTCAAGCCAATGATGTCAGGTCTAACACGTGTCCCCTCCAGCTGAAATGTGGAGAACTACCCTTGACCTAGGGAGTCCTCATCACTAAGGCGGAAAAATCTGGACAGACCATCAGCATTGGCGTGATCTGTACCAGGGCGGTGTTCCACCGTAAAGTCCATCCCCTGTAGAGAAATGGACCACCTCAACAGTTTCGGATTCTCACCCCTCATTTGCATCAACCATCTGAGGGGCCTGTGGTCTGTCTGAACCCTGAAGTGATTCCCAAACAGGTAGGGTCTTAGCTTCTTCAGCGCCCAGACCACAGCAAATGCTTCTCTCTCTATCGCACTCCACCTCGTTTCCCTGGGAAGTAACCTCTGACTGATGAAGGCTACAGGCAAGTCTCGGCCCTCTTCATTCACCTGAGCTAGAACAGCCCCCACGCCATGCTCTGAAGCGTCCGTCTGGACAATAAATTCTTTCAAAAAGTCGGGTGCCTGGAGTATAGGTGCTGTGCACATTGCAGTTTTCAGGGTGTCGAAGGCCGTTTGACAGGCATCAGTCCAGATCACGTTTCGTGACTGCTTCCTGGAAGTCAGCGAAGTCAAGGGGTGCACAATGTTACCATAATCCTTGACAAACCTCCTGTAATAACCCGTGAGTCCTAAGAAGGCTCTCACCTGAGTTTGGGTTTTGGGCGGCGCCCAAGCCAGGATGGTATCCATCTTGGGTTGCAGGGGGGCAACCTTGCCGCTCCCTACTTGGTGCCCCAAGTACACCACCGAACCCTGCCCAATCTGGCACTTACTGGCTTTGATTGTGAGGCCTGCTCCACGCAGGGCCAACAACACTTTCTGGAGGTGGCGCAAGTGTTCCTCCCAGCTGGCGCTGAACACTGCGATGTCGTCCAGGTAGGCGGCACTGAAATCCTCCAGTCCAGCCAAGACCTGGTTGACCAACCTCTGGAAGGTGAAAGGGGCATTCTTCATCCCAAAGGGCATCACCCGGAACTGGTATAGCCCATCTGGTGTGGAGAATGCGGACCTCTCCTTTGCCCCATCAGTCAAGGCGATCTGCCAGTACCCAGACGTTAGATCAAACGTACTAAGGTACCGGGCAGCCCCCAACCGATCTATGAGCTCATCAGCTCTGGGGATGGGGTGCGCGTCAGTCTTCGTAACCGAATTGAGTCCTCGGTAGTCCACGCAGAACCGGAGTTCTGGTGAAGCACCAGGCGCTGCAGCCTTCGGGACCAAGACCACTGGGCTGGCCCAAGGACTGCTAGAGGACTCAATCACCCCTAACGCAAACATTTTGGAGACCTCCTCCTTAATGTATGCTCGAACCTTGTCAGTCACTCTGTAAGCCTTGTGCTTCACAGGAGGGCTGTCTCCAGTGTCAACGTCATGGACACACCAATGAGTGACACCCGGAACCAAGGAAAACAGATCCGGGAATTGTCCCAACAGGTGGCGACAATCCTGTTTCTGCTCAAGGGTCAGTGTGTCAGAGAGGACCACACCATCCACTGACCCGTCTTGCTCTTTAGCACACAGGAGGTCAGGAAGAGGCTCACTCTCCTCCTCCATTCCAGCATCTGTGGCTAGGAGCATGCCCACTTCGGACCTTTCTAAGTGGGGCTTCTACCGGTTGACATGCAGGACCCGCAAGGGGTTCCTGGGAGATTTCACGTCCACCAAGTAGGTGACATTGCTCTTCTTCTCCACAACCTTAAACGGTCCAGTCCAACTGTCCTTGAGCGCACAAGGTTCCACAGGGGACATGACCCACACTTCTTGACCAGGCTGAAGCTCTACCAGAGTGGCATTCCGGTCGTACCATCGCTTCATCTCCTCCTGGCTGGCCTCCAGATTTGCCTGAGCAAGTTCTCTGAAGCGCCGAGTCTGGTTCCGAAAGGCCAGCATGTAGCTGTATACATCCTGGGGAGGTTTCCTGGGAGATTGCTCCCAGCCTTCCTTGACCAGACTTAAAGGCCCTCTTACCGGGTGACCGTACAAAAGCTCAAAGGGGCTGAACCCTAGAGACTTTTGCGGCACCTCTCGGTAAGCAAACAACAGGCATGGCAAGAGGACGTCCCATTTCCGCCTCATTGGTTCTTTAAGACCCATGATCATGCCTTTAAGGGTCCGGTTGAATCTCTCAACCAGCCCATTTCCTTGAGGGTGGTAAGGAGTGGTGAACTTGTAGGTTACCCCACACTCCTTCCACAGAGACTTCATATAGTTCGAAATGAAGTTGGTGCCTCGGTCTGACACCACCTCTCTGGGGAACCCCATCCGGGAGAAAACACCCATCAGTGCCCGTCCCACCACGGGGGCCGTCACTGTTCGGAGAGGGATGGCTTCCGGGTACCGTGTGGCGTGGTCCACCAAGACCAGGATAAACCTGTTGCTCAAGGCTGTCTTGGGGTCCAGGGGCCCAACAATGTCAATACCCACCCGGTCAAAGGGGGTACGGACCACTGGAAAAGGTTGGAGGGGAGCCTTCTGCTTCCTTCCACTTTTCCCACTTGCCTGGCAAGTGTGACAAGTCTTGCAATGGATGTCTACATCCCTTCGCATCTGAGGCCAATAAAAATGGGTGACAAGCCTGTCATAGGTCTTGTCCTGCCCCAGATGTCCAGCTAAAGGAACGTCATGAGCCAACCCCAGTAGGAAGGCTCTGAAGCGCTGGGGTACCACCAGCACACGGGCTGACCCAGGCTCAGCAGCCTTAGGCTCGCTATACAGGAGGTCGTTCTCCCAGTACACAAAATGTGACCCTGACTGATCACCTGAGGATTGGGCTGAGGCCTGCTGCCTCATACCCACAAGAGAAGGGCACACTTTCTGTTCCGCACAGAATTCCTCCCTGGAGGGACCACCATCCTGCTGCCAATGGGTCAGCTCGGGCAGGTCTCCCAGTTCGGCAATTTGTTCCCCTGTGGGCTCCAGGGCATCCCCCTCAGGGTCTACCTCCTCCTGGACCACGGGAACTACGGGGGACGGTTTCCCGCGCCCCCTGCCTCTTCTCTTCACAGCTGGGTCCTGGGCCATATTTTCAGGCTCCGGGACCCCATCAACACCCTTACTCGCTGTCATCTATCGAGTGGTTGCACACACCCACTCTGGCACACCCAACATTTTCAAGTGCGCCTCTCTCTCCACCTTAGCCCAAGGGGAGTCTTCTAAATCATTGCCCAGGAGACAATCGACAGGCATGGCGGGCCTCACAGCAACCTGAAGAGTACCTGAAACTCCCCCCCATTCAAAGGAAACCTGGGCTACTTCACACTCTTTCTGGGAGTTGTCGGCAGCTATCACGGGGTAGAATGCGTGGGGAACCACCTGCTCTCTGGACACCAAGTGACACTTGACAGCTGTCACACTCGCTCCGGTGTCTCTGAGAGCTTCCACTCTATGGCCATTAATGGTCACCCACTGCCTATATTTACTAGTGTTACTAGGCAGAGTGGGTGGAGGGACCATTTGCATGTCTCCTAGAGAGACCAGGGACATCTCTGCGGGACCCCTCCCACCATGGACAACCATCTCCTCCCCTCCCAGGGCTACACTCGCCAACTGGCGGGGGTGCACGCGGCGGTGCATTCAAATCCTTTTTGGGACACTGGGGGTCATAAAACCGGTGTCCCACCTGCCCACAACCGTAGCAGGTTAGGGGGCCCCTATGAACAGGTTTACCCGTCGGGCCCCTGGCTTCTTCTCAGGGGGAGGCTGGGAACCTTTCCCTTGGTTCCCTTGGGGATTACTTTGGGGCCCTTTCTGGGACTCCTTCTGTTTACCCTTGTCCCCCCCCACTCTTCTGCTGGGGACCCTGCCCACCTTTGGCTGAGTCTCCCACTGGACCCTTGTGGACCCTGGTACTGACCCAGCGGTCCGCCTCCTCAGCAAGTTTTCTAGGGTTAGATATCTTGCTATCAATCAGGTGCTGGCGCAGCTCTGGAAAACAGTTATTAGACAAATGCTCCCAAGCAAACAAATTATAAAGAGCTTCATAACTTTCCACTTTGCTGCCCTTTACCCAACCATCCATGGCTCTGCAAAAATAAGACACATATTCAACCCACGTCGTACCAGGCAACTTCTTACATTCTCTAAAAGCTTGTCTGTACTTCTCGGGGGTTAGGCCATACCGAAACATTAAAGCATCTTTCATATGAGCATACGACATCCTATCCTCAACAGGCATGTCTAACAGGGTATCTCTTCCCTCATTTACAAAGCGACCCCACAACCCCGCTCCCCAATTCTTCTCAGGGACCTGGTGGGCCAACAATGCTAACTCATATGCTTTAAACCACTGACCAATATCTTCGTTCCTATGATAATCTTTTATCACATCTTTGGGAAAGTAAAACTTACTTTCTGCAGGCCCAGATGGGATGCTGCCACCAGAGGGATTCAATTCTAATTTCTTAGCTTGGATCTCCAACTCCCTCAACTTGGTATCACGCTCCAAAGCTAACTTCTCTCTTTCAAAATCTAACCTTTTGGTCTCCAAATCAGCTTCTCTTCTACCTCTTGCATTTTCTAACTCCAACTGCCCATTTATCTTTAGCCTTGCCATTTCCATGTTGTATGCTCGCTCCTTCGCCCTTTCTTCTCGTTCTTCAGGGGAAAGACCTTTGGAGGAAACACTGCTTCCGGGAGAGGACTCGGGCCCATTCGCTGGCGCCTCCTCATCCCCTTCCACTGGCGGTATCACCACCCGATCAGTGGGATCTCTGGACTCCAATCAGGCCTCCAGAGCTTTGAGATATTCCTCCTTCAACGAGAGGCCCTTGGTGGGAACTTTAAACTGCTTGCAGAAGGATTTTAGTTTCTTCAAGCCGTAGTCGTTTATCTTCGCTCTGTCGAATTCCTCCACAACAACAACAACAGGGGTAGTGACTCCGGTGTCACTCATGGTCAAAACTGGCAGTGTTCCAAAAAATCAAGCTTCAGAAAAGCGGAGAACCAAAAATAGGATCCTTCCCAATTAGATTGTGATTGCGCTATGGTCTGCTTTCACTATGTAGCGCACACTAATCACTGCACATGGGTCATAAATGCAAGGTCCAAATCCTCACCGCTGCATCCAATGTTAGAACCGGCTGTCTCTAGTTGGCAGAGGTATACACTTCTGACAAATAGGGACACACCTTTTCTAGTCAGGGCAAGGGGATCACACCCTTCGATAACTCCTGCTCACCCCCTTGGTAGCTTGGCAGAGCAGACAGGCTTATCTCAGAGGCTGTGTGTTAAGCATTTATGACCACATACAGTAACACAGTGAATACACTACAAATGGACACGACACAGTAGTATTATAAAAATAAGTATTTTTATATAAGGCTTAGCACAAGACCAAATAACGACAAACACGTACACAATCTTAATAAATACTCTGGGAAGGGAAAAAGGATAGTTCAAAGGTAGTTTCTTCTTTAGCACAAAAAGTCTTTAGTATCAAAGCAAATCTTCTTCTTGGCAATACAGTTCTTAGCAACAGGGTAACCCACACGGGGGCTACACGACGTCGAGGCAAAGTTAATCCAAAGGTTCGGCGTCGACCGCGAGGAGCGCTACGTCGAGCCCGGAGTCACATGGACCCCCAACAACACAGTACCTTTGGAAAATGAAGCACACGATGATCAGCGGCGTCGAGCAATCCGGCGTCGCGTCTTCGGTGTCGATCAGGCCTCAGCAGGCGTCGTTGTTGATGATGCGGTCGTACAGAGTGAGCAGCGCTCACGGCGTCGAGAGGGCACGAGGGCGATGCGATCAGCAGCGGTGCAGACCCGAGGTCCCTTGGAGCTGGAGCCGTACTCCCACTCACTGGCGTTGCTGCTGGCGTCGGTCGGGCCCGGCGGCCGGTCGTCGAGGAAGCGGGACACTGGGGCCGTTACCCACTATGTCGAGCTGGATTCGGCGACGTCCGTCGGCGTCGAGGTTGCCGGCTCTTTCAGAGGTGCTGGATTCACAGGTTCCAGCAAATAGCACTTTAGCAGATGAAGTCCTTTAGCCCTGTGACTTCAGCAGGAGACTGGCACTCTTCCAGTCCTTGGAGATTTTCTTAGCAAGCGTGAGAGTACACACACAGTTCCTCTCTCCTGGTTCCTTGGCAAAAATAAAGAAGCACTGCAGGATTCCCCCCAGCAAACAGCACACTGGCAGAAGGGGTAGGCAAGTCCTCAGATCAGCAGGTCTCTTGTCCTTGGTTACAGGGTTCCTTGTCAGAAGTGATCTAAATTCTTGGTTCAGGGCTCCTTCTCTTATACCCCTTTTCGGCTTTGATCCCTTTGTCCATGCAGGGGGATTTCCCAACATCCTGGGTCTGTTGTGGGTGGAGCCAGGTAGTAGCACCTGGCCTATTCACTGAGCAGGGCTGGGTCCTCAGACGCCCAGCAGGAGGTGGAGCCCGCATTGACACTGGCAGGAGCAGAGCTATCGGCCTCCTGGCAGGAGGTGGGGCTAGGATCGTCCATGGCAGGCACAGAGCCATCAGCCGCTTGGCAGGAGGTGGAGCCAGCATTGTACCAGGCAGGGCAGGCTATCAACAACTACTCTCCCCCTACTCTCAATGCAAATGTCCCACTCATCCCACACTGACTCATCCAGACCTGTGGAGCCACCCAGCTCCTGTCACACACACGCAAGACCGGCAGAAACCAGATATGGTTACACAAGAAAATAGACACTTTCTAAAAGTGGTATTTTCAAACCCAGAGTCCAAAAACCATCCACACCAACGGATGCGTAATTAAACCCCGAGTTCAGGGATACCAAACTCGACATTGCACCATGCTCCCCGAGCCAGCTAGGATCATAGCATTAATAATCCCGGCGGCCCATTCTAACTAATGGAGAGCAGGCTACCTCGCAATAGTGAAGAACGAAGATGACTGTAATTCACTATTAGGACATGCCAACTTGGTCAGGCGTGTCCTACCTTATACGTACAATGCACCCTACCGTAGGGGTGACTAACGTGAAGTCAAGCGAAGGTTTGAGGGGCTGGCAAGTAGGTATACTTGCGCAGCCTGCGTGACAGCACTAGGCTGCACGTGGGTCTCGCAATGACCGACCCGTCGACATTCTTTTACAAGGCCGCTCTTGTGGGTGGCACAACACGTGCTGCAAGCCCACCAGCGGCATTTTGTATTTACAAGCCCCGGCACTCCTGGTGCGCTAGACTAGGGACTGACAGTAAACCAAATAAGCCAAACATGGATACAATAGACACATCAATTTAACATCGGGAGCACTTGCGCTATGGCACTGATCAGCAGTGGCACGGCGCCCAAAGCGTATACCAGCAAAACATCGTAAAACAGTGGAGGCAAACAGAAAAAATGGAGGAGAGACTCAAGCCAATGATGTCAGGTCTAACAGGAAACCTACTAAACCCACACAGTTCTGAAAACGAAACACTCTGGGGAGTCCAGTGAGGTATGGCTTGCGTGGACCCCTCAACGTTTCCCTACCCAAAATCCCCTGTAAACCTCAAATTTAGCAGAAGAAAATCACATTTCCTCACTTTTCTGTGTGGGAAAGTTGAGGGATCACCGGGCTGAAACATATTTCCCTACCACTTAGCATTCCCCCAGTTCTCCTGATAAAATGTTACCTCACTTGTGTGGGTAGGCATAGTGCCTGCAACAGGAAATGGCCAAAATCGTACTGCGGAGACTTCAAAATGACGTATTATAAAAAAAGTACCTGGTTTTGCAGGGGGGGGGGGCTGGTTTTTTGGCCCCGGGCTCCTGGCTATCTAGGGAACCTGACCAAACCCACACGTTTCTGAAAACTAGACACCCTGGGTAGTTTAGTGAGGTATGGCTTGCATGGCATCTCCAATATTTTGCTAACCACAATCCCCTGGAAACCTCAAATTTTACTGAAAAAAATCACTTTTCCAAACATTTCTGTGTGGGATCACTGTGCCTGCACAAATGTCCTACCACCTAGCATTCTCCTTGGTCGCCCGAGTAAAATGATACCTCACTTGTGTTACTGTCCAATGTAGAGTAAAGAATTCCCGGTGCTCCATATGTTCCCCTTGTTCTCCTGAGTAAAATGATACCTCACTTGTGTGGTTAGGCCAAAGGCCTGTGACTGCGAAGGGCCATAAACATAAACAAAGGGATTAAGGGTATAGCACCGCAAATTCTAGGCGCTGCATTTTTTTAAATATATTTTTATGCGATTCCGAATTGGACACCCACACAAGTGAGGTATCATTTTTATCGGGAGACCAGGGGAAAGCTGGGTGGTTGGACACTTTTGCCAGTGCAATGATGATCCAACGCACAAATGTAAGAAAAGGTGATTTTTCTCGCTGAGGTTTGCAGGGGATTCTGTTTAGGAAAACATTTAGGGATCCAAGCAAACCATACCTCCCTTGGGCCATTCCCTGTTGCGGCAATTATACCTACCCACACAAATGAGGTACTATTTTTATCGGGAGACCTGAAGAAACTCTGGGTGGTAGGAAATTTGTGTCAGTCTGGTGATCCTACAACTTCCCCACACACAAATATGAGAAAAATTTGATTATTTCAGCAAAATTTGTGGTTTGCAGGGGATTCTGGGTAGGGAAACGTTAGGGGATCCACACAAGCCATACCTCACTGGACTACCCAGGGTGTCTATGTTATGTTATGTTATGTTATGTTATATCCATTTATATCGCGCACGGCTACTTAGGATTGTCCCGACGCAGTACCTTGCAAGTGAGCTGAGGGTCAACTAAGGAGATTATACGAAAAGCAGAGTTTTCAGGCGTTTTCCTGAAAAGCTATGCATCTTTTATGCAGAGAAGTTCAAAGGGGGAGTGCATTCCGGCCACTGCTGCCTTATAGGCCAGGGAGCTACCGCCCATTCTCACGAGGCGAAAACGCAGAATCACCGCCAAAAACTGTGCCTCAGAGAGCAGTTGTCTTGGGGGCACATACAACTTTAACCGGTTCCTGAGATATACTGGGCCTGAATGGTGCAAGACTGTGTGTGTGCCAGGGTAAGGGCCTTGAACCTAACCCTTTCACCCACCGGCAGCCAGTGAAGATAATGCAGATGTTGCTTTATGCTTGATCTTCCTGGGATGTTCAGTAGAAACCTTGCCTCTGTATTTCCTGCAGTTTTCTCAGCTGATACCCTGGTAGGCCAATATAAAGGGCGTTCGCCTTATCAATCCACGACAGCTTCAGGGCACGGGTGACCATTTCTTTGGCAGCCCTAGGCAGAAAAGGAAGAAATTTCCTAAGCGATCTCAGGGTACCGAAGCATTTTCCTGCTGGCTTTTTGATCTGGGTGGTGAACCTAAGATCTTCATTGAACCCAATCCCTAAAATTTTTCACTAGCTGGCCTTCAGAATTGGGTAGAAGATATTCGGCTGGCCAGAGTGATTCCTTAAACTGAGAGGGAAAGGTCACGTACAAGAGGATTTTGGGCTTATCCTCATTGGACTTGAGCTGTGCAGAAAGGAGCCATTGAAAAACAGCCGAATGACAGGCTCTAGCTTGAGCCGGGGATGAGTAATTTTTGCTCCAAGTGAAGAGGAGCTGGGTATCATCGGCATAGGCAATGATCTTGGTGCCCAGCTCCTCCGCCAATTAAATCAGTGAGGTCATATATATATTAAAAATGAAGGCACTCAAGGTAGAGCCCGGCGGTACTCCCGTGGACACAGATTGTGGAGCAGAGGAAGACGGGGGCATCCAAACCTGCTGCAATCTTTCTTCCAAAAATTATCTAAACCAGTTCCAGACAGATCCTGTAACCCCAATGTCTGAAAAACAGGCCAAAAGCAAAGAGTGAGGAATGGTATCAAAGGCCACAGAGAGGTCTAATAAAATCAGGGCCGTTCTGCCGCCAGCGTTCAAACACTCTCTGATTGCCTCTGTGATTTCATCCAGGGCCGTCTCAGTACTATAGCTGCCTCTGTCTAGTTTTCAGAAATGTGTGGGTTTGGTAGGTTTCCCTAGATGGCCGCTGAGCCCGGACCCAAAAACCCAGGTGCCCCCGCAAAACCAGGTTATTTTAGGATAGGTAGTTTTGAAGTCTCCACAATACGTTTAGGGCCCTTGCCTGCCGCGGGCACTAGGCATACCAATACAAGTGAGGTACCATTTTTCTCGGAAGACTTTGGAAAATGCAGGGTTGGTGGGATTGTTTGGTTTCACGCACATTCCAGTACTTTCCATCTCAGAAGTTTGAGGAAAATGTGTTTTTTGACAAAGTTTGAGGTTTGCAAGGGATCCTGGGTAACAGAACCTGGTGAGAGAAAGACAAATCACCACATACTGGATTCCCCTGGGTGTCTAGTTTTCAAAAATGTATAGGTTTGCTAGTTTTCTCTAGGTGCCAGCAGAGCTAGGGTTCAAAATCTACAGCTAGGTGCTTTGCATAAAAAGGGGTCAGTTTTCACTGTAACAATGTGGTGTGCCCACATTGCGTTTTTGGACTGTTCCCTAACACTGGCACTAGGCCTACCCACACAATTTAGGTAACATTTTCCTCAGATGACCTTGGGGAATGCGGGGTGGGTGGAATTTTGTGGATCCACACAGATTGCAGATCTTTCCGTCACAGAAATGTGAAGAAAATGTTTTTTATTTGGACAAAGTTTGAGGTTTGCAAGGGATTCTGGGTAACAGAACCTGATGAGAGCCACTCAATCAACCCATCCTAGATTCCTATGGGTGTCTAGTTATTAAAAATGTATAGGTTTGCTGGGTTTCTCTAGGTGCCAGCAGAGCCAGGGTTCAAAATCCACCACTAGGCACTTTACAAAAAAGACGGTCTGTTTTCACTGTAACAATGTTGAGTGTCCACATTGCGTTTTGGGCCATTTCATGTCACGGGCACTAGACCTACCCACACAAGTGAGGTACTATTTTTATCGGGAGATTTAGGGGGAACACAGAATTATATTGTAGATCAACTGTTATTACCTATTGACTTTTGGGAAACGGCCACTACAACGAGGCCGTTTCAACGAAAACCCTAACCACGCATGCATTACAACGCATGCGTGGTTACAACGACAGCCTTTACCACGCATACGTTTACTACGAGGTACGTAGTAAAGGCATGTGTGGTAAAGGGTACACATAAAAAAGGGGGGGTTGGGGGGGCTTCCCCCCCTCAAAAAAAACACTAACCTTTATACGAGATGTGCAGGCAATCGGCGTCGCAGCGGAAGGAAACGGCCGTTTCTTTTTTCCTATGTATAACGTCACCACGAAAAAATAAGTGGAGAAGGATAAGCGTGAAAATAGTATTCCGTAGTAACGCATGCGTGGTAAAGGCATGCGTTACAACGGAGTTCGTTGAAAGAACATACAACCTTGACTTTCTATGCATTTCTGCCTTCCAAATGTAAGACAATGTGTAAAAAGAAGTCACTTTATAAAATGTCCTATCATTCACATGCTAGTATGGGTACCCACAATTTCTAGGATGTGCAAATACCTAGTGTTGCTAAAATCTATATTTGGTTCCCATTTCAGAAATACATAGGTGTCTTTCATACTGTTTTTATTTTCCCAAATGATTGCTATATACCCGGTACACAATAAAAAACCATTGCAAGAAACTGCTCAGTTATTGGCTCTGAGGTCCTCGGGTTCTTGGTGAACTTACAAGTCCTATATATACCCGCAACCAGAAAGGTTCAGCGGATGTAAACGTATATTGCTTTCAAATATCTGTTATACTTGGAAGAAGTTACAGGTGAAAATGTTGGCACAAATGGCTGTTTTTTCAACTCATTTTCAATATTCCAATTTTCAGCTGTTAGTTTCTATGAAAAAACCTTGAAGGATCTATACAAATGACCCTTTGCTGAATTCAGAATTTTGTCTACGTTTCTGAAATGTATAGCTTTCCAGGATCTAATATTGCTTTTATAGTGTCCCAGTAAAATGCCAAAACTGTGTACAAAAGTTTGATTTTCTGACAAAAGTCTGTCAGTCCCTGAAAGCTGGGAAGATGATGATTTCAGCACCATGAACTCTTTGTGGATACCATTTGCTGGGGAAAAAAAACAGACACTTTCATCTGCCACACTTATTTCACATGTTTCCACTAAAAAAAGAATTTAGCTGTATTTTGGCTAATTTCTGGGTCTCCTCCAGGGAAATCAACAAACCCTGGGTACCTTTCAAATCCCCATGATGTTGGAAGAAAAGGATGCAAATTTGGCATGGATACCTTATATGGTCAAAATGTTACAATGACCTAAGCGCGAACTACCCCAAATAGCCAAAAAAAGGCTTTGCGCATGACAACCTGTGGAACACTCTTTCTTGTAACTCTTTCGTAGGGATCCACATCTGCTTCTATCTAATGGGCACCCCCTGTCTCATTTTACATCAGGGATGTTCCTTGAGCCACTTCTTCCATGTAGGTGTTGTACTCGCATGAGCCACAGAACTCAAAAATTGTTCAGAGTGTACGACGCCTATGACTTGATCAGGTGAAAAAATAGAAAGAGGTTGTTTATTTACCAAACTACAAGCAATTTCTTGTCTGGTGAGAGCATCTGCCTTCCCATTCTCCATGCCAGGCCTGTAAGTAACAATGTAATCGAATTCAGAGAAAAAAAGCATCCAACGCTATTGTGTAGGAGACAGCATGTGTGCAGACCTCATAAACTGTAGATTTCTATGGTCTGTATATACTGTGACCACATGTTTTGCTCCCATTAAGTAGTGTCTCCAACACTAAAGGCTTCCATGATTGATAATAGCTCTTTTTCCACAATTGTTTACCGTATTTCTGCCTCATTTAATTTGCGATACATGTATGCTATGGGATGGAGTTGACCTGTTGTCTCATTCCTCTGAGACAAGATTGCCTGCACCGCCATATCGGAAGCAACAGCTTCGACTACAAAAGGTCTCTCAGGATTTGGGTGAGCTAACACTCGAGCTGACGAAAAAGGCTCTTCAGTTGAGAAAAGGAGGATTCAGTTTCTTCAGTCCACTCAAATGGAGTATTTTTCCTTAATAACCTAGTTATAAGAGTTTCCACCCTTGAGAACTGTGATATAAATCTCCGATAAAAGTTAGCGACGCCCAGGAAACATTCAACATCCCTCATATTGACTGGAGGTGGCCAGTCCTTTACTGCTTGTATTTTACGGTCAGACATTTCCAATCCTTTAGGAAAGATTATTACAACCAAGAATTCCACCCTCTGAACATGGAATTCGCACTTACTTAGTTTGCAATATAATCCATTATTGCGCCTGGCTTGTAAGACCAAACAAACATGTTGATAATGCAGGTACACTGAATTGGAATATATCAAAATGTCATCAATATACACCACTGTAAACACATCCAGATACTCCTGCAACACCTCATTAAAAAAAAATGAAATGCTGCGGGAGCATTGCACAGCCCATATGGCATCACGGTATACTCAAACAATCCAAAATGAGTGCAAACGCCATTTTCCACTCATCTCTCTCTCTCACCCGGACCAGGTGATAAGCACCCTTTAAGTCCAAACTTGTGTAGATTGAGCATTCTTTACCTGGTCTAACAGAACGGGATTAAGGGTAACGGATACTTGTTCTTGTTGGTAATGTGGTTCAACGCCCTAAAGTCTATGCAAGCACATTTCTCCCCAATTGCTTTCGGTATATAAAAAATAAAGGGGAAGCTGCAGGAGATTTGGAAGGTCTTATAAAACCATTTGCCAGATACTGATCCACATGCTCATTTTACGATTCAGTAAGAGCATAGATTCTGCTACATGGTACTACTACCCCTGGTACTAGGTCTATCTGACAGTCATAAGATCTGTGAGGGGGTAAAACATTGGCTTGTTTTTCATTGAAAACATCCAGATATTGTTCATATCTTTCAGGCAATGTAGTGTCTTTTTCGGCTGTAGTAGCTATGTGAAGTAAAGAGGCTAAGGCCTGTACCGGAAGATCTCTGTGACCCTGGCAGCTGTGTTCCTTACATCACTGACTGTCAAAAAGAACGGTCTTGGTAACCCATTCAATGGTAGGATTGTGATTTATCAACCAGGGTTATCCCAATATAATCCCATACTGTGGTGCACGTATTATGTTAAAGCTCTGGGGCTCGAAATGGTGACACGTACTACATATCTCTAGTGTTTCTGTGGAGCGACTGACTGGTCTGGTTGTCAATTCCCTACCATCTAGGGCAAAAACAGTCTCAGGTGTATCTTTCTCAACCAAGGACAGCTGCAAGGCAACAGCTAACTCTTCATCCATAAATAAACTTGTTGTCCCAGAATCTATCATGGCTTCCAGACCTCTCCACCCACCTTGTAACCGTATCTGAATGGGGATTTGAAAGTGTTCTGTCTTAAGCACCTCTGTTTCCTGTGTTTAAGGGATTACTAACCCGCTAAAAAAAAAACTCCTGGCACCTTTGAGTATTCTAGTTTTCCGACTTTGGAAGCATGGGAGTAGCCCCATTACCAAACCCTGGTTTATTCTTGGGTTTAGCCACGCAATCTCTGACATAATGGCCCTTCTTGCCACAGTACATATAAAGCCCATGTTTTCGCCTTTGCTCTCATTCCTCTGATGACAAGGAAGCCCTAACTGTTCCTATCTCCATAGGTTCCGGAACTCACACTGTGCTAGGTTTAGGAAACTGAGGTTTTTCATATATTTGTCAGTTCTTCTCCATTTGTTCCTACGCTCACTCATCCTGCTGTCTAATCTCAGAGCAACATTAATAAAATCAGTTCATGTGGTAGGGTGTGGGTCTACTTGTGCTAACACATCCTTGAGATCTTCTTGTAACCCTTGATGAAACAAGGCGGCTCTCTTCTCCTCAGGCCATAGAGTCTCTGAAATTAAACGTATAAATGTATTTAGATATACTATTACCTCTTTATTGCCTTGCTTCAATTCTAATAACTCCTTATCCACTGAGAGACTATGGGCTCGTCTATCAAAAATGTTCTCAAACTCCTTTCTGAATTCATCCCAATCATACAAAAGAGGATCATCATTACGTGCTAACAGAACAGCCCACAAAGCTGCATCCCCAGCCAAATACGAGAACAAAAAGGCTACGCTAGCTTGATTAGTAGGAAACGCCCGAGGTAAAATGTAACAACACCTGCATCATGAATCCTTGCACCTTACTCTCATCCCCTGAGAACCTTTCCAGCGCTGCCAATGGTATAGGAGTGGGGATTTCCACCGACACCAGTGCTGCTGCCCCAGCTAAAGCACCCGAAGGCCAAGAAGCACCACCAAAACCTTTTCCTGTACTTACATCAAACTGGTTTCTCTGCAGTTTATCTACTCGATCGTGTAAGACCGCTGTTTCTGCCCTAGAAACGGGTAACTCCTGCTGAACTAAAACCAGGGCGGCCATTATATCCTCTAAAGTTGTCATCAGCAACTCAATACCGATCAGGCGAGAATAAATTCTTAGGCTGCGTACTCTGGCAATATTTTTATTCCAAACTCCCTGGATCGGTTTGTTGCTCAAATGGGTCCACCTCCCAATCGCCCCACTCTCTGATGCTAATACAGCGCAGCGGGTTGGAATGATTAAGCAAGGGAAGGAAAGGAAGAGGACAGCAGGGAGGGAGACCTACAACACAAAAAACACAATTAGAGGAAGGTTCTAGCTCCAATCTCATTACGCTATAATATACAACCAGAAATTCTGGAACCACCTTTTGTCAGTCCAAACAATCCCTTATGGTGTCTGGTTGTAAGTCAACCTTATAGACAAGCTATCTTAATGGTAGTATAGACTAAGCAGCCTTAAAGGCTAAACTCAAGAGGTCGTGTTAAGCGAGCTGTTTTACCAATCACAATCCTGTAATATCAAATGAAAGGACACCACACAAGTATATATTATAAAAATATATGTGTTTATTACTAAATTAATCCCCAGTACTCTTTATGAGCAAAGGGGCACAAGCCTTAAATCAAAAGCACAGTATAACATATGAAAGTTGCACAATTATGGATGAGGGCGGGTGGCCACTCAAACCATATATTAAGAAAGTGGTATAAGAGATACCAATCGAACAGTGGTTAGGCCTAGGGCCTAGGGAATCGCTGGGAGCAGTCGGGACAAGCAATGCTGAAGTCGGGAAAAGCCCGCGGGATTCGGGTGCAGCGCTTAAAGCACACGCATGCACCAATGCAAAGTCAATGGTGCGTAAAAGTTACACAAGTAGAGTTTAAGGATACTTCCGCTGAACCTAGAAGGACAAAACTTTAGACACAGACCCTAGAGGTGTGTACCAGTGTGGGAACACTGGCGTTGCTGAGTTACCTCACCCACAGGAAGCGGGTGCATAGGGTCGAAGTGGCGTTGGGTTTCGTCACGCAGGTTGTTGGTGCTTGAAGCTGAAGATGCTGCAGGCAATGTGAAGGAGAAGTGTCCGGTGTGATCCAAGGGTGGATCAGAGTCGTAAAGTACCTGAAAGCAGAGGGGACAGAGTCTGGGTTACTCAGCAGTGACCAGGGTGGAACCAGGACGGAACCAGGCAATGTTGGGCGCAATCAGGTGGTTGTCGAGGAGCTTCTCTCCGCTGCCATGTGGGTTCTGGGGCATCTGCGACGTCCAGGAGCGGGTCACGAGCTGTTCCACGCAGGCTCTCACCGTCGGCACTGTCGGCTTCAAGATCGGAGCAAACAACACTTGGCAAGAGCAATCCATGCGGGATTGGAAGAAGGCTTCTCACTCGGACCAGGAGGGTCAGAGCGGGTGCTCCTTTTCAGAGAAGCGGGTGCAAGTCTGGAGCAACCAGAATCACAAGTCGTATTTCAGTTTTCGTCAGCACAGGGGCCACAAGCCAGCTGGCAATTGACCGGGCCAACGCGTTGAGCCAAAGGAAGCAGAAGGGCCCCACGCAGCACTTGTCGAGTGTAGAGGGGTGAGCTTTGGTGCAAAAGTGGCTCAGGGCTGGGGCTTCTCCATCCCCGGTGTATGGCATCGAGGGTCACTCGTGGGCTGCACAGTCAGCGTCTCGTGGTCTTTTCAAGATGGCGTGCCCCACGCTTCCGGTCGCCTCAACGGGTTTCAGCTCTGCAGGGACTGTGGATCGGGCTGTAAGAAGGCAGGCAAACTTAATCTCGTCGATCTCTGTCGCTTGAGTTCTGGCGGGAACTGCAACAAAGCAGATGTTGAGGTGCTGGATGGTGTTTGTTTGCACAGGGTGGTCACTCCTTGACCACAAGGGAGATTCTTCAGTCTTCTACGTCAAGTAGGATGTCGAAGGGTCCAGAGTTTTGTTTCAAATGTTTCATCAGGATAATCTGAGTGCGTTGGCACTGCTCCCATTCTTATACCAATCTAGGGGTCTGGATTACCTGCTATGTCCCCTCCTATGGGTGGGACCCAGGAAGGGGGTGGATACACCCCTTTCCCTTTGACCAGGCCGCGCTGGGACTGGGGCTGGTCTGACCCAGAACCGGTTTGGCCGGATTATGCAAGGGGAAGCCTTGTGCTCCCCAGGCAGTGTCTGGTTTCTTTCAAACCTCCCAGCTACAATCCACTATCTCCTGTCTGGGGTGGTTTGACACCTCCCTGTGACAGGAAATCCTTTGTCCAGGCCTCCTTGGCTGAGTTTCGGTCAGCTGCAGGAGGTCAGACTTGTGTCTGTGGCAGGAGCATCCATTTTGTGGATCTGAGGCTCTTTTAAAATCAACCGCGTTTTAGCAAAGTAACATGTTGTCTCCCTCTAGGGGGGTGGAATGCTACCCCCATCACCAGGACTGGCGAGGGGGTAGTATTCCAAATCGTATGACACCTTACACAACATGTTTTGATAAAGCCAAACCAAAGTTAACATATAACCGGGAGGATTATACTGCACTTAATAGTATATGGTATGGCATTATCCCGGGAACAGCTTAGGGAATTAGTCCCGACAGCTGCAGACAGGCTCAGCTCATGCTAGAGCACCATCTCACATAAAAGCAAGCACTATGCCTTCAGGATTGTTAAGCCCTGCCATATGAGTGGCTTGTAGGTTTATATGTGTCCAGTTAGGTTTAGATATAGGCATACTATATCTAAGCAAGGGGTGATTACACCACCTTGCTCCAAGTGAGTGATCAGCCAGTTGTGTCAATTTTGGATAGCCAGCCAGGGGTGGCAAAAGATATGCTGCAGCCCCTGGTAGGCCTTGGATGCACCTATGCCCTGGGCACCTATAGTGCTCTGTACAGGGGCTGATAATGTGACCCAAGCCAATTTAGTTACGCACCTAGGGTACATGGAATCCATTTTACAGAGAGAGCAGATAGCCTGGGGCCCTATTTATCAGGGAACCAGGCCAACTAAGTCGAAAACCAGCTAAACACAAGGCAAAAAATCTGGGGTAACCACAGTCAGGTATCCACCTTCCTACACCGGCCCATTTTTAGCACCTAAGGTTTTCAAATGGGCTATGCACAACTTCCTATGGGCTATAAGAACAGCCCGAGATTTTGCGGGTCGAATAGTGTGAATTTTTCATACCATTGACCCTGATGCTTGGTCCTATGTAGACGATATCTACTTGATGGATGATGAATTAAATATCCACTTGGCCAGAGTAGATTGCATAATATTGGGCTTTGCTTATCTTGGCTATAAGTTCAACTTTAAAAAGTCTTATGTAGCTTTTCCTGGGATATGAACTTACACATGAGAGAAAGAGCCGTGTCCCTCATTTTGTGGAGAAATGTGCACAATTGCAACCACCTAAAACATTAACCGCATCGCTGCGGTGGTTATTTTTCCGCTGTGCGGCTTTTTTTTAAAATCCGCGTTAGATGACGAGCTCAGCTCGTCATCCGCACACGACCACCGTGGCTGATGATGAGCTGAGCTCGTCATCAGCAGCGAAGGGGTTAAAGAAATTGCATTCCCTGCTAGGATTTTCGAATTCTGGCAGAACATACATACCTAAATATGCACAATGCATCAAACCTCTTTCTGCCTTACTACTCCCGGATTTTTCCTCTCCATTTTGGACATCAGACCACACAGATACACCCAGATCTTTACAATCTGACTTACTTGAAACACACCACTTACATACATGTGTCAATACCACAAACCTAGTCATCCAAATTTTACCAGGTGCAATTGGATTTGCATACATCACCTTTAATGAAGGTAAAACAGTGCCTATCACATATAAATCGCATTTATATTCTGGATTGGAAATGCGTTTGGCTTCCACTGAAAAAATACTACCTGCAGTGCAGATGGCCCGCCTTAAAGAATGGCCACTTGCTCAAGGGAAACGCTTTATTGTTGTTACTCCCGTGCCCACCTTAGAGGCTGTCACCAAAGCTAGCGTTCCTAATGCTAAGGCCCTCCATCCCAGATGGTACAATGGGCTACGTCCTTGATAGCTGTTGATGTAGACTTTGTCTTTGACCCTTCTTTGCAAACACCAGAGTTTCTACAGTATGCGCATGTTAATCCTTTTCCTTCTACTGTTCTGCCTCTTGATCAGTATAAATATATTATTTACACTGATGCTTCTGCTCAGCCTGTTATAGATTCTAAGCAGCAATATTCAGCCACATGCACCATCTTTATTGGTATTATGTTAGATGGCGTTTTCCACCCTCAAACATCTTGCACACAGTCTCTAGGAGATCGTGCTGCGCAGTTGTCTGAACTGAATGTTTTGCTTCTAGCACTTGAGCATACGAACCCCAAATTTATAGTGTGTGATTCATATTGCTGTGTACAGTCCTTTAATGATAATTTACATTATGGGCAACAAAAAGGATTTAAGCATTCAAAGAGCAACACGATCAAGCATAAACTGCTTTGGGATAAAGTGGCAGATCTTAAAGATAGGTTGCCACAAACTCATGTAATACATACACTGAGTCATCAACGTGTGGGAGCACACGCTGTAGGGAATTCTCTGGCTAATGAAGCAGCCAACCTTGCAGTGCCACAGCTACAGTGGCAGCTGCTAGTTGCTCTAAAACTCTTATTGTTAGAGATATCTTGGCTGCCATCAATGCAATAAAAATTGGCACCCCTTTCCCAAAGGGTTTTCCTTCTAAATACTCTTATCATTTAAATAACCAGAATGTTCCTTTTGTAAATATTCCTAGAGTTGCCAATCTCTTAACTCCCGACCAAGACGGCAGACCCACCTTGGTTGCAGTGGCACATGAAGGTGTTGTTTCTGCGCAAGCAGGAGTGGCAGCCACAATTTTGCTGGCAGGGCTTCTACAAACAGGCCCTAAAATATGTCCTGTGTTATGATATTTGTCTACAAATTTAAAGCTTCTCCATGGCTCGTTCTCCACAGACATACCTTTTGACTTCCAACACGCCTGTATCTACCTGGATTATTGTGGCCCACTCATTTCAGACACTGAGTAGACATTTATTTTGGTTGCAGGTGATTATTGCTTTAGATTCCTTTGGGTTTGGCCTCAACAAATGGCTGGAGCCCAAACTGTGATTAAATACTTGCAAATCTATTTCTGTACATATGCATGCTGTGCATTCCATTTGGACCAGGGTCCGGCTTTCTCTTCTAAAGTGGACCGTGATTCGATCACGTCCCTGGGGTTACAAGTGCATTATTTTTCCCCACATAGGCCTGAGGTAAATTCTGTTGTGGAAATAATGAACCGTGACTTAAAGCCATCCTTAACGGCTAGAGTATTAGGTACTGGGAGTGTTTGGTATAACCCTCTCTATGGGGTTCAATGAGCTCTCAATAAACTCCCTAAAATATCTCTGGGTGGGCGTACCTCGTACAAAGTACTTTTTGACATCAAGATGTATGTTCCAGACGTTGATGGTTCAGACATATTGGCAGCAGCTGCCGTCTTTGATGTAGATCCAATGTGCTGTCTTAGAGGACCTGCAAATGTTCTGTGATGCTCAAACAAGCAAACACTTGCCTGTGTCTCCCTTTTTGAGTGCGGACGTACATACTCCCATTTCCGGCCGTATTCCAAAAGTTGGAGATCTCTTTCGAGAAGGTGGCAATTAAAAAGGAGATTGGTCCATCCTACCGCACTCCTATCCCGGTCCTTGGCTTACAAGGTACGAAAAAAGTGATCTTGCCACCACTTCCTTGTTCTAAGGGCAAATGCTTAGTCTCCATTGAACATGTCAAATTACACCATGCGGACAATTCTAAATAGTACCCTTGTAGAAGGGTAAACTGTTTCTACAAGTGCATCTTCTACAGCAGATGTTATTTATGCTGATCCACCATTGGTGAATCCCTCGCCGTTGGATTTCCTGAGTCATGCTACTGAATCCCAGCCTCTAGTTTTTCAGCTAAGTACCCCTGGGTACTACATGGATCAAGATTATTTCTGTTTTGCATCCGCCTCCAGCATGGAATTCTGTTTTCATTTCAAGGTTGAAACGCACTTATCAGGTTCTGCCTTGAACATATGTATAGACCATGCTTCCCTTGTTTTTTTTATTCATGGGGATTAGATTTGTGACAGTTTTTTTCCTATTGATCAATGGGCACTGCCTCCTGGAACGTTCTTCTACAGAACTATTTTACGTGTTTGTTGGTCCCTCATTCCTCTTTGCATAAACTGAAAAGAGACTTGTCCCTCATCAACATTTCAGCCTTTCCAGTGACTGATGGGATTGTTTGGGATAAAGTTCCTTTCAATATATTCAGCCCTATGGAGACCCTGCATATACCATATGTGTTTAAAGTTTCAATGAGTGATGAAGTGGTGATCCAGCGGCACACCAAAACAGATACTCCAATACCATATACTCACCTGGGCCCATAACACGCTCACTTAGTCAAGTAAACCGCTGGAGTCAAAGTTTCATAAATGTCTTCATAGTTTTCAAGATTAATTATTCAATACTACTGACTAATCTTTCACTGAATAAAAAGTTATTTCCTCTGGTCGATGGACCATTAGTTGATGGTGAAATAACACAAGCTAACTAATTCTTTACTTAAGGTAAATGATCACAGACTCTGGAAAGTTTTAAATCTTTATCTAAATTTCAAAACGCATGTAAACCATCTCAAATACACAGCGCAGTCCCCGTTATCCAAAGGAAAGAAAATTCAATTAAATCATCAAACATAAACTTTGGTTTCATGCAATGATCAGTGCTCAGAAAGGGAGAGAACAGAGAGAAAAGAACGTCTGCAAATAGCATAAAATTATAGTTACTAAGGATGGTGTGAAGACCAACCCCCTGGCCAAAGGGCTGGTAAGGGTCCCCCGGAATAGATCAGGCGACAAAGCCTTCAGAACAGGGATCAGGACAGGATAGATGACCTCTCTAGAATACCTACGACTGCGTCACACCCCTCTCTGACACGCTCTTCCTCCTCGAGATTTTCTGCGATCTTCTATCTAAGCCTAATTAATTTAGGATAGTAGGCTCTGCATTCGATTCTTCATCAGCCCACACGGCTCACAGCATCTCAGCATCGACGTCTCCCGAACTCTGCAGCATTCAGCAAATCTCCATCTCACTAACTAACTAAAATCTATCTCAATTATACCTTTCGTTCTGCATGTACCACCCATTAATGTTTCAATATAGTAAAAATACTAAATCTGATTGGTCAGGCAAGGAGGAAAGACCATCACACCATGCATATATGTCACTTTATTCTGTTAGACTATTGTTCACAAACCCATCCCCTTAAGTTTTATTCATGATCTTTTTTTCCCACCCGCATTCACATTTCATCTGCAACATTTGTAATAATCCAACATGTAGATCCATTCAGCTTGAACTTTTCACTGCTTGTTCTCAGGCAAAGTCATCTTGAAACCTTGGCTTTGGTTCAGATCAGTGTCATCATCCCGGGCTCACTTTCAGTAGACATGCGCAGTCGTACATACAGTCAAATGGCTCAGCTTACTTCAGTTATGCACTAGAGGCCTAAATGCACACTAGTGGTAAAGTCAGAAAGACAGATGTTACTTTAAAAAATAAACAGTTTTTAATACTTGTTAGTAAGTTAAAGGAGCGGATTGCTTCTGAGCAAGTCTCTTTTGTACGAGTCCTTGCTCCATCAGTAGTACCGGGGTTACATTCAGATGATTGGGATGTCGAAACTGTAAATTCTATGCTTACAGAATTGAAGTATTATACTGTTTTTGAATCAGAGGACCTATATCTCAATTCTGCTAACTATACTGATATGTTCTGTTATCACCATTATGGACATCATTTTCTACACAGAGCCAGTAGTCAACGTCCACATTTTAATTATACACTAAGGGAACATTGTCCGACTCCCCCACAAGGGAGTTCCAAATTGCATAGAGGCAAGTTCACGTATTTTATAGGATATTACACTTCAGACCCCATGTTATATTATTTCAAATTAGTTCCTGCCCTACCAAAACATACATGCTTACACAGACCTAGCTAATATATATAGCTTCGTTTGTTAACCAGTTAGCCCTTAAAGGCTATGACTACTGGAAAAATACAATTGATTTTAAATCAATTTTGGGAAAAAAATCTTGGCAGTTTCAGGGAACAGAGCCTTATTTTGAGGCTTCCTAATTCCCACACAAATGATTTTCTCGAATGACACCATTGAGCAGACTACATGTCTATGCCTGGCAAAAATTAAAAAAATGACTGCCTCAACAATTCTCTCTATTGCCTGATTTGATAACTGGAAAAGTTAAATAAAATTACACCGAAGACAACCTAAATAGCATTGTACAGAATAGTACATTCAACTCTACACTTTCAGGTCCTAACATGTGGTTATTGTGGCCAGTAGACACTAAAAGTTGTCATGCTCATTTTCTCAATTCCACACCTGGGTTCAAATCGAGCAGACCTGATCCTCAATACATTTTAAATTGCAACACTCTGACATTGTTACCACTTATTTGGCAGGAAAATTGTGTCAACAATTGGTAACATCCATTACAACGCAGTCATTACGACGACCTACCTTTACAGCGCAACTATTACATGCAACTACCCTTACATCACATGCCATTACAATGCATGCCATTACAATTCATGTCACTACAAAACATGCCATTACAAGTCATACCATTACATTGCTATTACAACGCATTATAAGGTAAGTAATAGAGATGTTTTTAGTATTAGGGGGGTATGGGTTTTGTGGTACACAGGAGGAGTATCCAACACTTTCCCTACCTTTGCACTCACTGGAGTGGGATAGTAATTTTTACCCCTACACTTTCCAACACTTACCCTACTGTTGCCCTAAAGGTTTTATGTGTTGTAATGGTATGCATTGTAATCGTATGCGTTGTAATAGTTTGCGTTGTAATGGTAGTTTTTAAAAATGCGTTGTAAAATCATGCAATGTAATGGTAGTTGCGATATAAAGACTGAGTTTTAAAAGCATGCATTGTAATTGCATGCGTTATAACGTCATATATTCGTCAACAATGGTTGGAACATTCCACACTTTCTACAGTGAATCATCTTTCTCTCCTGTCCGAAGACATGATTTTATCAGATTTTCTTTTGGGTCTCAAATCTACACGTTCTAAAAGATGTATTTATGATACCTATAATGAAATTTGAAAATTATCCCAGATGGAAACTGCTGCACTTTTAAGACAAATCAACAAAGAGAATTTGGATAAAGTGCTTGCTACCATTGATAATAGTTTTAATACGCTGGCTTCTCATATTTACAAATTAAAGAACATTGTGTCATCTGTTATTGACATTATTCCAAGAGACATGTCAGCAATGTATCATGGGCAAAATTAGCTAAGATCTATTATGCAGTTTAGCTGAATGCTTCAAACACTTAAAAATGGGAGGGCACCATGCACTATTTGAATTGCAGTGATTAATTCCTGCCCTTTAATTTAACACGCAAACAAGTGATATCGATGAAAGACCAATTTACACAAAGCTGCATTTAGAGAAATTAGAACAACTTCAATTTACTATAGCTTTGTGGTTGATACACAGCGTTATTTCTTTGCCTATCTCGACATTTCAGTTTACAGCTTGCATGGAACATTTTCTTGTTGGTAGATATGAACCCCTTGGAAGTAGCTTCATTCATGTGCTATGGTCAGTTCCCTTTACATATCGCTGTGAACGTGCCAATAGGGAAGTTTTCCTTACAAGAGAAGAATGCGAGTCTTTGCAAAACATGATAAAATTTGCGGCACATGTAATGCTTCAGTACCAAATTTGATCTATTATTTAAAAGGAATCCCATTTCCCGCAATTCTTCTACTTATTACGGTCCTTTCAAATGAGAGTTATTTAATGCTTAGTGATCAGGATTGTTGTGGTATGGGAGCCGAAGTTCCCTATATTTTATCCTTTTCCCAGCTTGCCACTTGTTGCAACAACGTCTTGTTTCCCCCGCATGGGATCATAGAGAGCTCATTGTGGCTTTCAACTCTAACTCTCACATCTGCCTGTGAAACCTTCAAATTGCAGGTGGCTAGAGCTTCTAGTGAAATGCACTTATAACACAAACCATCCCCTGCATTTCGATCAATTAGTGCATCTCATTTTTAAGGCCTCTTATATGGCAGATCTCGCACACTTTTTTTGTTTAAATTTGTTTTATTGATTTTTGGTGCTATGAACACAGTACAATATAACAAACATGGTCTCTGAAGGCAACCCTGTATACCAGTGCTGTACCACCCTCCAGCGTCACTTAAAGAACTGCATAGGCTGCTCGGTGATATGATTTGTCCATGAGAGCAAGTATTGGGTATCCCTCGACTGGTGCTTCCAACTGCCCGATATACAAACAAACTCCCCCCCTGTTCCGGACCCCCAACCCCCCGACCCCTCCCTCCGGTGTGTCGCTTCTTTCCTCCAGGTGCCGATAAGGTATCTAGCTTATGTGGGCTCTAACTTGGGGAGCTGGCCCTCCTGGCATAATCATCAATGAGACGCTGCAACCTGAGGTATTTCGGGCATGTAAGTTCCTTGAATTCCCCAGCTAGTAATGCAAGGAAGGGTTGCCATGTGGTGGTAAAGGAGTACGTGGTTTGAGTGAGGGTCATCTGAATCCGCTCCATGCCCAATATATACCAGAGCCTGTGGAGCCAGCCCGTGTGGTTTCCTCGTGGTGTCCTAGAGTGAGAGGATATGATGTGGCGACACCCCCACTGCTAACCCCATTTGTCGCCCCCTATTCGATTTAAGTGGAAATGTCAAGGCGTTTGGGAGGCCAAGTAGTGTGTAGGCAGGAAAACGGGGAATCTCCGTCTCAAAGTGTGTGTCAATGTCGTTTAGTACGTCTTTCCAATATTCCGTTACCTCCTCACATTCCCACAACAAGTGAGTCAGTGTCCCCACCTTGCCGCAACCCCTCCAGCATGTGAAACTGCGGTTCGGGTTACCCTAATGCAGCCTAGCTGGTGTCAAGTACCAGTAGTATGTGATCTTAACTGCTGACTCCCTACTTGCCACGTTCCTAGCGGTGTGGTGGGCTCTATGGTAAATGCCGTGCCACTCTTTATCTGTAAAGGTTCTTCCAAGCTCCGACTCCCAGCGCTTCTGGCCAGTAGAGCGCGAGATAGATTGAGGCAGGCTTAGCATTTTGTAGAGGTCTGTAATCGCTTGTCTGTCTGTCTTTTTCGTGATGAGCCATTTCTCATACGATGTGAGGCACCGACTCACCATAGGCAGCATGTCTTGTTGTATTAGCCAGTGACGAACCTGGAAGTATTGAAATCGATGCGGTGTTATCAGAGTGTACATCTCCTTCAGGGCATCAAGCTGTATAAAGCTGTCTAAGTCAAACAGGTGACCAGCCGACTTGCATACTGAAGTTCTCCACTGGCTAAACGCTCAAGGGTCCATCCCGGGGGGGAAATGCCGGGTTATCAAATAGTGGCGTAATAGGTGAAGGGAAAGTAGTGAGGCCCCTGCTGACCGCTACCGCGTCCCACACCTTGAGTAACAAACGGGTAATAGGCGACTTCTTGAGATAAGATGGTCTGTCTGAATGTTGCAAAAAGGGGACCTACCACAGCGACATTTGGGCCATCGCTCTGTCCTGGAAAAGCCACCTCTTTTCTGACTCTGGGCGATTCCATTCCGGGAGGTAGCAAAGCTGCGTCGCCTGGAAGTATGTAAAAAGGTCAGGGATGCCCAAGCCGCCTTCTACAGGAGCCCATCTAGCCAAGTCCCTGCGGAGCCATGTGCGCTTACCCACCCAAACAAACTGCCGTATTGCGCCCTGCATTTTCTGAAGCATCCCAATCGGTGGAGTCACTGGAATGGGTTTAAACACGTAGAGGACCTTGGGTAGCAGAGACATTTTAATCGCCGCCAAGCGCCCCAGTCAGGATAGTGGTTGTTGCCGCCATCTCTTTAGGTCCCCCCGAATTTGAGCATATAATGCCGCATAGTTTTGATCAACCGTCTGTATTGTGCTGGGAGTCAGGGTGATCCCCAAGTACGGCAAAGACATGTGGGAGGAGATTCCCCCGAACTGCCGCAGACCGCCAGCGGACCTACGGGCGTTACGGCCTAGTGGAAGAAACAAAGATTTTCCAATATTCATTTTTCATTCTGCGAGCCAATGCCATTAACCCGAATTGTCGCCTGGGGTGCATCGTAGCAGCTAGCGACCCATGCCCGGAAACGCTCCCAAATGCCAACGCGCGCCAAAGTCTTGTCCAGGTATCCCCAGTCCACCCTGTCGAACACCTTCTCGGTGTCGACCGATAAGAGGGCTGCGTCCGAATCATTAAAGTGGGCTTTATCAATAACAAGCAGGAGACGCTTGGTATTGTAGCTGCACTGCCTGTTTGGAATAAAACCGGATTGGTCGGGCTCTATGATGCCCGGCAGGCATCGTCCAAGCCTCGGCGCCAGAATCCCCGTAAAGATTTTGAGATCCAGGTTGAGCAAGGAAATGGGCCGGTATGCGGCACACTGTGAAGTGTCCTTGCCTGGTTTGGGCAGTACAATAATATCCGCAGCTAGCATGTCAGGTGGGATGGAACCTGGCCCCTGGAAGGAGTTAAACAGCTTGGTGAGAACAGGCTCCAGCAATGGGCATTAGGCTTTATAAATGCCGGCGGAGAAGCCGTCTGGCCCTGGTGCTTTCAGAGGCTCAGGCGTGCTATCGCCGATACCACTTCCTCTGTCCATATCGGGGCATCTAGGAAAAGCGCACTAGCCCCGTTAAGTGCTGTAACCGCTGCCTTGCTAAGGTAGGTATCCTCTCCCTCTGGATCTAGAGCCGGGTCCGTGGTGTAAAGCAAGACATAAAATGCCCGGAACGCATCCGCTATCTGCTCGGCCTCATGAAGTGTCTGCCCCCCCCCGGCCCTGAATAACAGGAATCTTAGATCGTTGGACCCAAGCCCTGAGCTTACTGGCCAACAGGCGCTCCGTTGTGTCACTTCCCACATAATATGTATGCTGTAAGCATAAGGCTGTATATTCTGCACGATCGAGATCTAGGCTCGCAAGCTGTGCTCTAGCTGCCTTTAGCTGTCGCCAAATCCTAGGGGCCCCTGTTCGGCTGTGAACCCGCTCTAATTCCAACACCTGCGCCGATAGAGCCTGTCTTCTATCCCTACGTTCTTGAGCTTCAGCCGCCGCTATTGCTATGAGGTCTCCGTGCACCACGGCCTTAAGTGCCCCCAGACCGCTGTCACTGGCACATCTGTGTTGTCATTAAGGCTTAAGTAATCCGTGATACTTTTGTGCAATTGCTGCATGACCCCTTTGCGCTGCAACAAGGCCTCCCGTAAGCACCACCTGCTTTTGTGTGATTTTGTGCGTGGGACCGACAATTGAACTGTGACCGCGTCGTGGTCGGAGAGTGCAACCAGGATAATGTCTGTGTCCGTCACTGAGGCAGCCAGGTCGGGGGACCCTAGAAAGTGATCCAACCTAGCGTTTGTGTGGTGCACATCAGAGTAGAATGTGTACCCTGTGGAATTGGGATGCGCCTCCCGCCACAAATCTAAAAAGCCTCTGCTAGCCAACCACTGTTTACCCTCCTGTGAGATTGCCTCGGTGATGCCAAAGCGGTGACCTGACCTGTCCCTGTCCTGGTCCATCACCAGATTAATATCGCCACCCACTAATGTGTATCTATTTGAAAAGCAAGGACATCAGCCAGGGCTCCAGTTAGGAAAGCTTCCTGTTTGGTGTTGGGAGCATATATTGACCCCATGGCCACAGACCTGCCTCCCACCTGAACATTGTACGCCAGGAGCTTGTCCTTAATTTCGGCAATCTTGTCACCCACTTGGCCCTTGAAGTGTTTAACAAAGAGGATAGCTACCCCGGGCTTTTTCTCCGTAGTGGAAGAGTAGTATTGCTGGGGGAAAGCCCTAGAGCGCATGCGATGCCAGTCCCGGGAGAGCAGATGCGTCTCTTGCAGCAGGCAAATTGAAGCCCCCGAATTTTCCAGGAAAGATAGGACGGCCCTCCATTTTTTGGGTTGTTAAGCCCCTTCACATTCAGGGTGAGAACTTTCAAGACATCCTCAACCATGGTTGGATCCGTGGTGGCCTACGCGGATGCCCAGGAGAGCTGAAAACCCTCATTGCCTTGCCAGTACCCCCCTGTAGTGCGACACACCGGAACCCTCCCTCCTTGCCCAACCCCCCCCCTCAACCTGACACTCCGGATCCACACTTCCCACCTGACCTACCCTCCCCAACTCCCAGCCCCAACAGCCCACCACCCTTTCCCCCCAACCAAGCACTCCCCCCTCGCCCCCTAACCCTAACTGGACATGCCCCAAGAACAGTCAAAGTCCAATGCCTGTCAGTCCGCGCCACAGGCATGTGGTGAGGTTACCTGTAGGAGCATGCAGCCACAGTGTCGTTCGGCCCCCACCCCCCCACCCAGCCATCTGTGATATGCAACACATGTGTCCCCCATCGAGTAACTAGTTAGGCTAGAGGTGAAGTATCTCTGGAGACAGCCTCCACCGCCGCCGCCCATTCCTGGGATAGAGTTGTCAAGTCCGGCTTCAGCTTAGCCACCACTGGGGATCGTCGTCTGTGCACCGTCTGCCAACCATCGCTTCTAGGTTGTTGGAACTGGGGTGGCGAGTCGTCAGGCTCCACTTGATCCAGGCCCAGGAGGTCGCAGGTGTCCCGAAGGGATCTCATCTGGTGCAACGTTCCATTCCACTTGAAGATCATTCTAAAGGGCTGGCCCCAGGAGAACCTCACCCCTTTGTCTCTTAAGAAGGATGTAGCTACTTGGAATGCCTTCCGTTTCTGGAGCTTTATGGAGGAGAGGTCTTGGTAAAGTGCCACTGGGTGTCCTTGATTTGTAGCGGTTGTTTCAGTCTGGCTTCCTTGAGGATCTTTTCCTTGAGTGGATAGCCTGGGAGAAAAGCGAGGATATCGGGTGGGGGGGGGGGGGGGGGGGGGGGGGGAAGGCCCGCTGTGGTGGACGCACTCTATGCGCCCGGTCGATCCGAATGTCGTGCTCCAGGCCCACTCCCAGGATATCCCTGAAAAATCCTTGGAGGTAGTATGAACATCTGTTCCTTCGGCAGACGGTGGAACCCCCCGGACACGTATGTTATTTCTCCGTGACCTATTTTCTAGGTCTTCCGCTTGTGCTTGGAGGTCCACCTGTTACTCTTTGACGTAAATGAGCTCCTGCTGGAGGCGATCGATTTCCTCACTCCTTGTGGCGTCATTGTCCTCCATGACGGCCACGCGCTCCCCCAGGCCGTCGACATCGCGATGTATCTCCCTCACCTCGCCCACTATCTCTTGTTTAAGTGTTTGGAAGTCTGCTCTGAGGGAGTTGAACAGTGACTCCAGAAACGCCTTAGTGATCGTCACCTCACCCTTCATTTTATCCTTCACCTGCTTAGAGTGCTGTGGGGAGGGGGCCTTTTGTCCCCTCTTCTGGGTCCTTTGAGAAGCATGTCCGTGATGGTGCACTCCCCTTTCTTGCGTGTCGATGCTATGATGGAATTCAGTTCTGCACACCCAAGAGCCCTGGCACACGGCGGTGTAAGCCCCCTGTGGGCATGAGGGTGTCCTATCCGCCAACTTCGGCCCTCAATTCAATCAGTTGCGTACTCCGCTGAGGTTTGACTGAAGCGCTAGAGGAAGGCTCTGGTGCAGGGCGGGGGGAGCGGCGAACCACCTGGGAAGTGTGAGCGACAGGACTCCCCGCTCCTATGTGGCTACTGCAGGAAGGGGCTGGCCGATGCTGTCGCTATTAAGGCCTGACCGCCGACACGCTGTGCTGCTCTTGGAATCTGTGGTCTGTAGCGTGCTGGGTAAGAGCCCTATAGCTGTGCTTCTCAACCCGATGGCCTCCCTCTTGGTGGAATAGGACTCTGCGGCTTCAGGTGTAGCGCTGCGGTGGGAGCGATGAGTCCGACCTTTAGGTCTCAGAGCGGCAGCCCCCACTCCTGCCCAACCCACCCAACCGCCCCGGCCTCAAACCACTCCTTTGGCACGGGACCAGGCTCTCCGCCGTATTCTGTGCTGTCAGCACTGACCTCTCCCAATTTACGCTGTCCTCTCTGTTACGGACAAGGTGGGGTGGTCAAACACCAGACCTCAGCCACCCCTCCACCCGTTCCAACCCAGGTGCCAGGCTCCGCACCCTCGCTTGATCAGGGGCTTCGGGTGGTGCGCTCACCGGGATCAACAATCTATCACCCGAGGCTAGGCCCCGCAGCCTCGGCCTCAATTTTCGCACCCTCGGCGCAGTGCAACAGGCGGCCCCACTGGCCTCCTCTGGCTGCCATCCATGCCACCGGTACCGCCCCTTTGGTGTGTGGTCGTCCGTGCTAATCACACCTCCTGTCCACTCTTCACCTTCATTCCGCTTTAGCACCTGGCGACAGAGGTGGTCCCGATCAAGGCCCAGAGGGCCATCTTCCACCCAGGTGGCGCGGCCTCGCAACCCCAGCCTCAAGTTCAATGGCGCTGGGCCGCAGGCTGCTCTTCCAGGATCTCCCGTTGGGCCCCCTCCGATGCTTAGCTTTTGACCGGTGGGGTATTCCTCTCGCCCCTGGGAGGCCTCCTCTGTGCCGCTCGCTGTCCGCACCTCTGTCATCACTGAGCGTGCGACAAGTGCAGCTACTGGAGTTGGGAGCACCCCAAGTGAGATCAGCCGAGCTCCGACTCGCAGTGGCTCTGGAGTCTTTCAGCAATGTAGCGTTCCTCTACCGCACCTTCAGGGGCCAAAAATATCAATTGGTGGGGACACTGAGGATAGATTTGGCCAGGTGAAGAAGGACGGAGTGGGGAGCCTCATGGAGACACGTCCGTTCACTCCACCATCTTGGCCACGCCCCCACCCCCTCACACACTTTTTTAAAGTAGTTGGCTCCGGCCTCGTCAGTTCGTTCCAAGCTGTCTTTTGAATTATATCAGCTTTTATCCATTCCGTTTTTTCCAGTGTGTTCAGAGGATTTCCCCTGTAGGTGTCCCTCATTTGCGTCAGTTTCATCCTATTACTGCTTTTACGCAATGGATGTTCCTTTTGTGGCCCCTCTGGAACTACAACCACTCCAACACTATTGTGATGTATGCTTCATATTTTTGGAATATTTCTACTGCAAGAGATGGATCTTGACTGGTCCCTAGAATTCTGGCCTCTCTGGTTTACTTGCGTACAATCCGTGTATCACCGCCTCTTGTGCCCCTTTGACTCGGCACTGGATATTTGAACTGCTGATGAGTTCCTTAGCGACCCATTTTCAGGAATGTCTCTTGAGTTTGCAACTCCTCCACAATACGAGATTTGAACCACTAATTTTCGAAGAAATATGTGCTTCGGACATGGAATGTATGGAATATATAAGTGGAGAAGTGTGGCTCACTGGTTAGAGGAGGTGTAGCAGGGTTTCCGTTCTCCCACAGAACTGTGCATAGAGATCTAGAACCTCAGTGAGTTAGGATGATCCAAAACTCATCTCAGTGTCAGAAATCTCCTTACCTAGCTAGCTACAGTGTCTCATGGATCATTATGGAATGAACCATGTCTTAGACAAACCAGAACATGATCTTTAGAATACCTCAGGAATCGTGGAACACATGAACACTCTTTCGTTATATAATCATTTCAAACCAAAACTGGGAGTCAAAGAACACAAATGCAAGTTTGAAATATTTATTATTCAATGCAAAGTTCTCAAACGCAGTATCTTGTATAATACCAAAATGCAGATTATAAAAATCAGAGTTAGCAGCATAGTCACTAATCCATAGTAAGCAAAAGGTGCTAGCATGTTATAATGCAAAACCTATAGAATCGATATCACCTATATTTCGCGCACCCTATCTAGTATATTATTTTATATCTAAGAAGGTCTCATTCGGGCTTTAGCAGGGCGGCCCCATACCTCTCAATGTCAGTAGGAGCAGTTCACATCAACAGCTACCAGCTCTCTCCATGCGCAGCACCAAGTGTCTACGTTCATTCCGTGTAACTCTATCTTAAACCCGCGTAGAGCCCAAAATGTTGGCATCAACATTATTTGTGTTATGTCTAATGTCTAATGTGGTGCGAGGATCAGACTTCCCAGCAACCTTGTGTTAGGTTAATCTTAGAGTGTGCAGCTCTCAGTGTGCAGACAGTTGTACCAAGTGTACGAGGCAAAGCTGATAGCATAGGAATAACATATTATTCTCAAATAAAACACCTCACCGCTTCTAGGGTGAAAGCTACAACAACAAGTACGTGTCGTGTGCAAAACTGAAGCCGAAGGCAAAGCAGCTGTTTAAACATGTAATACACTCATGCTAACTTAACGCAATATATGTAATGAAGTATCCATATGACACCCCCCCATTGGTCCGAGCACCGCCAATCATAAGGGAAAAGGCAATACTAAATCAGATACAAAAATTGAAAGCAAAATTCAATAATCTTGAGCTAAAATAAGCTAAAAATATATATGAATGAATATGTATGAATGAATATGTATGAATGCCTACAGTGGCCTCAAATCTAAAAAAAAAAGAACAAAAGTCTTGAACCAAAAGTCTACCGCCAGGTCCAAAAATTATGAAATGTATGACCAGGTCGCATCCTTTCAAATGTTTGTAAGAGAAAAAACCAAGGCACTTATCCGATATCCAAAGTCATGTGCCACCTAGACGTTATCTCCAGCGACATCACGTGAATGAACTTTCCATCAGCTGAACATAGTCCATCCCTCCACTTCAGCGAGGGGAAAGTTATATATCACAACAAAGCATTCCCTCCAGGCATCTCACGATTGGAAAGTATATGCAAAGAAAGTTGCAACAGCCTCCAGTATGAAATCACTCCCATCATCCGAAAATAGTTCAGCCATCCAATTTAGCAATGGGAAAGAACATACGTGCTCCTCCAGCATCGGATCCTCCTGCAACGTCAGAGGACAACTCGGTGGGTTCACCAGCTCGCTGTGTGTCAGAAATGCATTCGCCGCTGCAGAGATCTCCCATTGGCCCAGAACTCCATTTATTGCTGCCAAGGCCATAACTCTCTCGCCAGAACAGATCAGCTCGTGAGCCACAACGGGACGCATTAGCTGATCAAAATCGACGTCAGGAGCAGTCCTCAAGCATAGGCATAAATCAATGGCCCAATCGAACTCGCAGCTCAGGCAGTGAAAGACAGGTTGGACACACGTGAAGTCGGTGAACCGAAATGACAATCTATAGGCTGTGCTTAATGCTGCAAGCGGCAATGTTCCATAGTAATTGAGCATCCGATTACGACACAGGGTCAGGAGGCGTTGAACGTCGTCTTGCGCAGGATGGGCATCCATGTTTTATGAAGAAAAACACCAACAGAAAGCCTGCGGCCACAGCCAGCAAAACAGGTAGTCCACCAAACAAACTCGAAAAAATAGTGTGGAAAAACGTGGGAATGATACCAAAAACTTTTTCAAACGTAGTCACGAGGCCACTGCTTACTAGTTTAAAAAAATGTGCAAGGCCAGTCGTTGAAGAAGCATTAAAAATCTGGTGTACCAGCTCGCAGAAATGAAATGGCAAATCAGTGTTTAAGAGCGCCTGCACCTCTGTGCGGGTGTTGGCTATGTGAAGGACATAAGTTTCCCGGGCCGAACTCAGGGTCACTTGTTTTTGAGACAAAAGGGCCCTTATTCTGCTTAAACCATTGAATTTCGCTTCCAAGGTTGGGATCCGTGGCCAGATGGAGACATCTGAAGAGTCATGCGTGGGTGGGTATAGCACGTTCTTGCAGCACACTACACGCTCTGATACAGTAACTATATAAGCCACACCAATTAATAAACCACAACATAATTCGTTGTTTAAAAGCAAATAACTCCCATTAGCTAATAATGTAAATGTGGGCACTACTGCTGGAACTGGCGTGCCTTTTAAAACACATGCTAAATTTGGGCGGTCCTGATTACAAGAACCGTGTAACTGAATGTGTCTGCATATTAATGAATGGTCAGGTGACTGTGTGCATTCCTCACCATTAAGATTAACCTCTTTTCCATCTTTCAGACATCTGTATGTGTATGGTAATGACCATGCCTCATGTAGGAATGCATTGCCTAGCGGTTCATATCGTCCTATAGCAATATAACGCATACAGTTAGTAAATTTATATAAAGGGAATGGTAATGTAATTAATCCATGAATAAGCCACGTGGCAGTAGTGGTTTCAGCAACAGAGAAAGGCAAGGACTCTAGCTTCTCAATATGTAGCATAGAAAATGAAGCATCACGCATTGAAAGCATGCGCTGTTTCTCAGTAAGATTAAAAGGAGCAAAAAGGGATGAAACGTTCAATGAGGTCCAGGGAACTCGACCAGCCTTAAGAGTCTGTAGCGTCCATGCAAACTGCATCACAGAACGCAATTGATTTTGACCATGGTATAACGTGGACACTTCATCATGTACAATATCAACAACAGAAGAAACAATATTATCCAACGTGTAAATTCTGGAAGAAAGCATGTTAATACTGTTATCGACCACTGCAAGCACTTTTTCCAAATTTGCTTGATCAATAGCTCTCAGGCGCTTTGCTGCCTCAACTTGTGAAAATTTCCAAATCTCATTGTATATAGCATAAAGAAAGCGTTTAGATCTACCCCTAGCTGGGCCTTTTATAAAATCATTTAGGTCTATATTTTCATTCAACTGGGACAGATGCAGTTTAACTGCAGCCAAAGTGGAATGTTGTAACCAGTTCTGACACAATTTTCCTACTGAATAAGTAGTAACAGTGTGATCTGTTTCAAACCTGGGATCTGGCCTGACGTGTGTAAACCCTTCAGACAAACCCAAAAAACGACGTTGGCAAGCATCAGAGCTCCTCTGCCACAAGAGCCACCCCTCCGGGTCGAAATGGGAAACATTAAAGGAGGAGTTCTGCAAAAGTGCTTGTATCTCACTGATGGACAATGTACTGAAATTACTCCAACCTGAATATTCTTCCAAATCAGGGATAGCAGGGGTATTTAACTTTTTAGATGTAGCCAATCCAAAACATGTTGTTTGGGAAATAGATGAATTTAAAAACAACATGTGATTCGGGATGAGACATGCACGATGCAAAGCCTCAGTGCCTTGTACCTGCCAATCTTTGGTACCCCAAACCGATTTAAGGTCAATAGTATCCTTCCATAACTCATAGCCATCTACAGATAACCTTTCTAGAAAGGACTTTGAATACAGCAATTTTGTATCAGTAAGTCTGACTTTGGGCATGAATTTCTGGTTTACTTTAAAATAAAACGACTCAGGATTTGATTGATTAAAGTCTGTAAAATAAGAGTATTTTCCCAGAAACGTACTTGAGCTCCCCTGTAAAGGAGCAGGGCAATGTTCCCACTGAGTGTAATTCACAGGAACCCTCCTGGAACTTGTCTTGTGTAAGAAATGATTCCAATAATGTTGAAAGCAAAACAAATCACCATAATTGACAGAATCTAAGTACAAATCCTCAGCATCAAAGGCCGCATAATATTTCAAATCAGAGAATAATGCTTCTACAGCCTGAAGATCCCAGTCATCAGAATGAATATTTTGCTTAATCACATCTCCCATGTTTACTCTAAGCACATTAGGAACATTAATAACTTCTGTGGGGCCATGTATCTGAAACCTAACCGCATCCCACACAATCCCATCAAGGACTGGCCAAGCAGTAATCTGTACTGAATGTAAGTCTCTCTTTAGTCTGTGTACTGAATGTGAGGAGGACAGAGGGGCCAATGTTCCATTAAGGTACCGAATTCCTGTTCTTTCTATCACATAATGGCCATCGATCATGCGGAAAAAATAAAACACAAAACCAATTGACATAAAAAGATAAAATGAAAATAGTATCAGCCAAACGTATGTCCAAGGTGGAATTAGAAAATGTTTTTTAAACAACGTGGCATATTTTGCAATAGTCGATGGTTTCTTTGAAAGTTCCGAATCAGAGTCAAAAGAGAATCTGGACTGGTTAGCCAAACGGGCATGTAGGTCGGACATAGATAAATCAGCAGGATCTGCATAGGTCAGCTCATCAATGTTAGCAAGAGGAATAGTATTTAATAAAGGATTGGATAAAGCAGGCATCTCGAGGGACACCTCCTGATCTGTACCAGATGTAATAGCCAGCACAGAGTTCCTCACCATGGAAGGACAGGATGCAGCCGGTGTCATGCTATGAATAATCGGCCACCCTGTGTGTCTTGACATTGTCAATAGAAATAAATCTGTTTTCTTTACGACCTGGAAGTGGTGGTAAAATGACTGTTCTTGTGCCCTTCACTCCAAGGACTCGAACCGGCGGTCGATATGAGGGACCAAACTCTTTCTTGTTATCGATCTTCTCTCGAACCAGTTCTCCAACTTGGGGTAGCCAGCCAACTACCGGGATCTGCAACGCATCATCCGATGTGGAGGGCAAGTGTTCCTTTGCAAGACTGTCTCTGGTCTTTTGTAGATCATCTTGATACCAAAGAGCATTTCGTATGGGGTCCGCCCACCCAGAGACCTTCTAGGGAGATTATTAAGCGCACGCTGCACGCCATAGAGGTGGGTCAGCCAGTTTCTACCAGTGCCTATAACACGGGCTGTCAAAGATTGCTTTAAGTCGCGGTTCATTCTTTCTACTACAGAATTGCCCTCAGGCCTGTAGGGGCTTGAAAACTTCACCTGTACTCCCAACGAAACCATAGCATCCTTATACGCCTTAGAGGCGAAAGCCGGACCCTGGTCCGAATGGAAAGTACCACAAGCAAAGATTCCCACAAAGACACGCAAATCCTTAATGACAGTTCGCGAATCAGCGCTTCGATGCGGCCATACCCATACAAAGCGTGTGCATGAGTCAACTGCTACTAAGATGTATTTACAAGCAGTATCAGAAGAAAAAGGACCGCAGTGATCCAAATAAACGCAACCAAGCGGTTTATTAGAGATGCACAACTGTGTCTGAGGCGGACGCGCAGCAGTAGAAGGCTTAATCTGCTGACAAATGTCACACATAAGGACATAATCGCGCGTCTGTTTGTACAGTCCCCGCCACCAGAACCTCTGTTGTAGCTGAGATACAGTGGCTGAGACGCCCGCATGCGCAGACGCCACACCTTCATGAGCCGCTGTAATCAGAGAAGCTCTGCGATCCGAGTTGGGAACTAAACGCTCTCCAACTTCAGGAATTTTCACATAAGGAACCTTATCGGGACTTAAGTGGTATGTGTACTTCGAAGGGAACCCCGCAGGATATTTACCTCCCTTCGCTGTGGCAGCAACAGCCGCCAAGATGTCATCATCTATTTTGCTTTTGGACCTCGTGACCGCTGCAACTAAGTATTTTGATACCGCTGACTTCGCTGCTTCATCAGCAAGCGAGTTGCCAACAGCGTGGACTCCCACGCGCTGGTGGCCGAGAGTATGAATCACAAACACGAGCGGCAGTTTCTCTTTAAGTTCCGCCACTCGGACCCAGATCATTTTATGTTTTATTGTGCTACCCTTGGAATCACGAAAATCATTCTGAATCCAAAAGAACAAGTTCTCATTGTAAGACTGGACACAGTAGTAAGAATCACTTACTATTAAAGTCGTCACACAAGGATCAGCGTACTCCAATGCAAGCATAAGAGCACGAAGCTCTGCCAACTGTGCGGTGCAGTCCCCTAGCGTTTGTGTGTGCACCACACTGGACTTGAACTCATCGTTCACCATGGCACCGACCACAATGGCGCAAGCGGAAACGTAGGCATGTTTAGAGCCATGCGCAACCTGCGCCGAACCATCCGTGTAAATGATACAGTGGAAATCCTCCAACGGTCTCATTGCTAAAGGAGCAGGATGAACAAATTCATACTGTAAATACTCCTGCGACCGTAAAGCGGCGTCAAAAATAAACGTGACATCCTGAGATGTCAAGGATGTAGCCCACTGAATCCACCGAGGGTGCAAAGCTTTAGAATTTGGTACACTGGCTTTCGTGACCGCCTCCAAGGCTGGACACGGGGTGACAACCGACATGCGCTTTCCCTGCGACAGGGCACGTTCCTTAAGAATTGCCATCTGCACAGCCGTTAAAACTTTCTCCACAGTGGAAAAACGCAGTTCAGCCGAAGTGTACAAGTGTGACTTGTAAGCAATAGGTACAGTATCCCCTTCATTAAAAGTCAGGTACGTGAAACCCACCGTCCCAGGGATAATTCTTATCACCAGGTTGGTCTGGTTATCACGAGTCTGTAAGTAGTCAGAAGCTAGCATATCAGCCTGCAAGGACTGCAGAATGGCTGAATGCTCAGGCAGCCAGCATGATTTGGAAAAAGATGGTTGTACCAAGGCATATAAAGGCTTGATACGCTGGGCATATTCCGGAATGTATGTCCTCCCGAAATTTAAAAAACCCAGCAAAGACTGTAATTTTTTCAGCGTTGTCGGAGATCGCAACTGCGCGCACTTCTCCAGGAACTGAGGAGCCAATCCCTTTCCTTCATGGTTAAGTTCATAACCTAGAAACAACACTGTGTACTCCGCAATGTGCGATTTTGCAAAGTTAAACTTGTAACCCATGTCTGCAAAGTTACAAATTATGCTGTTTACTCGACACAGATGCACCCAAAGCTCGTCGTCTGTGAGATAAATATCATCCACATATGAACATGCAACTGGATCGAAACTCTCTAAAAGAGAGACTATGCGGGCGGAAAAAACTCCAGGACTATTTTTATATCCCATTGGGAGTCGATTAAACTTTTTTTGTACGCCGCCGCATGTAAAACTGGTCCATTGGGAACTTAGACCATCTAATCTATGTGCATAAAAACCATTGGAAATGTCAAGCGTGGTTTTGAACCGTTTACGCTCAAGACTATTCACTAGGGCAGAGCCGTGAGTATTCTGTACTGCACAGTTACGGCAATGCGAGTTCAAATGCCGGTAATCCAAAACCAGACGATATGAGCCGTCCGGCTTGTTAACAGTAAAAAGGGGATTATTCATCGGTGACACACACGTTTCAATTACACCTTGATATTCCAATTGTTCAAGGATAGCCGCGACCGAAGCCTTAGCTTCACGCCGTATGGGATATTGGGGTTGTGGCTGCGGCTGTGACCGTAACGGAATCTCATGGCTCGGGGACAATTTATCCCAGCCACACTGATTCCGGTACACAGCCGGCGCAAGCGCCAGAGCCCACTCTTCTGCAAAATGCAGCGCTTCCACTCTTGGCACAGTGTGCGCGAAACTGGGGAGGATTACCTCCTCCCCTCGCGGAGCTGCGAGAACAAAAGGTGGGGGCCAGTCAGCCTCCGAAAGCAAAATGTCATACGTATCCGAAAGATTTTCCCAAAATACCCCTTTTACAGTTCGCTGCATGTCACCTTCAATTAACAGGACAATTTCAAAAAGTCTTTCAGGGGGAGCAACATGTGTATCAGCTGTTTCAATCACAATAAAAGTCTCAGTCGCTGTCACCTTCAACAGTGGACGGAGGGCCTCTCTCACTATGGTAATCTCCGCCGCGCTGTCCAGCAAGGTCAGAGCCCACGTCAGATTCCGAAGCCGCGTTCTCACTATCTGGGGCATATCGATGCGCCGTTAAGGCAGCGACTTTCTTCTTGGCAAACTGCGGTCTCTTTGGCGTAGAGTCGTCCCGCTGATCCCCTTCACTTCGTGTGCGGGGCTGGCCACGTCCTTGCTGGCCACCCCTGCCCCTGCCGCCCCCTCCACCACCGGTTGACGGAGCCGATGAGTCCTGAAAGGAACGAGGAGAGCGTTGGTCAGATGCCTGATATCTTTCAGGCGATTTAATCGTAGCGCGATCGCGCAATTCATAAACTCGCTCTGACTGCGCAGGTTGTGAAGGCGCCGGACTCGAAACCTGTGTCTGCTGTTGTTGTTGCTTACCCTGATTCTGCTTTTTAGGCCAATTTTGTTTTTTGGACTTGGGCTGTCCACCTGTTTCCGAAGACTGTCCCTGGGGCTGCTTCCTTTCTTTTTCAAGAAAAACCTTTGCACCCTTAGAATTGCGGCCAACCGTTTTATAAGCCGCCACAATAATTTTTGCCAGCTGACGGGGTTTCTCGGCATCGGGAATTAACGCCAGACCATTGGCCACCTGAAAGTTCACAGCATCCCCTTTTACATTGGCAAGGATAATACCGCAAACTGTCTCAAATGAACCGTTCAGGCGCATACCCAACTCAACCGCCGACTCAGGTCCGTGATCATCTTGAACACGTTTGAGGATCGCAGACAGGTTCGACACTGTCGGTGTGCCAAAGCACCTCGAGTAAACCGCTGCAAAAGTCTTACCCCATGTTTCACAGTCAGCAAGTTCAGGGGCTAAATCCTTCGGTAAACTAAGCGTAAGAATCCGGTGTTTCTCACCCGGAGTCGTATTAGGAAACACAGCCTCCAGCTGGTCGAATTTCTCGGCAAGCCAGTAAGGAAAATCATCCTTATTTTCTGGCTTTCTGCCCATTACGGAATTCACCATGACAGGACTGATTTTCAAACCAGCCTGTTCCGCTCGAAGCTGCGCACCTGCTGGGGCAGCGCCATGTATATTACGACCAATGTAATGAACAAGCGCTCTAATCACGTCAACCGCGACATCATGCAGACGTCGCAAATCAACCACATTACAAGTGGCGCGATTAGGATGAGGAGTAAATCCGCCCAAGGCGGGCCAGGCTGTGCCCGGAATGGACAACGGACCTAACCTCGGAGCCGTTAAAGAGTGGGGTAGGACGCCACCAAACCAAACTCCGTGCTGCCAAGCATCGATAGGTACTTCCAGTGCTCTGTACGGAGCATAAGCCGCCGGAACAGCCGAGGCAGTGTACGAGTGGTAGACGCCCGAATTAGCGTTTACTTCCGGAAACGTCACCCAGGAATAAAACAATTCGTACGGGTACGCATGTTCCGCACTCACCACTAGAACCACAGCCAAACCTTCCGTAGGGACATTATATGCCCTCAAGTGGTCGCGAACCGCGACGCGGCTATGCTGCGCTATTTCCACGGCCATGGTAGCACCGGAAGTGAAAAAGGACAAAGAACACTTTGTAGCACAACTGGGTAGTAATTCAAAGAAACCGTTTAAAGTAGAATTCAAGCTTGAAAAGACCTATTTCAAAAATAGGTAGGTTTTTCCGACACCACCGTTTACCGGAAACGGGAATGAAGGTGTTAAGGTTTGAATGATATACTACTCGAGTGTCATGAAATACGGCCAACCAATCCGTTGGGCGCCATGTAGCAGGGTTTCCGTTCTCCCACAGAACTGTGCATAGAGATCTAGAACCTCAGTGAGTTAGGATGATCCAAAACTCATCTCAGTGTCAGAAATCTCCTTACCTAGCTAGCTACAGTGTCTCATGGATCATTATGGAATGAACCATGTCTTAGACAAACCAGAACATGATCTTTAGAATACCTCAGGAATCGTGGAACACATGAACACTCTTTCGTTATATAATCATTTCAAACCAAAACTGGGAGTCAAAGAACACAAATGCAAGTTTGAAATATTTATTATTCAATGCAAAGTTCTCAAACGCAGTATCTTGTATAATACCAAAATGCAGATTATAAAAATCAGAGTTAGCAGCATAGTCACTAATCCATAGTAAGCAAAAGGTGCTAGCATGTTATAATGCAAAACCTATAGAATCGATATCACCTATATTTCGCGCACCCTATCTAGTATATTATTTTATATCTAAGAAGGTCTCATTCGGGCTTTAGCAGGGCGGCCCCATACCTCTCAATGTCAGTAGGAGCAGTTCACATCAACAGCTACCAGCTCTCTCCATGCGCAGCACCAAGTGTCTACGTTCATTCCGTGTAACTCTATCTTAAACCCGCGTAGAGCCCAAAATGTTGGCATCAACATTATTTGTGTTATGTCTAATGTCTAATGTGGTGCGAGGATCAGACTTCCCAGCAACCTTGTGTTAGGTTAATCTTAGAGTGTGCAGCTCTCAGTGTGCAGACAGTTGTACCAAGTGTACGAGGCAAAGCTGATAGCATAGGAATAACATATTATTCTCAAATAAAACACCTCACCGCTTCTAGGGTGAAAGCTACAACAACAAGTACGTGTCGTGTGCAAAACTGAAGCCGAAGGCAAAGCAGCTGTTTAAACATGTAATACACTCATGCTAACTTAACGCAATATATGTAATGAAGGCATACCCTGAAGCAGAGGTCAGACCCGGGACCAGGGTTCAATTCCCGACGCGGCAGGGTCTTGAGCCCAATTGTCCACAGACTCGATAATTCTCGCTTTGGCGCCCACTCTAATCACAGGTTCACGCTATGCAACTCTGGGCATCAAGCTTGCTTAATCTCCACAACGGCCCCCCGAGGCGGGATGCCTGGCTTTCACCTTGGGGATGCCCAGTACGCGTTATCTCACAGGGAAAAGCCAGGACGGGTTCCCAATGCAAGCGCCAAGATGCCCTAGGGTAAGTCGAGCGCTATATAAGAACACACATACATACATACAAACTCTTATGCAGGTTGCCCGGTAAATATATTAGCAGCGGCTGGAAATGAGGATCAAGCCTGTTCTTTGGGGCTTATGAATTGCGCTGTTGATCAGTCATCCTCTACTGAATCAGACTCCTTTATAAAATCCCTTTTCTTTGAATTGGCGAGTGACACAATTGATTTCTCTGAAGCACCATGATGCAGTGATTTTTCTAAATTGACAATTCTTTTGTATTTTTTACAATATGACTTTAACAAGTTATGCTTTGAGTTTGTTTATCTTTTGATTACATTCATATCATTTAGTGTTTTTTTTGTTGGGCTATTGTCCTGACCAAAGGCAGGGGTGTTGTGTGTTTCTTGCATGGTCCATTGTTGTTTTCCCTATGTTAGCCAAATTGTGCACATTGTAGGCCACTTTCTATTTTCCACACCTTACTACACAGCGCACTTGTGTTTGAGCTACGTTGTATTTTCACACAGAACCTGCATTTGTTTTCGGGCTTTATTATATTTCTTGGCATTTAGTCTGAACACTCTAGACAAGGTCAAACAACGATGACCCTTGTTATCCTTTCTGGTGTGGCACTAGACATAATAAGAGAATAATACAGCTGCTGTTTGTGACTACATGCCTTGTCAAATAGCTGAGGACAGGGATTCTGAATACAACAGTAAATCCCGAGTAAAGTGTCACTAGATGTGCCCAGGACCTGTGAATTAAATGCTACTAGTGCGCCTGCAGCACTGATTGTGCCATTCAATTAAGTAGCCACTTGAAACATGTCTCAGGCCTGCCGTTGCAACTTGTGTGTGCAGTTTTTAACTGCTATGCCAACCAGGCAAAATAAACCTTTTGAAAGGCTCAAACAATCCCATTCTATACATATTTCACCCCTAGGGGGGGCCATGGACAGCCCAAAGGGAGGGTGCAGTGTGTTTAAAAGGTAGGACATCTACTTTTAAGTTTGACATGTCCTGGCAAACAGATGCTGTTGTTATTTCATTTTACATATGTTTTTAAATGTTGTATATGTTGTGTGATACAAGTAATCTTCAATTGCTTGCATAGGCTTTGTTTCATAAATAGCAATTAAGAAGTGAAAGCTTGAAATGTATTTTGATTGTGACTATGGATACAGTGTTTCAAAGTATATGATATGATGTGTTAAAAGAATCAATTCAAATAACAAGAAATCAACCATATATAAATAAAAGTGGTCATACCATTTGAATTTCGTGATCACATTGATTAATGGAATATTGTAGCCTGTACCTGGGTCACATGACAAGGTATAGCTAACAGGTGAGCTTTGTGCATTCCTCCTAGACAACCACACACAATAGGGGACTTAAGTGTGCCTGGAAGGGCCATCACTGTCAGGATGGGGTGGAGGTGCTGTGCAGAGCCCCACTTACACTTGAATAGGCTGTGTCGTGCCTCCACACAAAGGGCTGCATACCCTCTATAGAGGTGCCAGGACAGGGGCGGCAGGGTGCCTGGGGACTTCAAAGGGAAACCTCTAAAAGCTTCTGCCCCACTTCAAAGGCACAACTGGGTATAAATACTGGATCTCAGACACCACCATTTCAGTACACTTCTGGACCTGTGGATGTCAGCCCCCGAGCCTCTTGTACCCTTTTCTTCCTTAGTAAATCAAAGAACAACCACTCCCAGAATATCTTGTTAGAGTCCTTACCTTGTATGCCTTCCCAGACTGCCTAAGGGAGATCAGCTGACCCGTTCTGGCATTTAAGCAGCTCGTTTACAGCAACGAGTGCTTGGCTTCACTTCCTGTTGGGACCACGCCCCTTTCCTGAGATTTCACTGTTGGAGTCTTCGGTACCTGCTTCGTACTTTTCCACCCCCTCTTTTGGATTCCTACCTACAACTCCGTTTTGTTTTCTACGTTGCCCGCGCTGGTTCACGTTCGGTGTAACGCGACCACCTTCTGGAGCGCGAGGCTGCTTCCTGCCTGCTCGCGTTCGGTAAAACACGATCACCTTCTTGAGCAAGAGGCTGCTTCCTGTCTGCTCGCGCTTGATCGCGTTAGGGGTAACGCGATTACTTTCGTGAGCGCAAGCTTGCGCCTTCTATCACCCCGGACGCGAGGTGAGTGTTGCCTTTCTTTTGGTACTGTCTTTTTTTTGGGGAGAAACCGTCCTCCATAATTCTGCGGATTATTTTTGAATCCTCTCCTGAGACTCAGGTGATTTAATTTTACATGCATGCATTTATTTATTTTTTAGAGGATTAAGTCATTCTCACATAAAGCATCGCCTACTTCATTTGAAGAATTGAACACTCATTACCTTCCATTTTTTGGGAGAGTCTTTGGATAATAAAATCCTTTTCTATAGTGGAATGTCTTCGTGATCTTTAAAGAAACAGTTCCTCATTTTTACTCACATATCTACAATCCCTTTTTTATTTCTTGGAAGAAGCTTGGAAGAATCTTGGGAGAAGTCCTGTTTCCATCATTCTGCTCAGAACCTTTGCACATGTTCACTGCCTTTTACTCTGTGGGAGACATTGCCCTCTTGCAACGAGTTACAGATCTTGTGTCACGTTACCTAAGTTGTTACGACACGGATATTCAGGCTCAGCTGCGTCACTTATTGGTAGGTCTGGGTTTGCATACAAGGTGTACTAATCTTGATGTACATAGATGTACCTTTGATTAATTACTCTTTTTCTATGTCTGTTGTCTTTCTGCAGGTTGGCTCTTCTCAGATTCACCTCTCCAGATAGAACGCCCTGGTGGTCCTTCTGTGTCTCTCAAATCCTTGTGGGTAGTAGTGTCCTCAGTTATTCTTTGTGGTCTGGGGTTGCTGTATCCGATTGGAGTGAAGAGACGACATCTTCGCTCCCGTGGATTTCAAATTACTTGGTTCTAAGGCTGAAACAGAATTACGGGTCCTGATAGTGGTTACTTTGCCAGGAAGAAGGACTGCCACTCTGCAGGACTGCCACTCTGCAGGACTGCACTCTGCTGGACTACTGCCTTGCTGTGCTGACCTGCTGCCTGATGCCCTCCTGCCTCAGTGAGAAGGACTGGACCGGCATCTCTTAAACCCAAAACCTGAGAGTGACTCCAAGGGCTAGTTGGCTTGCCTCACGACTTGAGCCTCAGGGAGAGAAGGCTCCAACAACCTTGCACCTCAATTCTGCCATCTGTGAGTCAGAAGCGGTCGCTCCCCACGCTGCTCCACGCCCTGCCTGCCTGCAGCCTGGTATCGTAGCGCATCACCGCCAGACTGCTGTCATTGCCTGACTAATTTGCACATTCTCACAGTAGCGCCAGATTGCCTTTATTGTTTATTAATTCATTTTTAGATCGTAGCGCTAGATTGCCTTGATTACTATTGAACTCCTTTTTTAGATCGCAGTGCTAGATTGCCAAAGTGCGCTGTTACGCTATAGCTTCATTTGTGCTGCGCTGCCTGTAGATTTTTATGTGTGCCTGATTGTGCCGGTGCCACCGCCATTTGCATCGCATTGGCATCCTCTTTCGCTTAAGGCTGCCTGCCATTTTGTTGTTGCTGTTGTGCCTCCCTGCCCGGATCTCCACCCCGCTCCCGCCTCCCAGCTGATCCTCCCTCGCCCCTCCCCCTCCAATACCCTCTTATGACAGATGTTTTTGCGGGCAGCGTTAACGCGCAGCAGTCGCGCCCCATGCGCGCCGAAGGTGCGCCAAAGGTAAGCCCGTCTACGCCCGACCGCGCCTGGACCGCGCCCAGCGCCAGACCCCCTGGTCTCCACAAAATCCAATCCACCCGCATTACATATGACGCCGCAACCCTCTTAGCACTTAACCCCGGCCGCACTCCACAATGCTACCAGGCTGCCTCAGGACACACCCATGGACCCTTCACCTGCCACTCCTGCAAATTTGACTGCATCAGAACCCATACCAAATCCACTAACTCAAGACATAATTCTGACTCTAACCACCTCAAGTGCATCCTGTTGAACACCCGCTCGGTCCACAGACACTCCATCGAACTCTGGAACCTACTCAACACCACTTTACCAGACGTCGCCTTCCTTACAGAAACCTGGATAAACGCCTCTTCAGCACCCGACATCGCCATAGCCATCCCGGACGGTTATAAGATCATCCGAAAGGACCTCATCAACCAAACAGGAGGAGGAATCGCCATCGTCCATAAGAACACCATCCGCATCTCAACCACCTCCGACCACAACCTCGCTACCGCCGAACACCTTCACTTCCAGATCCACACCAACCCCAAGACCACACTCAGAGGCACCCTCATCTACAGACCACCAGGACCCGCACACAATTCAGTGAAGACATCACTGATTTCATCAGCCCACATGCCCTCACCTCCAAAAACTACATTCTACTGGGAGGCCTCAACCTCCATTTGGAAAAGAAAAACGACAGCAACACCACCTCCCTTCTGGACAACCTGGGCAATCTCGGTCTCAAACAACTTGTTGACACCCCCACCCACCTTGCCGGGCACACGCTCAACCCTATCTTCACCTCCAGCAAGCACATCTCCTTCGATCACACCACAACACTCCATTGGACGGACCACAGCTGCGTCCACTTCAGCTACAAAAAGACTACGACCCACAACCCACCACATCCTATTCTTCGAAGAAATTGGAACAAAATCACCACCGACCAGCTCTTCACTTCGCTCCACCAAAACCCCCCTGCCATATCATCGGACCCAAACCAAGCAATCACCAACCTCACACAATGGATCACCCACAGCGCCGACGAACTAGCACCCCTGAAGAACCATCTACTCAAGCAAAATAAAAAAAAAGCCCCCTGGTTCAACGATGACCTTAAGAAATCCAAGAAGCTCTGCCGCACCCTCGAGAAAGCAAGCAACAATCGGTGTACAGAGTTCCCCAAGGAGAGCTAGAAACTTTAGCTCAGCCAGTCTTCTCTCTCACTTAATTAGACAGGGGGTGGTGAGAGGGTCTAGAGTGCATGATGTAGACCCTTTTTCCAGAATGTAAGGATACCTCACACAGGCTACCGGCAGGACCACAACTGTAGTCCCAGCCGATGACCGTCCAGCGTCATCATCGGTATCCTGCTCCTTCGGCAGGCTGGCGGTGCAATGCCCGTCGGGCAGCGAAGGAAGCTGCACTTTGGCGGAGATCTTCTATTCTGGGCCAACGGGTGTGTGTGTGTGAGGGGCCTAAGGGAGTGCAATCGTGAGCATGGTGGTGTAGTTAAAAAAAGTCAGTAGAGTCCTGTTGATGATTATTTTAATAGTCAGGCTCACTGCTTTGATTAAAAGTTACAGGGGTATTAAGGGGTGGTGAGTAATGAGACCAACCCTTATTCAACCCTTACTGTGAGAAAACGGTCGACATGTTTCACGCCCTAAGGGCGATTCATCAGGACCTTTGTGCTCATAAAATTGCTCGGATCCTCTAGGTTAGGAGGACACCAATATACGACCTGTAAAAGTGTCGTTCAGAAATGGTTCCACGCAAGGGAATTCCTGGGAACTGAAAGGAAATGAAAAAAACAAAACAGACACAAATGATGGCACCGTTAATCTGATTTAGATACATCTTATTCGTGCCTATGTTCAGAGTGTCAGAACATGCGTGCCCAGTGGGTGAACCTGTCTCAGAAGTGACAGCGTCAGGTGCTATTGTGAGAGAGAGAGGATAAAATATCAATCGATTAAGTGCGTATAAGCGACTCGCACTGTGTTATGCTGCCATGCTGGCTCGCTATAGCATGCATACCAGGAAATGTGCCGTTATCTCGGCTATGCAGCATGCATGGTGGATTAGGTCATCACGTTGCAAGATCAGTGTCAATCATACACCTCAGGGTAATCAAGCGGCGTGTGACACCAGTTTTCAAAAATAGTGGACTCAAGTTTTAAGCCATAGACAATAAAGCGCCACACAGATAAAACCAAAAATCGTGGTTTGACACTCTGTTTTAATAGTAACTTCGTACGCTGGTGGAGTGTTCGTGTAAACCAGCGCGCGTGGGGGGTGTGTGTGTCCGACTATGACAGCGAGGAAGGCGAGGAAAACGAGAAACAAGTGCCCTTTAAAACCGGGTTGCGTGGGCGGGGTAATTCTCCAACTCGGCGGTGCACTTACCCTTGCTAATTCCTCATGGAAGCCTCACGAGCTGTCCAGGTGGGGCCGGCAGCGAGTGAGGAAGTCCTGCGGGGAAAGGAGAGCAGCCCGCGGGATATTTAGGGGAAAGTAAAGCCATCCGGTCAACCGCGTTCAGGGTTTGAGGAAAACTGCGTGTAATGGCAGATAGCGAGCGGTATTAAGGTCCAACACCTTACCTCAAAGGTCGCTGCAGGCAGGCTTCTCTGCACCTACCCCTCCCACAGGAAATCAGATAACTGGACAGCCGGCACGGTAGTCAGGCAATGTCCGGATTAGATAAGGGAAAGTAGCGCGCGCAACGAGGGGTGTGTCCCTCGAGTTGCTAGGTGACAGCACGCAAAGGTAAACAGAAAAGAGGGGTTTGCTTAGAGACAGCGCGGTCCGGGCATAGTAAAGCGGGCGCCATCTTAGAACGGACTGAGATGTCTAATGAGGCATACACAGGCATGTGGAAGTGGACAACAGGTCCAGAATCGTGACTATCTGGCGAGTGTCGTCCAGGGCACCCCATCATTTAATCCCAATGTTTCGCACTGCAATCGGTGTATCCATCTCTGTTCATGTCTGAAGAGAGCTTGTTGGTTGAGATGTGGTAGGGACTCAATAACAGTCCATCGAATGCTTTCCGGAGAATGGTTCTTATCCTTGCAATGGTCATAGAGTTTAGTGTGTGTTTTGCGACATCGAATGTTGCTGTTATGCTCCATAATCCTTTGCACCCTCGAGAAAGCCTGGAGAAAAAACCCAACCACTGACAACCTGGCCACCTTCAAGAACGCCATCCGCAACCACCACCAACTGATCCGATCCACCAAGAAATCAACATTCAAGGATCGACTCGACAACAATGCTCAAAACAGCAAGGAACTATTCAACATCGTCAAAGACCTTACCAACCCCACCGCCGACACCAACGACATCACTCCCTCCCAAGACCTCTGCGACTCTCTATCCTCATTCTTCCACAACAAAATCGCTGACATACATAACAGCTTTGAAAACCAGTCCGGAGACCAGCCCACTCAGCCCACATCCGAACCAATACCGCACTCTAACATCCTTTTCGCCTGGAACCCAATCACCACTGAAGACACCATCCACCTGATGAACTCCATCCACTCAGGATCTCCAACCGACCCATGTCCTCACCAAATTTCAACAAAGCAGACTCCATCATCGCACCCCATCTCCGCGATGTCATCAACTGTTCCTTCAACTCTGCTACCTTCCCGGAAAGCTGGAAACATGCCGAACTCAGCGCCCTTCTGAAGAAACCCACAGCAGACCCCACTGAACTTAAGAACTACCGCCCCATCTCGCTCCTCCCATTCCCTGCCACAGTCATTGAGAAAGTCGTCAATAGTCAGCTCGCCGCCTTCCTTGAATCCAACAAATCCCTCGACCCCTCACAGTCCGGCTTCCGAGCCAAACACAGCACAGAAACCGCCCTCATCGCAGCAACATACGACATTCGAACTCTACTGGACAACGGAGAAACAGCCGCCCTCATCCTACTCGACCTCTCCGCAGCCTTCGACACAGTCTGTCATAGCACCCTCATTCAACGCCTCAGCAACATCGGAATACAAGGGAAAGCATTGGACTGGATCATCTCGTTCCTCGCTGGAAGAACCCAAAGAGTCCGCCTCCCCCCTTTTAAATCAGAGGCCACTGAAGTCATCTGCGGCGTACCACAAGGATCATCACTCAGTCCCACCCTCTTCAACGTATACATGAGTCCCCTCGCATCCATCGCTCGCCAACACAACCTCAACATCATCTCCTACGCTGACGACACCCAGCTGATCCTCTCCCTCACCAAAGACCCATACACCGCCAAAACCAACCTACAGGAAGGAATAAAAGAAGTAGCCTAGTGGATGAAGAACAGCCGTTTAAAACTTAACTCGGACAAAACGGAAGTCCTCATCTTAGGATCATCCCCCTCTGCCTGGGACGACTCTTGGTGGCCACCGGCCCTGGGAACCGCACCCAGACCTACGGATCACGCACGTAACCTGGGTTTTATCCTGGACTCCTCCCTCTCGATTACCAAACAAGCCAACGACGTCTCATCATCTTGCTTCAACATCCTCCGCATGCTCAAAAAAATCTTCAGTTGGATCCCCACCGAAACAAGAAAGACGGTCACCCACACGCTGGTCACCAGCCGACTGGACTACGGAAACACCCTTTACGCCGGAACAACAGCCAAACTACAGAAGAAGCTCCAACGCATCCAAAACGCTTCAGCCAGACTCATATTGGACATCCCCCGGCAAGCTCACATTTCCAGCCACCTGAAAGACCTTCATTGGCTCCCCGTCAACAAGAGAATAACGTTCCGCCTCCTCACCCACGCACACAAAGCCCTCTACGACCAAGGACCCGAATGCCTCAACACGCGACTGTCCTTCTACACCCCCTCCCGCCAACTACGATCGTCCAATCAAGCCCTCGCCGCCATTCCGCGCATCCATAAATCCACCATGGGGGGTAGATCCTTCTCCTACCTAGCGGCCAAAACCTGGAACTCTCTCCCCCACCCACCTCCGCCTTACACAAAACCACCTCGCCTTCAGAAAGCAACTAAAGACTTGGATATTCGATAAGTAAAGCACACCCCTCCCTCAAGCGCCTTGAGACCCTCCGGGTGAGTAGTGCGCTATACAAATCTCTGAACTTGAACTTGAACTTACTCTACCAAGTGGGGCCACCATAGCCCTGGACTCTTGGTGGCGGGTTGAAGTTTCTCCGCCAGCCTCTGTTGATCCATTGGAACCGACACATCTCATCTGCTGCACGGCGCAACCCCCGAGCAGAACTAAAGCATTGCTTCTGCTGCCTGATGCATCCTTGGAGCAGGCCCTTGCATCCCTCATTGACAGCAGCCTTGATGACAACAGACTCTGCATCGCAGCCGTGCAGTTCTTTGCAACTGACACATCTCTCCGACTACACGACGCAGTCCCAACTCTGGACTTCACATCACAAGCCCTTGTCTATGGGATCGTCAATGACAATGGAGCAGGACCTCGCACCACATTTCGGAACTAACATGTCTCCTAAGCTGCCTGACGCATCTTCGGAGCGGACCCTCGCAACTATCCCCAAACCACAATTAGAAGGTAGTTTGTTCAACAGGCCTAACTGGGTCCTTGTAACAAGCCCATTCTCTATTAGGAAAAATATTTACAAAAAGGGGTGGTGAGGGACAGAGTCTCTGAATTAAGCAGAAAGCTCTCACCCAGTCAAAAGATCAGGGCTAGATCCAACACCGTTTTTTAGCTCACTGCACCATCCCAGTTTCAGAACCTGGCTGTATGCAAATTAGTCTGTTCCTGTCCCAGTGCATGATGGGAACAGGACAAACCAAACTACAGAAGCCAATTCTTACACTGGGAAGGAAACAAGCTCCCGGGGACCGGTTTCTGGCATTACAGCCGTCTTCGGCCCGGTTTGCTTGAATCCTGATGGTGCAATGAGCAAGGGTCTCACATCTGAGAATACCCTTCCACGCTTAGGGTGGACAAAAATATTTACAAAAAGGGGTGGTGAGGGTCAGAGTCTCTGAATTAAGCAGAAAGCTCTCACCCAGTCAAAAGATCAGGGCTAGATCCAACACCGTTTTTTAGCTCACTGCACCATCCCAGTTTCAGAACCTGGCTGTATGCAAATTAGTCTGTTCCTGTCCCAGTGCATGATGGGAACAGGACAAACCAAACTACAGAAGCCAATTCTTACACTGGGAAGGAAACAAGCTCCCGGGGACCGGTTTCTGGCATTACAGCCGTCTTCGGCCCGGTTTGCTTGAATCCTGATGGTGCAATGAGCAAGGGTCTCACATCTGAGAATACCCTTCCACGCTTAGGGTGGACAAAAATATTTACAAAAAGGGGTGGTGAGGGACAGAGTCTCTGAATTAAGCAGAAAGCTCTCACCCAGTCAAAAGATCAGGGCTAGATCCAACACCGTTTTTTAGCTCACTGCACCATCCCAGTTTCAGAACCTGGCTGTATGCAAATTAGTCTGTTCCTGTCCCAGTGCATGATGGGAACAGGACAAACCAAACTACAGAAGCCAATTCTTACACTGGGAAGGAAACAAGCTCCCGGGGACCGGTTTCTGGCATTACAGCCGTCTTCGGCCCGGTTTGCTTGAATCCTGATGGTGCAATGAGCAAGGGTCTCACATCTGAGAATACCCTTCCACGCTTAGGGTGGACAAACATATTTACAAAAAGGGGTGGTGAGGGACAGAGTCTCTGAATTAAGCAGAAAGCTCTCACCCAGTCAAAAGATCAGGGCTAGATCCAACACCGTTTTTTAGCTCACTGCACCATCCCAGTTTCAGAACCTGGCTGTATGCAAATTAGTCTGTTCCTGTCCCAGTGCATGATGGGAACAGGACAAACCAAACTACAGAAGCCAATTCTTACACTGGGAAGGAAACAAGCTCCCGGGGACCGGTTTCTGGCATTACAGCCGTCTTCGGCCCGGTTTGCTTGAATCCTGATGGTGCAATGAGCAAGGGTCTCACATCTGAGAATACCCTTCCACGCTTAGGGTGGACAAAAATATTTACAAAAAGGGGTGGTGAGGGACAGAGTCTCTGAATTAAGCAGAAAGCTCTCACCCAGTCAAAAGATCAGGGCTAGATCCAACACCGTTTTTTAGCTCACTGCACCATCCCAGTTTCAGAACCTGGCTGTATGCAAATTAGTCTGTTCCTGTCCCAGTGCATGATGGGAACAGGACAAACCAAACTACAGAAGCCAATTCTTACACTGGGAAGGAAACAAGCTCCCGGGGACCAGTTTCTGGCATTACAGCCGTCTTCGGCCCGGTTTGCTTGAATCCTGATGGTGCAATGAGCAAGGGTCTCACATCTGAGAATACCCTTCCACGCTTAGGGTGGACAAAAATATTTACAAAAAGGGGTGGTGAGGGACAGAGTCTCTGAATTAAGCAGAAAGCTCTCACCCAGTCAAAAGATCAGGGCTAGATCCAACACCGTTTTTTAGCTCACTGCACCATCCCAGTTTCAGAACCTGGCTGTATGCAAATTAGTCTGTTCCTGTCCCAGTGCATGATGGGAACAGGACAAACCAAACTACAGAAGCCAATTCTTACACTGGGAAGGAAACAAGCTCCCGGGGACCGGTTTCTGGCATTACAGCCGTCTTCGGCCCGGTTTGCTTGAATCCTGATGGTGCAATGAGCAAGGGTCTCACATCTGAGAATAACCTTCCACGCTTAGGGTGGACAAAAATATTTACAAAAAGGGGTGGTGAGGGACAGAGTCTCTGAATTAAGCAGAAAGCTCTCACCCAGTCAAAAGATCAGGGCTAGATCCAACACCGTTTTTTAGCTCACTGCACCATCCCAGTTTCAGAACCTGGCTGTATGCAAATGAGTCTGTTCCTGTCCCAGTGCATGATGGGAACAGGACAAACCAAACTACAGAAGCCAATTCTTACACTGGGAAGGAAACAAGCTCCCGGGGACCGGTTTCTGGCATTACAACCCCGGTAGCTTGTCTCCTTTCTGGTAAAGAATTGGCTTGGTAGTTTAGTCTGCCCTGTTCCCATGATGCACTGGGCCAGGGACAGACTGATTTGCATATAGCCAGGTTCTGAGCTGGGATGGGGCAGTGAGATAAATAACGGTGATGGATCAAGCCCTGATCTTTGGACTGGGTAAGAGTGGTCTGCTCAATTCAGACACTCTGTTCATCACCACCCCCTTTTGTAAATCGATTTTGGCCACTATAGGTGTGGCAGGGTATACTCAGACATGAGTCCCTTTCTCACTGCTCCATCAGGATTCAAGCAAGCCGGGCCGAAGAGGCTGAAATGCCAGAAACCGGTCCCCGGTAGCTTGTCTCCTTTCTGGTAAAGAATTGGCTTGGTAGTTTAGTCTGCCCTGTTCCCATGATGCACTGGGCCAGGGACAGACTGATTTGCATATAGCCAGGTTCTGAGCTGGGATGGGGCAGTGAGATAAATAACGGTGATGGATCAAGCCCTGATCTTTGCACTGGGTAAGAGTGGTCTGCTCAATTCAGACACTCTGTTCATCACCACCCCCTTTTGTAAATCGATTTTGGCCACTATAGGTGTGGCAGGGTATACTCAGACATGAGTCCCTTTCTCACTGCTCCATCAGGATTCAAGCAAGCCGGGCCGAAGAGGCTGAAATGCCAGAAACCGGTCCCCGGTAGCTTGTCTCCTTTCTGGTAAAGAATTGGCTTGGTAGTTTAGTCTGCCCTGTTCCCATGATGCACTGGGCCAGGGACAGGCTGATTTGCATATAGCCAGGTTCTGAGCTGGGATGGGGCAGTGAGATAAATAACGGTGATGGATCAAGCCCTGATCTTTGGACTGGGTAAGAGTGGTCTGCTCAATTCAGACACTCTGTTCATCACCACCCCCTTTTGTAAATCGATTTTGGCCACTATAGGTGTGGCAGGGTATACTCAGACATGAGTCCCTTTCTCACTGCTCCATCAGGATTCAAGCAAGCCGGGCCGAAGAGGCTGAAATGCCAGAAACCGGTCCCCGGTAGCTTGTCTCCTTTCTGGTAAAGAATTGGCTTGGTAGTTTAGTCTGCCCTGTTCCCATGATGCACTGGGCCAGGGACAGACTGATTTGCATATAGCCAGGTTCTGAGCTGGGATGGGGCAGTGAGATAAATAACGGTGATGGATCAAGCCCTGATCTTTGGACTGGGTAAGAGTGGTCTGCTCAATTCAGACACTCTGTTCATCACCACCCCCTTTTGTAAATCGATTTTGGCCACTATAGGTGTGGCAGGGTATACTCAGACATGAGTCCCTTTCTCACTGCTCCATCAGGATTCAAGCAAGCCGGGCCGAAGAGGCTGAAATGCCAGAAACCGGTCCCCGGTAGCTTGTCTCCTTTCTGGTAAAGAATTGGCTTGGTAGTTTAGTCTGCCCTGTTCCCATGATGCACTGGGCCAGGGACAGACTGATTTGCATATAGCCAGGTTCTGAGCTGGGATGGGGCAGTGAGATAAATAACGGTGATGGATCAAGCCCTGATCTTTGGACTGGGTAAGAGTGGTCTGCTCAATTCAGACACTCTGTTCATCACCACCCCCTTTTGTAAATCGATTTTGGCCACTATAGGTGTGGCAGGGTATACTCAGACATGAGTCCCTTTCTCACTGCTCCATCAGGATTCAAGCAAGCCGGGCCGAAGAGGCTGAAATGCCAGAAACCGGTCCCCGGTAGCTTGTCTCCTTTCTGGTAAAGAATTGGCTTGGTAGTTTAGTCTGCCCTGTTCCCATGATGCACTGGGCCAGGGACAGACTGATTTGCATATAGCCAGGTTCTGAGCTGGGATGGGGCAGTGAGATAAATAACGGTGATGGATCAAGCCCTGATCTTTGGACTGGGTAAGAGTGGTCTGCTCAATTCAGACACTCTGTTCATCACCACCCCCTTTTGTAAATCGATTTTGGCCACTATAGGTGTGGCAGGGTATACTCAGACATGAGTCCCTTTCTCACTGCTCCATCAGGATTCAAGCATGCCGGGCCGAAGAGGCTGAAATGCCAGAAACCGGTCCCCGGTAGCTTGTCTCCTTTCTGGTAAAGAATTGGCTTGGTAGTTTAGTCTGCCCTGTTCCCATGATGCACTGGGCCAGGGACAGACTGATTTGCATATAACCAGGTTCTGAGCTGGGATGGGGCAGTGAGATAAATAACGGTGATGGATCAAGCCCTGATCTTTGGACTGGGTAAGAGTGGTCTGCTCAATTCAGACACTCTGTTCATCACCACCCCCTTTTGTAAATCGATTTTGGCCACTATAGGTGTGGCAGGGTATACTCAGACATGAGTCCCTTTCTCACTGCTCCATCAGGATTCAAGCAAGCCGGGCCGAAGAGGCTGAAATGCCAGAAACCGGTCCCCGGTAGCTTGTCTCCTTTCTGGTAAAGAATTGGCTTGGTAGTTTAGTCTGCCCTGTTCCCATGATGCACTGGGCCAGGGACAGACTGATTTGCATATAGCCAGGTTCTGAGCTGGGATGGGGCAGTGAGATAAATAACGGTGATGGATCAAGCCCTGATCTTTGGACCGGGTAAGAGTGGTCTGCTCAATTCAGACACTCTGTTCATCACCACCCCCTTTTGTAAATCCATTCTCTATTAGGGTCAGTCTGCACTTCAGACTTTGTCCCAGTCCTGTGCGACCAGATATCCATAGTTGGCTCTTTATGCCTTTTGGTGTTATTTTTACTGAAATCTTTCAAATTGAATATCTCCAGTTCTACTGATTGGATTATTGTCAGTTTTGATTTTGTTTTATTTATCAAAAAGTATGGGATTTGTGATCATGAAAGTTTTTTATATTAACATTGAAGAAGAATTTTTCCTGTTCGATCACTACAAAGCAACACATAAAATTAATATCATCACACATATAAATTGAATCAATATTCTAACATCGTTTTCACTAACTGTACATCACATGTATTTTACACAGAAACTGGATAATTTAGTTTAGAAAACAATAAAAGTGAAAGCATTTAAAAAAACTTGTGATGTTATATATGTCACCTCAAATAAAACGTGCCCTTTTGAAAGCCAATGACTAATTAAAATGGTTACTTTTATTTTTACAAAGAGGTAATCACTTGGGGCCCGATTCTGATGCGGGTTGGAAAGCATTCCCACCCAGGGCCTGATTCTGATGCGGTTAGGAAAGCCTCCTAATGGCATTTGCACCTTCCAAATAGGATCGGGAGCGACCCAGTGCCCAATTATGATGCGGTTAGGAACATGTGCTCCCATTGAAGTCAATGGGAGTCCAACCTAATCATATCTGGAAGCATCCGGATGCATCATAATTGGTAGGTTGGACTCTCCTGATTCGAGTGGGTCGGAAACCATTTCCAACCCGATTCGGTCGGGAAGCATTTCCAACCTGCATCAGAATCAGTGTGCTAAGAGTGAAGCCTGTGATAACGCCAGATTCTTATCTTATCTTTTATCTTACCGTACAAATTTTAAAAATCCTTGGTCGACTGGATCTTTATTATCTGCTAAGAAGTGTAAAGGGGAATACTCAATTTTACCACATGATCAGCCAACCCCAATCTTGTAACTTTAAAGGATCACTGACTCTGAAATCAAATGTTAAGGGATTTATTACAAGGCCAAAAATAACTGAACACACAAACACCTCAACACGAGGTTAAGAAAATATATGCGCACTAATACAAACATAATCCTACACAAGAGTCTCATCCGAATGAAAATAAGAAGAATAGTCAATTCTAAAAGCATCAGGCATGCAATGACTGCTCCAACCTCTATTTTAGTATTTATTATCCTAGAAATGAAAAGCAATTAATCTATCCCTACACTGCCGCTAAAATAATATCCCTACTTAGCATCTTCCCTAGGCAAGAGAGAGAAAGGTGTCAGTAGTGAGGACTTCCTCAGAAGTACACTCACTTGCATAGGTAAGTAGCCAAAGCTACAGAGCTCGTTCTAAAATGCTCCTTCTAGCTTCCCCTCTAGTCCTCATCTGCTCTATCCTCTGGGGCACTGTCCCTAATACAAAATCACAAAACAGTAGAACACACCCTTTACACACCCCTTTGGACAGGTCTTCTTTCCTGTACTCTCCCATCAAAACTCTGACTTCATCCAGAACCCGTTGATGTGTCCTTGGGTCCCAAGCACCTTCTCCGCTGAAAGTATCATATCTGCATTCCTGTACACTCCCATGGCAGCTTCTCCTACCATCCTAACTCCTAAAAGAAAAGGGTTATTCTGCCTAACGAGATGTGTGGATCTTGCACCTGCAACAGGAAGCATGTGAGCGAAGCAACCTTGCATGCCACAAAATCTGCTGACTACCTACGACTGAGAGCCTTCCCAAGGAAAATACATTTCAGGCCTGCAATATTCAGCTAACATAAGAAATCACGAACAGGCTCCTCATTGCAAAGCATAGAGAATCAGCTAGGCCTTTACACGTTTAACATACATTTCTAAGATCACAATTGGCGAAAAGATGGACAGTACAAACTATTGAGGGGGATAAATTGTTCCCGTTTTTGGTAAAGACAGGGGATGCCCAAAAGAAGTGTGTGGAGGAAATCGATAGCGATGCCAATGACAGCTTGATAGAAAGGTTGCTATCAGAGAGACCGCCTCCATATAAACCAGCCTCAGAAGACGGAAAACCAGCAACGACAGGGGGAATGGGCGAACCGCAGGTTCCATCTAGTGCAGGAATAGTTGGGAAACTCTCAACCGGAGGTATGGGAACACAGAGCCCAGTGAGCACGGAAGTTAAGGGAGTTACAGATGTTAGGAGGTTGCCGGACGCTCTTACGGTGCCAGTTACCATTGGTTTCATAGTGTCAGTGTACGATCCAGATCAAGCGAGAAGTGGGAGTTCATCACAATCAGTAGCAGGAGAGAGAACTAGCTGAGGCCCATAGAATCGAGCACGCCTTTGCCAGCCATTGAAGACTCGTCAAGGGTACAGGTGGAGATAAGGACGGCGAGACCGAGATCCCTTACCGATTCGAGATCAGACCTAAGAATCTGGGAGCCACCCGTGAGGATTCAAAATGACAGGATGACAGGAAGTTGGGATCACGGAAGCGAAGGAAACAGACCAGTCCTTAAGGATACAGCCGAAGGGAATAGATGCAGAGAACAAAGCAGTGGAAGCGAAGAATTGAATGGTGCATCAAGTCGAGGGACTCTGAAAGCGGCCATAAGGGCAAAGATGTTGGATGTAGTGAGACTGAAAGCAGAGGTAGATGAGATAATTGAGGGAAACTTGCCTTTGGAGAGATTGGAGCACTACGAACCAAATGAGTTACTGTTTGTAGCAAAGGATGTGACCCGTAAGGCAAGGTCGGCTCATGAGAAACTGTCTGACTTAGCAAAGAGGTATGAGGTGGATTTGTCCAAAACAAAGATGTTACAAGGGGGTCACAGGTTGCAGTACAGTGATCAGGAACTGGAAGAGAAGAGGGTCATTGGGTTGAAGACTCACATTCGGGAATTGATTATAGGGATATGCGCATGGAGTATGCTCGATAAGTGGGAAGAAAGATGGTCCAAAAAGAAGAGTGCCAAAAAGAGCATGGGAGAGACACCGCCTCCAGGAGGGGGGATGCTAGGAGTAGAAAATTACCTTTTGCGAGAGATAGCTAGTAGAGGGTATGTGCATGTGCCTTGGAGTAGAGGTGACTTGGCAACGTTCAGAAATTACTTCCCTAAGCTGAGGGAGAAGCTAGTTGAATGGTACAAACCGGTTTATCACGTTTAAGATCTCAAAGGTGTTGTGGATTGAATTGAATAGGCTGTGTGACATTGTATTTCTGAGCGATTTGTGGGCAGCATGTAAAGTTGCTATTGATTGGCCTACTTCTGAACCAGATAGGGATTCTGTTACGAATGGTCCTTCGCCTATTGTCATGAAGAAGTTTGAACAGGTGATCACATGGCTGAAGTCGAAGATAGCGTCACAGGATATTGATTGGGTCAAGATAGATGGAACAGTTCAGGAACAGAAGGAGACAGTGCATGAGTATTATGAGAGACTTTTGCAAGTCATTAAACAGTACAGTGGGCTAGATACTTTAGACGGCAAAGACATGGGACAGTTTGTTCCAAAGTTTGTGTTGGGTCTGAGACCAGAGATTAGCCTCATGATTCAACAGCCTTTGATTTGTTGGCAGAACAAGCCAGTGTACAAAATACTGCGATATGCCAGGTATTGCAGTGATGAGGTGAACTCAAAACAGAGAAAGCTTAAAGATAAGCTGATGCTAGTCCAGATGCAAACTGCTGACAAGGGACTGCAGATGCAGCCAAATGGAGGGACATTAGGGAGTAGACAGGGTCACAATCAGGGAGGAACGCAGAATGTTCAGGATCAGGGAAAGGGAAAACCAGTAGCCCCAACACGGGAATGGATGTGGCGACACTGAAAAAGACCACTGCAAGTCATCTTTGTCACCAGATCGGGCATTGGAAACGCAAGTGTCCATTGAACCCAGCAAATCAGCTGCAGCAGGAGGTAGAGACAGTGCATGTGCCTGAAATGGTTAATACTATGACGAGGCCAAGGTCGATGACTTAAGAGATTCAGTCTCATTGAAGGTGTGGGATTTCACAGGAGAGGCTATTGGAGTGATCAAAGGAGTTGAGCCAGTTAAGATCCAGGTTAAGCAAAATGCGAAGTTTCCAAGAACACCTCAGTATAATCTGTCCCTAGAAATGATCGCAGGGATAAAACCTGTAATCGACTCTATGATCAAGCAGGAAATTCTGAAAGAAATAATGGGCAGTCCACGCAACTCGCCTATTATGGGATTGCAGAAACCGGTAGTACGGAATCCATCAGTGATATTGTTTCAGATTCCATGTAAAGCAGAGTGGTTCACTGTGATTGATCTGTGTCAAGCCTTCTTTTCAATACCACTTCATGAGGAGAGCCAATTTCTTTTTGCTTTTATGCTTGAAACCCTGTGTTAACATGGTGTTGTATCCCTCAAGGGTATACAGAGAGTCCATCTATCTTCAATCAGATTTTGAAGAAAAATCTTGAGAATCTTGTGTTGACGCAGAACTCAGTTCTGGTGCAGTATATAGACGATCTCCTTGTCGCGTCCGAGACAGAGGATGCTTGCAGGATTGACACCATTGCCTTAATGAATCATTTGGCAGAGAATGGACACAAGGTGTCCCCAAACAAGTTACAGTATTGTCTGAATGAGGTGCAATACATGGGTCAGCGTATAGAAAGACAAGCGAAAGGTGTCACCCGATCGAATTGAGGCAATCATGAATATGGCTGTGCCTACCACACAGAGGGAAGTCAGAATGTTCAAAGGGATGGTTGGCTACTGTCGCCGATGGGTTCCCAACTTCTCTCTGAAAGCGAAATCTTTGCAGAGGCTAACGCAAAAGGATGTGAGTGATCCAGTACCATGGGACAATGACTGTATGAAGGCGTTTTTGGAGTTGAGAGAAGACCTATGTCATGCTCTGGCTCTGGGAATGCCTGATTACAATAAGCCTTTTTCATTATTCTGTTGTGAACAAGAAGGTTGTGCATTATTAGTTTTGCCTCAGGATCATGGAGGTGTCTGTAGACCAGTTGCCTTTTTCACAGCTATTGTAGATCCAGTAGCTTCAGCGTTGCCCGGATGTCTCAAGTCTGTTGCTGCAACGGGTGTCAGTATTGAAAGGTGTGAAAGCATTGTGATGGGGCATTCTTTAATTGTGTATTTTCCACATTCTGTTTAACTGCTCATGACAAGGACAAAAACACAGCACCTAACCAACAATAGACTCACACGTTACAAGCAAGTCATACTTGCTGCGGAGAATGTGACTCTAAGAAGGTGTTCTGTTTTGAATCCAGCCACTTTGATGCCCTTACCAAGAACATTTTATGAAGATTGTGAGGACCATGACTGTCTCGATGTGACTGAACTCTGTACCAAACCGAGACCTGACATTGTTGATGAACCTCTGTCTGCCCCTGATGAAATATTCTTTGTTGATGGTTCATGTTTAAGAGACAGTGTCAGTCAATTGAGAGCAGCATTTGCTGTATGTACCATTACGGGAGTGGTTGAAACTGCTTGTCTAGAAGGAGTATACTCCTCACAGGTAGCTGAAATCACTGCTTTGACTCATGCCTGTCTGGCCGCTGATCAAATTCGAGCCACCATTTACACCTACAGCCAATATGGATTGGGTGTGGCTTATGACTTCTGACATCTATGGTCACAGAGGGGTTATGTGACATCATCTGGATCTCCTATTAGGAACGGGGAGTTTGTGAGGCTACTATTGGAAGCCTTTCAGCGCCCAAGGGAAATCGCTGTGGTAAAATGTGCTGCACATGGGAGGGGGACGGATTTTGTCTCTCTTGGCAATAAATATGCTGATGAAGTTGCACGTTTGCTGAACAAGGGTGTATTTTCACTGGAGATTACAAAGGAGAGAACCATGAAAGAACAGAGTGAAACATGATGTTAGCCATGGCAGACACTTGGGATGAACTCAAGCACCTGCAGGAACAGGTTTCCGAACAGGAGAAAAGTGTGTGGATCAAGTCAGGATGTGAGAAAGGGGATGTTGACATTTGGGTTTCGAATGATGGTCCAGCAGTGTTACTGGAAGATCTGTTGAACCGATGGCAAGGCAAATTCATGGTGCGGTACATTTAGGCAGAGATGCAATGGTGCGAGTGGTCAGACAGACGTGGTACAATCCACGATTTCGTACAGTGGCAGAAGCTGGATGTCAGAGGTGTGTCACTTGTCAACAAATGAAAGCTGTACAGAAGACTGGTTACACTGAGTCACATTGGGAGGTCGGACACGACCTTTCAATAGAATGCAATTGGATTTCATTGAGATGCCCAAGTGCAATGGGTTGAGATACATTTTGGTGGTGGTATGTGTGTTCTCGAGATGGGTGGAGGCTTACCCAACACGGAGGAGCGACACACTCACGGTAGCAAAGTTGTTGTTGAGGGAATTGATACCGAGATTCAGTTTTCCGACCTCTTTGGAATCAGATAGAAGAGCACAGTTCCACAGTGAGATCATGAAGATGCTTTGCACAGCTTTGAATGTAGACCAAAGACTCCATTGTAGCTTTCGACCAGAGGCATTGATTTCATAACTCTGCACACATGATTTAAGCAAAACTACACATGCAGACTTTTGATATGGTGCACGTTAACCCCTAATGCATCACTTTATACGTGAACCAATTCATGATGCATTATCTAAAACACATTTTTGATTTAACACTACATTGATCTTCATAACTGACATAATTAAATTTCTATTCGCACTAATATATGCTGCTTTGTTAAAGGCCTATCTAGCAATGGTCCCTCCACAATTCTTGTATGGTGCAGAGGTACTCTATTTAAGTGGTAAGAATGGATGGGACAAAGAGGAGGGAAATATTCTTAAAAGCTTGTTCTCACTGCCTAGATCGTCCATGGTACAAGCAGCGAGATTAGAATTGGGAATCACATCATGGGGTATAACAGCCTGTATGTCTTTATTAGGTTTCTGGCAGCGGGTAGGATCAGGTGAGGACCAAAAAATTCACAGTGGTGTAAAAATGAAATTGACAACAGTGAGCTGACCTGGGCAAAAGAGACTAGAGCCTCAATTAATGAAGCGTATGGTGCGCGTTGGAAGGCGCTACTGCTCTCCCTCCTGGGTAGAGCGGTGCTTTTTAAAATGATGGCCCTTCCCCGGTTTCTGTACGCACTTCAAAATGCGATGGATCCTGTGCCGGCTCCCTACTTCAAGGACATAGAGGCCCTGCAGTGGCAGCTTCTGTGGGACGGTAAGCCCCGCATTGCGTATTCTAAACTCACTCTTCCTTGGTATGATGGGGGGGTAGGATTGCCGGATCTACGTAAATATTACTGGGCTTCGCAGTCGGCAGCGGTGAACCACGCTGTTTATGGACTCACCGGAGAGCCGGGTTACGCCATGGACCGCTGGCAGGTGCCAGGGGGTGACTTTACTAGAGTGCTGTATGCCCGGCCTCACCGGTTCCCCCTAGCGTGACCCACGGCACATGCTGTTCAGGTGTGGCATGCAGCTAATAGACATCTCCAGTGGGAGGGGAAGCTCACACTAGCAACGCCACTGTGGAGTTTGGAGAAGCTGGGAAGTCTATGAAAGTCTAAAGGTTTTGACAAATGGGACCTCATTGGGGTCACACAGATTAAGGATGTCTGGGGAGGGGGCATGGTCGACACATTTCACTCCCTTCAGCAACAATACCACCTTCACAATCATGAACACTACCTCTACCTTCAGATCAGCCAAGCATTGCTCACACATATCCCCAAAGGCACGGTACTTCCCGACGCACCCTCCCCTCGAAGACCGGGTGTTAGACGTCACCTCCATGAGAAGACCATCTCCTTATTATACAGAAAACTCATAAATAATATGGAGGACCCGTTGGCACTTCTAAAATCGCACTGGAATGAGGATGGGCTGGAGTTGGACAAGGAGGATTGGCGGGAGGCGGTTTCCTCTCCGCGGGTGGTAGCGATACAGATGCGGCTCAGATTGGTACAATTAAAGATACTGCACAGGTCGTATGTCACCGGGCCGTGTCTGGTCAGGATGGGTCATTCGGAGGGTGGGGAGTGCAGGAGGGGATGTGGGGAACTTTGAAGGTTTATACATATATTGTGGCACTGTACGGTGGTGCAGACGTACTGGGGGAAGATACACTACAAATTACAAGAGGTCCTGGCGGTGGAGATTAGCCCGGAGGCCCGTAGGTGTATCTTGAATGTGTGGAAGCCCACAGATCTAAATGCACATAGGAAGCAGTGGGCGACACTGGCATGCATGATTGCAAAGCGTAATATTGCTCAGTTGTGGGGAGCTAGCCAGCCACCCCGGATTGAAAAGTAAGTGGACGATCTGGATTGGTGCATGTTCAGAGAACGATCAGTGTATGTGGCCAGGGGATGCCCAGAGAAGAGAAGTGAGGGAAGTTTTGGGAGGCTTGGAATCATTACCGTGGAGATATCTGTATGCCCCCGATATGCCCAGAAGATGTGGAGGTTCACAAGTCCCCTTGATCCATTTTCACTATTCTGTATTATTTCCTTTTTGACGTATGGAATGCAATTATGAAACTTTGGTAAAGCTCAAATGTCACCTGATGTTTTCTTTTTGTGGTTTTCTTAATAAAAATTTTAGAAAATTAAATGAAGAGTATGGTTTGTTAAAGCTAAAATTGTGCCCTCAGTCCCTCTACTTAAAGATAGATGAGAAAGAACTTAGGACACTGGGAATAGAAGTGTCTTGAACCCATGACCAGGAGTACCTCTTACGGAAAAGCTCAGTTTCCCATATGGCCTCAGCATGAAAAAATTATTTACATTACCCCTATATCGACAGGCTACCTAGCTGCCTGATAAGGCGTGAAGTGCTAAGACTGAGAATTGGGATAAATCCTTGCTATGCGATCAAAGGGGTAAAACACTTAATGATAATCAGCAATGGAAAATGCACCTGCACTTTAGGTACTACCTGTGATATTTTACATATATTAATAGATTGCTTGAAGATTTTAGATATACGAAGAGAGATTTTATGTCTGATTTAAAAAATATATGATATTAAAAACAGGATGCAAGCTGTAAACCTCTTAGTGGGAATGATGAATTTAGATATAGCCTGTGCCACTGGCAAATACATAAATAAAGTTAAAGAGTTCCTTAAATGTAAAGAATACTGATGACATTTAGATCTTTTAAGTTGCAAGGAGAATGAGTTATTAATGGATAGAAGTATTGTGTGAGACATACTTGAAGCCCTATGTGCCTTAAAAATGGAATAGTTGGCTTTAACACATTTTAAGATGATATTTATCTTCCATTTTAAAGATACATGAATTACAGGCTTAAGAAGGTGTATTATATATTCTATGATTCTGACTTGCTTATTTTATTGAATGACTAGCAGCCCGCCCCATCGTTGCCTGGGGCAGAAAGGGGCTGGGGGCAGTACACCCGCTCCCGCCCGACCCCCTCGCGTCCCGACCCGACCCCCTCCCGTCCCGACTCCCTCCCGCCCCCACTCCTCCCGCCTGCCCCTCAGTGCACACCCGCTCCCCTCCCGTCCCGACTTCCTCCGGTCCCGACTTCCTCCAGCTCCGACTCCCTCCCGCCCGGACTCCCTCCCGCCCTGACTCCCTCCCGCCCTCATTTCAATGTTTGTTAATACATTACCTGAGCTGCCGCTCCGCTCCTCTTCGCCATGACGCGCCAAGATGCAAGTTCTCTCTCAATGTTTACATTACCTGAGCTGCCGCTCCGCTCCTCTTCGCCATGACGCGCCCACGCTCCTCAGCTCCATGTCCGCCGCGATTTCAATGTTTACATTACGCTCCTCAGCTCCATGTCCGCCGCTCCAACACGTCATCATCAGGCACGTCGTCGCGTCACGGCCAGCGCTAGGTCCCGGCCGGCGCTACTTTCAGGGGACTACTTTGTTTACAAATTTAATTTTTTTAATGTACTTTTTTTTAAAATTTATATAGCCTATGTCCATCTACACACCCTGACATTTTCATAGATGTATCGGGTGTGTAGATTGGCGCTGTGGTTCCCGAGTTTACCTTGCCAAAAGGTGCAAGTTCTCTCTTTATAATAGTAGTATAGATATGCTGCTTATTGTATACTTTTATGGTTGCAAAAAACGAATAAAGTTTTTTATTGATTGACATAGTAATATGCTGCTATGGTACTACATTTCTAATGACTACAAGTCAATAAATTCCTTTAAATATGTGGGTGCTGGCTATCTGTGATTATAATGCACCCCTACAATTTTCAGAATGACATGACGCTCCATCACCTGTCAACCAAGATGTTGGGTGAGAGCTTCCTTGGCAGAAAGGATTTTCTCACACAGTGGTGGCTGGGATGTCTCGAGGGTGGTGAGACAGGGGCACATAAAAAAATAAACAATAAAAGGCACCTACTTTTTCTAAAAAGGTGACGTCCTCCTTGATCCCTCTCTCCTCGAGGCAGGCAGACTCTTGACACCCAAGCGAATCCTGGCACTGCTCTCACACAGTATGAGAGCAACGCTAGGATTGGTGGGAGCGGCCTATATCAGCGCTCACAAGAGCACTGCAGGCCTTTGCTTTCCCTAACCCAGCTGTCTTAAGATGCTGGCTTAGAGAGGTTTAAAATGCGCATGCCTGACTGGCTGTCGCAAGATGACAGGCCAAAAGACATGCACATTTTAAATTTGAGAGAAAAAACTCACTGCCGCCACTCAGCAGCAATGACCACACCCCGTCCAGATGCTCAGTTCGGGACAGATGCTGAAAAAACAAATGGTAATAAAAAATCTTTATTACCAATTTATTTTACAGCTCTTGCCTGGGGCTTTTGTTTGTGGGGTGACGCTCCTCCGCTCAAAAGGAGGAGCTGGTCCTGTTGCCACACCTTATCTCTTGCCACCCCAGGCAAATGTCTGGTTGTGCAAGGTTAGAGGGTGGGCTCTGACCATCACTATTTGCACAAAGTTAAAACTGTTGTTCCAACTTTTAAAGTATTTCAACTAAGCAAGTGAATTAAAAAAAAACTCCACACAAACCTTCACCTTTGTCCTCAGGCTACAGGCAAAAAAATATGGGACAAGCTTCACCATCCATCAACTTAAGGCAACCATGACCTCTTTCTCTTCAGGCCAGAATAAAAACACACCCGTTCTGTTAGCATCTCCCCCACAACACCTGACATCTAGGAAGCATAGAGTAAGTGGTCATCTTGTATGTGTTCTATGTTTCTTACTAAGTCGAAGATTTATGAAATCTGGACTAACAGAATTGAGCATTGTGGTCCTGATTTACAAAGCTGTATGCGCCTGTAAATATGATTTACATGCAAGCAGCCTTTTCCACAAATGCAAAACAACTTTTAGAATTCATACAAATCATTTGGTATTCATAAAAGAATTTACGAATGCAGAGGTTTCCAGTTAAGTACTTCCGCTCCTGAGGGCAAGAAGTGGGTGTTCTATGGCCAGAATACCCTGGAGGTTTTTGAACTTCAAGAATCGTACACATTTTTGGGTAATAACACGTGTTTTCAATCCTTTCACACCCTGGATGTTTACTTCTCTCAGGAGCAGGAAAAAATCCCTTTCGTTTTGGCTGCACTTCAGAACGAGGTGTAGCATGTTCATACCACAGTGCTATAGTAGGTTCATGTGTACTTATTTTACCAATCAGATATCTCAGAAGAGCATTGTGTGCGGTCAATGATCACCATGCATAACACACATGAAGATATTTACTCCTTTAAGGGGCAGAAGTAAATTCCTCTCCAATGAGAGGGAAAAAAGACACCCACAAAATTAGTGTGGATGTAAGTGAAGGGGTTATCTGTGGGTAGACACTTTTCCCAGTAGAGAGAAAAAAATGAGCAGGTGTGTTTGGACTTGTTCTTTGTCTCAAAAATGTACATGTGTATATATCTGCATGTGAAGAAAATCTGAAAACCGTTCCAGGGTTATGCATGAAAGGATGGGACTAATGCAAGTTTTGAGGGTGTAACCAGGAATCGTTTTGTGAATTACCCACAATTGCAAAATCTGCAAAGTTGGGCTGTAGCAAACCTGCAGGTGCAGATTTCTGACAGTTTTTAACTATGAGGGCCTTATCCTTTCATTCTGTATCTTGTGCTCATCGACCAGATCTCCTCATCGCTTCTTCTAAACCCCCCCGCCCACTCCTCAAACCCCGACCAAGCAGCCATTAACCTCACCCAATGGCTCTCCAACAGCGCCGACATCCTAGCACCGTTGAAAAAACGTCAAATCAAACTAGTCAGCAAAAATGCCTCCTGGTTCAACGATGATCTTAAGAAATCGAAGAAACTCTGTCGCTCCCTGGAGAAGGCCTGGAAAAAAAGACCCAAACACCAGCACCAGGGACGCCTTCAAAACCGCCACCCGCATACACCACCAACTAATCCGGTCTGCCAAGAAAGCCGCATTCAAAGACCGACTAGATAACAACGCCCACAACAGCAAGGAATTATTCAACATCGTCAAAGAATTTACCAACCCATCAGCCAACTCCAACGACATCACCCCCTCCCAAGCCCTCTGCGACTCCCTAGCTTCCTTCTTCCACAACAAAATCGCTGACATCCACAACAGCTTCGACAACCGACCCGGAGACCAACCCACCCAACCTGCTGCAGGACCTTCACCCCCCTTGAACATCCTTAACGACTGGAACCCAATCTCCACTGAGGACACCATCCGCCTGATGAACTCCATCCACTCAGTATCCCCAACTGACCCATGCCCTCACCACATCTTCAACAAAGCGAACTCCATCATAGCACCACACCTCCGAGATGTCATCAACTGCTCCCTCAACTCCGCCACCTTCCCGGAAAGCTGGAAACACGCTGAACTCAGCGCCCTTCTGAAAAAACCCACAGCTGACCCCACCAAACTCAAAAACTACCGCCCCATCTCGCTTCTTCCATTCCCGGCCAAAGTCATCGAGAAAGCTGTCAACAACCAGCTCGCCACCTTCCTCGAAACCAACAAATCCCTCGACTCCTCACAGTCCGGCTTCCGAGCCAAACACACACTGAGACCGCACTTATCGCAGCAACAGACGACATTCGAACCCTACTGGACAATGGAGACACAGTCGCCCTCATCCTCCTCGACCTCTCCGCTGCCTTCGACACAGTCTGTCATAGCACCCTTCTACAGCGCCTAAAACACGTCGGAATCCAAGGAAATATTTACAACAAGGGGTGGTGAGGGACAGAGTCTCTGAATTAAGCAGAAAGCTCTCACCCAGTCAAGAGATCAGGGCTAGATCCAACACCGTTTTTTAGCTCACTGCACCATCCCAGTTTCAGAACCTGGCTGTATGCAAATTAGTCTGTTCCTGTCCCAGTGCATGATGGGAACAGGGCAAACCAAACTACAAAAGCCAATTCTTACACTGGGAAGGAAACAAGCTCCCGGGGACCGGTTTCTGGCATTACAGCCGTCTTCGGCCCGGTTTGCTTGAATCCTGATGGTGCAATGAGCAAGGGTCTCACATCTGAGAATACCCTTCCACGCTTAGGGTGGACAAAAATATTTACAACAAGGGGTGGTGAGGGACAGAGTCTCTGAATTAAGCAGAAAGCTCTCACCCAGTCAAGAGATCAGGGCTAGATCCAACACCGTTTTTTAGCTCACTGCACCATCCCAGTTTCAGAACCTGGCTGTATGCAAATTAGTCTGTTCCTGTCCCAGTGCATGATGGGAACAGGGCAAACCAAACTACAAAAGCCAATTCTTACACTGGGAAGGAAACAAGCTCCCGGGGACCGGTTTCTGGCATTACAGCCGTCTTCGGCCCGGTTTGCTTGAATCCTGATGGTGCAATGAGCAAGGGTCTCACATCTGAGAATACCCTTCCACGCTTAGGGTGGACAAAAATATTTACAACAAGGGGTGGTGAGGGACAGAGTCTCTGAATTAAGCAGAAAGCTCTCACCCAGTCAAGAGATCAGGGCTAGATCCAACACCGTTTTTTAGCTCACTGCACCATCCCAGTTTCAGAACCTGGCTGTATGCAAATTAGTCTGTTCCTGTCCCAGTGCATGATGGGAACAGGGCAAACCAAACTACAAAAGCCAATTCTTACACTGGGAAGGAAACAAGCTCCCGGGGACCGGTTTCTGGCATTACAGCCGTCTTCGGCCCGGTTTGCTTGAATCCTGATGGTGCAATGAGCAAGGGTCTCACATCTGAGAATACCCTTCCACGCTTAGGGTGGACAAAAATATTTACAACAAGGGGTGGTGAGGGACAGAGTCTCTGAATTAAGCAGAAAGCTCTCACCCAGTCAAGAGATCAGGGCTAGATCCAACACTGTTTTTTAGCTCACTGCACCATCCCAGTTTCAGAACCTGGCTGTATGCAAATTAGTCTGTTCCTGTCCCAGTGCATGATGGGAACAGGGCAAACCAAACTACAAAAGCCAATTCTTACACTGGGAAGGAAACAAGCTCCCGGGGACCGGTTTCTGGCATTACAGCCGTCTTCGGCCCGGTTTGCTTGAATCCTGATGGTGCAATGAGCAAGGGTCTCACATCTGAGAATACCCTTCCACGCTTAGGGTGGACAAAAAGAGTGGTCTGCTCAATTCAGACACTCTGTTCATCAACACCCCCTTTTGTAAATCGATTTTGGCCACTATAGGTGTGGCAGGGTATACTCAGACATGAGTCCCTTTCTCACTGCTCCATCAGGATTCAAGCAAGCCGGGCCGAAGAGGCTGAAATGCCAGAAACCGGTCCCCGGTAGCTTGTCTCCTTTCTGGTAAAGAATTGGCTTGGTAGTTTAGTCTGCCCTGTTCCCATGATGCACTGGGCCAGGGACAGACTGATTTGCATATAGCCAGGTTCTGAGCTGGGATGGGGCAGTGAGATAAATAACGGTGATTGGTCAAGCCCTGATCTTTGGACTGGGTAAGAGTGGTCTGCTCAATTCAGACACTCTGTTCATCACCACCCCCTTTTGTAAATCGATTTTGGCCACTATAGGTGTGGCAGGGTATACTCAGACATGAGTCCCTTTCTCACTGCTCCATCAGGATTCAAGCAAGCCGGGCCGAAGAGGCTGAAATGCCAGAAACCGGTCCCCGGTAGCTTGTCTCCTTTCTGGTAAAGAATTGGCTTGGTAGTTTAGTCTGCCCTGTTCCCATGATGCACTGGGCCAGGGACAGACTGATTTGCATATAGCCAGGTTCTGAGCTGGGATGGGGCAGTGAGATAAATAACGGTGATGGATCAAGCCCTGATCTTTGGACTGGGTAAGAGTGGTCTGCTCAATTCAGACACTCTGTTCATCACCACCCCCTTTTGTAAATCGATTTTGGCCACTATAGGTGTGGCAGGGTATACTCAGACATGAGTCCCTTTCTCACTGCTCCATCAGGATTCAAGCAAGCCGGGCCGAAGAGGCTGAAATGCCAGAAACCGGTCCCCGGTAGCTTGTCTCCTTTCTGGTAAAGAATTGGCTTGGTAGTTTAGTCTGCCCTGTTCCCATGATGCACTGGGCCAGGGACAGACTGATTTGCATACAGCCAGGTTCTGAGCTGGGATGGGGCAGTGAGATAAATAACGGTGATGGATCAAGCCCTGATCTTTGGACTGGGTAAGAGTGGTCTGCTCAATTCAGACACTCTGTTCATCACCACCCCCTTTTTAAATCGATTTTGGCCACTATAGGTGTGGCAGGGTATACTCAGACATGAGTCCCTTTCTCACTGCTCCATCAGGATTCAAGCAAGCCGGGCCGAAGAGGCTGAAATGCCAGAAACCGGTCCCTGGTAGCTTGTCTCCTTTCTGGTAAAGAATTGGCTTGGTAGTTTAGTCTGCCCTGTTCCCATGATGCACTGGGCCAGGGACAGACTGATTTGCATATAGCCAGGTTCTGAGCTGGGATGGGGCAGTGAGATAAATAACGGTGATGGATCAAGCCCTGATCTTTGGACTGGGTAAGAGTGGTCTGCTCAATTCAGACACTCTGTTCATCACCACCCCCTTTTGTAAATCGATTTTGGCCACTATAGGTGTGGCAGGGTATACTCAGACATGAGTCCCTTTCTCACTGCTCCATCAGGATTCAAGCAAGCCGGGCCGAAGAGGCTGAAATGCCAGAAACCGGTCCCCGGTAGCTTGTCTCCTTTCTGGTAAAGAATTGGCTTGGTAGTTTAGTCTGCCCTGTTCCCATGATGCACTGGGCCAGGGACAGACTGATTTGCATATAGCCAGGTTCTGAGCTGGGATGGGGCAGTGAGATAAATAACGGTGATGGATCAAGCCCTGATCTTTGGACTGGGTAAGAGTGGTCTGCTCAATTCAGACACTCTGTTCATCACCACCCCCTTTTGTAAATCGATTTTGGCCACTATAGGTGTGGCAGGGTATACTCAGACATGAGTCCCTTTCTCACTGCTCCATCAGGATTCAAGCAAGCCGGGCCGAAGAGGCTGAAATGCCAGAAACCGGTCCCCGGTAGCTTGTCTCCTTTCTGGTAAAGAATTGGCTTGGTAGTTTAGTCTGCCCTGTTCCCATGATGCACTGGGCCAGGGACAGACTGATTTGCATATAGCCAGGTTCTGAGCTGGGATGGGGCAGTGAGATAAATAACGGTGATGGATCAAGCCCTGATCTTTGGACTGGGTAAGAGTGGTCTGCTCAATTCAGACACTCTGTTCATCACCACCCCCTTTTGTAAATCGATTTTGGCCACTATAGGTGTGGCAGGGTATACTCAGACATGAGTCCCTTTCTCACTGCTCCATCAGGATTCAAGCAAGCCGGGCCGAAGAGGCTGAAATGCCAGAAACCGGTCCCCGGTAGCTTGTCTCCTTTCTGGTAAAGAATTGGCTTGGTAGTTTAGTCTGCCCTGTTCCCATGATGCACTGGGCCAGGGACAGACTGATTTGCATATAGCCAGGTTCTGAGCTGGGATGGGGCAGTGAGATAAATAACGGTGATGGATCAAGCCCTGATCTTTGGACTGGGTAAGAGTGGTCTGCTCAATTCAGACACTCTGTTCATCACCACCCCCTTTTTAAATCGATTTTGGCCACTATAGGTGTGGCAGGGTATACTCAGACATGAGTCCCTTTCTCACTGCTCCATCAGGATTCAAGCAAGCCGGGCCGAAGAGGCTGAAATGCCAGAAACCGGTCCCCGGTAGCTTGTCTCCTTTCTGGTAAAGAATTGGCTTGGTAGTTTAGTCTGCCCTGTTCCCATGATGCACTGGGCCAGGGACAGACTGATTTGCATATAGCCAGGTTCTGAGCTGGGATGGGGCAGTGAGATAAATAACGGTGATGGATCAAGCCCTGATCTTTGGACTGGGTAAGAGTGGTCTGCTCAATTCAGACACTCTGTTCATCACCACCCCCTTTTGTAAATCGATTTTGGCCACTATAGGTGTGGCAGGGTATACTCAGACATGAGTCCCTTTCTCACTGCTCCATCAGGATTCAAGCAAGCCGGGCCGAAGAGGCTGAAATGCCAGAAACCGGTCCCCGGTAGCTTGTCTCCTTTCTGGTAAAGAATTGGCTTGGTAGTTTAGTCTGCCCTGTTCCCATGATGCACTGGGCCAGGGACAGACTGATTTGCATATAGCCAGGTTCTGAGCTGGGATGGGGCAGTGAGATAAATAACGGTGATGGATCAAGCCCTGATCTTTGGACTGGGTAAGAGTGGTCTGCTCAATTCAGACACTCTGTTCATCACCACCCCCTTTTGTAAATCGATTTTGGCCACTATAGGTGTGGCAGGGTATACTCAGACATGAGTCCCTTTCTCACTGCTCCATCAGGATTCAAGCAAGCCGGGCCGAAGAGGCTGAAATGCCAGAAACCGGTCCCCGGTAGCTTGTCTCCTTTCTGGTAAAGAATTGGCTTGGTAGTTTAGTCTGCCCTGTTCCCATGATGCACTGGGCCAGGGACAGACTGATTTGCATATAGCCAGGTTCTGAGCTGGGATGGGGCAGTGAGATAAATAACGGTGATGGATCAAGCCCTGATCTTTGGACTGGGTAAGAGTGGTCTGCTCAATTCAGACACTCTGTTCATCACCACCCCCTTTTGTAAATCGATTTTGGCCACTATAGGTGTGGCAGGGTATACTCAGACATGAGTCCCTTTCTCACTGCTCCATCAGGATTCAAGCAAGCCGGGCCGAAGAGGCTGAAATGCCAGAAACCGGTCCCCGGTAGCTTGTCTCCTTTCTGGTAAAGAATTGGCTTGGTAGTTTAGTCTGCCCTGTTCCCATGATGCACTGGGCCAGGGACAGATTGATTTGCATATAGCCAGGTTCTGAGCTGGGATGGGGCAGTGAGATAAATAACGGTGATGGATCAAGCCCTGATCTTTGGACTGGGTAAGAGTGGTCTGCTCAATTCAGACACTCTGTTCATCACCACCCCCTTTTGTAAATCGATTTTGGCCACTATAGGTGTGGCAGGGTATACTCAGACATGAGTCCCTTTCTCACTGCTCCATCAGGATTCAAGCAAGCCGGGCCGAAGAGGCTGAAATGCCAGAAACCGGTCCCCGGTAGCTTGTCTCCTTTCTGGTAAAGAATTGGCTTGGTAGTTTAGTCTGCCCTGTTCCCATGATGCACTGGGCCAGGGACAGACTGATTTGCATATAGCCAGGTTCTGAGCTGGGATGGGGCAGTGAGATAAATAACGGTGATGGATCAAGCCCTGATCTTTGGACTGGGTAAGAGTCGTCTGCTCAATTCAGACACTCTGTTCATCACCACCCCCTTTTGTAAATCGATTTTGGCCACTATAGGTGTGGCAGGGTATACTCAGACATGAGTCCCTTTCTCACTGCTCCATCAGGATTCAAGCAAGCCGGGCCGAAGAGGCTGAAATGCCAGAAACCGGTCCCCGGTAGCTTGTCTCCTTTCTGGTAAAGAATTGGCTTGGTAGTTTAGTCTGCCCTGTTCCCATGATGCACTGGGCCAGGGACAGACTGATTTGCATATAGCCAGGTTCTGAGCTGGGATGGGGCAGTGAGATAAATAACGGTGATGGATCAAGCCCTGATCTTTGGACTGGGTAAGAGTGGTCTGCTCAATTCAGACACTCTGGTCATCACCACCCCCTTTTGTAAATCGATTTTGGCCACTATAGGTGTGGCAGGGTATACTCAGACATGAGTCCCTTTCTCACTGCTCCATCAGGATTCAAGCAAGCCGGGCCGAAGAGGCTGAAATGCCAGAAACCGGTCCCCGGTAGCTTGTCTCCTTTCTGGTAAAGAATTGGCTTGGTAGTTTAGTCTGCCCTGTTCCCATGATGCACTGGGCCAGGGACAGACTGATTTGCATATAGCCAGGTTCTGAGCTGGGATGGGGCAGTGAGATAAATAACGGTGATGGATCAAGCCCTGATCTTTGGACTGGGTAAGAGTGGTCTGCTCAATTCAGACACTCTGTTCATCACCACCCCCTTTTGTAAATCGATTTTGGCCACTATAGGTGTGGCAGGGTATACTCAGACATGAGTCCCTTTCTCACTGCTCCATCAGGATTCAAGCAAGCCGGGCCGAAGAGGCTGAAATGCCAGAAACCGGTCCCCGGTAGCTTGTCTCCTTTCTGGTAAAGAATTGGCTTGGTAGTTTAGTCTGCCCTGTTCCCATGATGCACTGGGCCAGGGACAGACTGATTTGCATATAGCCAGGTTCTGAGCTGGGATGGGGCAGTGAGATAAATAACGGTGATGGATCAAGCCCTGATCTTTGGACTGGGTAAGAGTCGTCTGCTCAATTCAGACACTCTGTTCATCACCACCCCCTTTTGTAAATCGATTTTGGCCACTATAGGTGTGGCAGGGTATACTCAGACATGAGTCCCTTTCTCACTGCTCCATCAGGATTCAAGCAAGCCGGGCCGAAGAGGCTGAAATGCCAGAAACCGGTCCCCGGTAGCTTGTCTCCTTTCTGGTAAAGAATTGGCTTGGTAGTTTAGTCTGCCCTGTTCCCATGATGCACTGGGCCAGGGACAGACTGATTTGCATATAGCCAGGTTCTGAGCTGGGATGGGGCAGTGAGATAAATAACGGTGATGGATCAAGCCCTGATCTTTGGACTGGGTAAGAGTGGTCTGCTCAATTCAGACACTCTGGTCATCACCACCCCCTTTTGTAAATCGATTTTGGCCACTATAGGTGTGGCAGGGTATACTCAGACATGAGTCCCTTTCTCACTGCTCCATCAGGATTCAAGCAAGCCGGGCCGAAGAGGCTGAAATGCCAGAAACCGGTCCCCGGTAGCTTGTCTCCTTTCTGGTAAAGAATTGGCTTGGTAGTTTAGTCTGCCCTGTTCCCATGATGCACTGGGCCAGGGACAGACTGATTTGCATATAGCCAGGTTCTGAGCTGGGATGGGGCAGTGAGATAAATAACGGTGATGGATCAAGCCCTGATCTTTGGACTGGGTAAGAGTGGTCTGCTCAATTCAGACACTCTGTTCATCACCACCCCCTTTTGTAAATCGATTTTGGCCACTATAGGTGTGGCAGGGTATACTCAGACATGAGTCCCTTTCTCACTGCTCCATCAGGATTCAAGCAAGCCGGGCCGAAGAGGCTGAAATGCCAGAAACCGGTCCCCGGTAGCTTGTCTCCTTTCTGGTAAAGAATTGGCTTGGTAGTTTAGTCTGCCCTGTTCCCATGATGCACTGGGCCAGGGACAGACTGATTTGCATATAGCCAGGTTCTGAGCTGGGATGGGGCAGTGAGATAAATAACGGTGATGGATCAAGCCCTGATCTTTGGACTGGGTAAGAGTGGTCTGCTCAATTCAGACACTCTGTTCATCACCACCCCCTTTTGTAAATCGATTTTGGCCACTATAGGTGTGGCAGGGTATACTCAGACATGAGTCCCTTTCTCACTGCTCCATCAGGATTCAAGCAAGCCGGGCCGAAGAGGCTGAAATGCCAGAAACCGGTCCCCGGTAGCTTGTCTCCTTTCTGGTAAAGAATTGGCTTGGTAGTTTAGTCTGCCCTGTTCCCATGATGCACTGGGCCAGGGACAGACTGATTTGCATATAGCCAGGTTCTGAGCTGGGATGGGGCAGTGAGATAAATAACGGTGATGGATCAAGCCCTGATCTTTGGACTGGGTAAGAGTGGTCTGCTCAATTCAGACACTCTGTTCATCACCACCCCCTTTTGTAAATGGAATCCAAGGAAAAGCATTGGAATGGATCACCTCGTTCCTCACCGGAAGAACCCAGAGAGTCCGCCTCCCACCATTCAAGTCAGAGGCCTCTGAAGTCATCTGCGGCGTGCCTCAAGGATCGTCACTCAGCCCCACCCTCTTCAACGTTTACATGAGCCCCCTTGCGGCCATCGCTCGCCAACACAATCTCAACATCATCTCCTACGCTGACGACACTCAACTGATCCTCTCACTCACCAAAGACCCTAACACCGCCAAAACCAACTTACACGAAGGAATGAAAGAAGTAGCCGAGTGGATGAAGCACAGCCGTCTGAAACTGAACTCAGACAAAACAGAAGTCCTCATCCTAGGCACCTCCCCCTCCGCCTGGGATGACTCTTGGTGGCCAGAGGCCCTTGGAAAAGCACCCATCCCGACGGACCACGCACGAAACCTGGGCGTCATCCTGGACTCCTCACTCTCGATGACCAGACAAGTCAACGCCGTTTCATCATCCTGCTTCAACATTCTTCGCATGCTCAAAAAAACATTCCGCTGGATCCCCACCGAAACTAGAAAAACGGTCACCCACGCACTGGTCATGAGCCGCCTGGACTACGGAAACACCCTATACGCAGGTACCACCGTTAAACTCCAGAAAAAACTCCAACGCATCCAGAACGCTTCAGCCAGACTCATACTAGACATCCCGCGCAAAGAACACATCTCTGATCACCTGAAGGGCCTCCACTGGCTCCCCGTCAATAAGAGGATTACTTTCCGCCTCCTGACCCACGCTCACAAAGCACTTTACGACCTTGGACCCGAATGCCTCAACACACGCTTCTCCTTCTACACGCCCCCCCGCCAGCTGCGATCTTCCAACCAAGCCCTTGCTATCGTACCTCGCATCAACAAAACCACCATGGGGGGTAGATCCTTCTCCTACCTGGCAGCTAAGACCTGGAACTCACTTCCCACTCACCTTCGTCTCACTCAGAACCACCTAGCATTCAGAAAGCAACTTAAAACTTGGATATTCGACAAGTAGTTCCCCACCCTTCTTCAAGCGCCTGAGACCCTCTGGGTATATAGCGCGCGATATAAATAATTTGACTTGACTTGACTTGACTTGTAAGGCATTGCTAGGACTGGAATGTGGGCAACTGTCCCTGTCATGCACATAGAGCAGTGGTGGCATCCTACAATGTTTTATAAATCCACAGATGTGACCAGAGACCTTTTATCTGAGCCACTGGAGTTGAGGCTACTGGAACACTCGTGTAAAATTCAATTTACCCAGGTCCTAGTGCTAACATCCCAAGTCTATGTTGTGAGTGTTGTATGATACCTGACGTGTGCTTGAGTGAACCAGTGTCATGGAGTCCTGTGGGATCCATTTTGTATGTCTCTTGCCTAGCCTCATTCACAATCTATGGCGTAACAGTAGGACCCACAACCCCTGTGGTGAGGGGGCAGGAGTTCCAGGGGGTCCCCTCCGGCACTGTGCACGGGCCCCCGGCCTGAGGGCTCCTGACTGGGTCTGCCATTGTGCACAAGATGGAGGTGAGGTTGGGTTCCTAGCTGTTTGAAGGCATCGGACTCTCCAGGTTGCAGTGCCAAAAGGGACCTGCGAAATCATAGCTTCTCAGTGCCATCACACTAAGAACTGCTTCTGCTGTGATCCAAAGAAGTGCAACAGTGGCTCAACCCATGCTGCTGAAACCAAAATAAGTGCAACTGTGGCTCTTTTCATGCTGCTAAGGCTTATAGAGATTGGTGTGAATAACTTGCACCACTGCACCACGATTTAGCACCCCCTGAAACAGAATCCAAGTGAGTCTATCACTCAGAAGTGGTTATGAGTGTGGCCATGACAAGATCTGCCCTGTGGGGCCACCACAACTCCCAGGTTGCCTGAATCATTGACCCAAAGGGTCTTTGATATTGGCTCCTGCCACTATCCCGAACAGCAACCTCGCTGCGAGAGGAGGCGGTTTCGTCTCACCCAAAGTGTGGTTTGTCACCTAGAAGTGAGAGAAAATCTGCCTGGGTCATTATTAATTTCACCTAGTTTTGGCGTCTAATATGATATTTCCCTTTTTTGTACCTAGTTTTGGTGTGTAATATGGTACTTTTCTTTTTAAAAATAAGCACTGGGTTGGACAATCAGTTATTGCTCTGCTGAGTGACTGTTGGAGTTCTAAGCTTCAGCACCTCCAGTGTATTTTCCTATGATTGATTGCCATTGCTACCACTCATAGTCAAAAGCTGAAGGTGTTTTACTTGGCTGGATTTGCAGAGCATAGTAGATCCGACCCTGGCATATCCGATGCCAACATCCTCAACCCACATAGTTGATCCCCAGTGGCACTTGCTACCCCCTGGTCTCCATGAACAGCGTTTGACAGTCTTTAACCCCTTCGCTGCGGCGGCTATTCCGCCGCAGCGCTAAGGGGGTGGGGCGGCCGCGCGGCGGTTCCGTGCTTGTGACGGAACCGCTCCGTCACGGCTCGCGGGTGAGCTGTGCTTGTGACGGAACGGTTCCGTCACGAACCTGCCCGCCCATTAAATCGTCAGCGCAGGTGCGGAATGCGCGCCGCGCAGGCGCGGCGAGCGGGCCGTGACGGAACACGTTCCGTCAAAAGCACAGCTCACCCGAGGCTCGTGACGGAACGGTTCCGTCACAAGCATGCAAGGGGTTAAAATAAAAAAAAATGATTTTCTTTTGTGTGTCTTTATGGTGTCCATTTTGGGGAGGTCTTCACCAAGCAGCAGCCCATGCAGGTAAGAGCGGTGCGTCGGTGAGGCCGGGTGGGGGGGGATTTCAGGGGATGATGCAGAGGGAAAAATAAATAACTAATTTTCCCTTGTCATCGTCCGTCAAACTCCCCCAACCCCACCCGGCCCCACCGCTCTTACCTGTACACCAGTGAATAATGGACAGAATAATGTGTTAAAACCCAAAAAAAAGAATTTACCAATGCAATTTACATAGCTTCAAATATGCACTTACTGGTTCTGCAATGCTAAAGTTGTCAAGTGAGTGAATTGTTTTATTGTGTATGCTACTAAGCGCACCAAAATCAGACAGGCATAAAAAATTATGTGGCAGTATACACCCTACAATTCTATTTTTTGCCTATTGAAAACTAAATATAGGTAAATACCAATAAGAATGGAAAATACGAATTATAAATAAACAGGCGGAATGTAAACAATACTAGAAGACTGGGAAGTTGAATGATAGCACGAAGCACATGTGGTCACTGTCTTATTTACAGAATTAGTAAATGATCTACAAATGTGTTTTAAGATAAGCACAAGGAAGTTCTTTCTATTTTTTTATTGTTTTACAGACTTACTCATAGAGTTAGTTACTTAACAGATCGAGCCTATCACATCGCATATCGTTCGGGGAACTAAGCATCACAATCTTAAAATATGTGTTGACTGAGTAAAAATGTATCTGTGGTGTATGTAAAATAGACAACATTGTTTGTGTACTTGCTGTCTGTACGGTTTTCCCTTACCCACTGATCCAGCGCTCTGGGCCAACCCTCTTACCATTCGTCCTCCAATAGAGCTTTTCTTTCCCGCCTGAGAGGTGATGGGAGTTAACATTACAGCAATCCATTTCTTTTTTTTTGGAAAACTTTTTATTAATCAGCACCAGCGTATCAATCACACTACAGAGGAGTAAGAATGGGATCAAAAGTTGACAATAGGTTACATCAAGTAGTACAAAAATGTAATTTGGAAGGTCTAGGGCGAGGGGGTTCAGCTCCAATGGGGGAGAGAGGTGGCTGACATATATCTCCACAATATGAATTCCACATGCTCCACACACGAGCCGACTTCTTAGGGCAACCACGGGCCACATATACAGTTTTTTCTCTGAACATAGACCAGTCTAAGTCTTTCTCCCAGTCGCTCACCTCTGGAGGCTGAGACGCTCCCCAACCTCTGAGCAATGTTTCTCTTGGCAAGCATAAGTCCCAGAGTGGCCCACTGCAGCAAGCAATCAATTAAATCATTCGGCTCCCAAATATTCAATAGACATCTATGAGCGTTCAGGCTGAGTTGTTTAGAAAGGACAGTATTAATAACATCAGTAAGACTGAATACTATCACAGTCCCAAATTATATGAATGAAGGTACCTGGCCACATCCATGTCTACAGTGCCCCTCATCCATTCTCCCCATCCGCACCAGTTGGGGACCAGTTACATTCACCGTATGGAGTATTTTGAGCTGAACAAGTCGGAGGTGTGCAGGTATTGCCACGACTCTGGGCGAGGACACAGCCTCGTGCCATTCTTCATCGTCCATCTCAATTCCATCACTGGACCACTTCTCCCGAAGCCATTGGAGGGGTTCTGGCATGTTGTTTATTCATTTGTTATATATTAAGGATATGGTGTTATCAGGGGCGAGACCATATAAAACTCTGTCCTCCAGTGAAGAGGACTCGGGAAGGATGCGACCGCGCTGCAGGTGGGTATGCAAAGCGTGCCTGACCTGTCTGTAACAGAAAAATTCGGAATTTGTTCATTCGAATTGGTGCTGTAAGGTGGCAAATGGTTAATGTCAGTTTTATCCCAAAGATCACTTTTTTGTGAGATTCCTATAAGGTCCCACTTGTCGAATACTTTACTTTTCCTCAGGCTACCCAGTTGTTAGGAGTCCCACAGTGGTGTCGCGAGAGTAAGCCTGCTACTCCATCTGAGACATTTAGTGGCTGTGTGCCAAACTTGAACTGAGTGTTTGGTGGGACCCGTGAGAGCAAAGTGGCGTGGCCTGGACTAAAGGGCTCTATTATAGTTCCCACCCGGTAGGAGCCACCTATCCATGTTATAACCTGGGTTCCCTGGGCAAGTGTAAGTGCCACGGTTTATGGCCGCCAGGTGGGCCGCCCAATAATACTTCTTAATATCAGGGAGGCTAATGCCCCCATCATACCAATTTAAAGTGGGCTTTTTGAGGGCAATATGTGGCTTTCCACTCCATAGCAAATCCCATTGGAGACCCTCCACCTCCCTGAAGTAGGACGCCGGGACCAGGTCTAGGGAATTCTGCAGGGCATATAAGAACCGAGGCATAGACATCATCTTAAAAAGGACACTTTTCCCTGTAGGGAGAGCAGAAGCGATTTCCAGTTGCTTATATCCTTACGCAGCCTAGCCAGGGGGAGAGTCAGTTTTGGGAATAATGGAGAGACGAGTTTAGGGAGAGAAAAGTCCCCAGATATTTAAAGCCATACGTACATAATTGTATTGGGCATCCCCTCGGTGGGAAGGGTGGCTCCCCAGCCAAAACAAACCACAGAGATTTACCCCAATTGATGGAGTACCCGGGGAACCTACCAAAAATGGCAAGAATATCTAGAACAACAATCAAGGACCGTCTCAGAGAAGTCAAGTAAAGCAGGATATCATCCGCGTAGAGCGAGATGCGGTCTTCCCAATCCGGGGACCAGCGCATGCCCTGGATCATTGGGTCTCTGCATATCCATGCCGCCAATGGCTCCAAAGATAGGGCAAACAGGAGGGGGGACAACGGACATACCTGCCCGGTCACCCGGCCCAGCTCAAAGTTGGCAGATTTCTTGTTGTTGATCACTACTTGGGCTAGCGGTTCAGCATTGTAATGACCGACTTTTTCCGGCCCTTTTTCGAGGGAGAATGATGGAGGATGACTCCAGTCTATTACCCTTACAGTATAAGGATTAGGACTATAAGTAGGACCTATCCATGAGGCACAGTAGTGCATTTTGGTACCCTTTTCTTTAGATCAGGGCTTATAAACTTAAGCTAGGGGATAGATATATAAGTATTAGTGATGATCCATCCTTTTGCAAGAGTGTTAGTATATCTTCCATGGAGTTATGCGTATTTTGGGCCTTGTAGGCCTTAAACGGGACAGACTCCATCTTGCTCTCTGCCCGGTAGCTTGAGAGGCTTTCTAGGTCAAGTGTAATGTTTTAGTTTCAAGGTGTTGTTCGCTTGGAGAGAACCGGTTCAGGCTGGCCCTTATCGAAAGACTGTATTTTTCTCCACTCCGAAGACACAACTTCAGGCCGGCCGGCTGGGAACGTGTCCTTGGTACGGGGAGGTACAAGAATTTGGTGGGCGGCAGGTTACTGGCCGTAACTTTCCATGAAGGGACAGGCTTTGATATTAGCGAAAGTGTTAGGCAATGAGTCAGTTAGTTCGTAGGCGGCAGCTAGCCATTAGCATCTAAGCCATTAATTATTTTCAAGGCAGACAATCGCCATTTTGAAGTCCGAGAAAGATTCCAACACCAAGACTCTCTGAGAAAGACTGAAGGAGAAATAGCGCGGAGCGCACAGAGACAGAGAGAGAGAGACGGTAGCTACTAGCGAGCAAGGTTCCAGTGACTTGGAGGGAAGCAGAGGAGATTGAGCATAGTGGTGCAGACGTGTACCTGTGACTGCTGAGGTGTGAGTCCGAGACGAGCCAAGACACAGAGACGAGACGGGAACCTAGATGACTGCCGAGCCCCGACTTCATATTAACCAGGTGATCTCTGCCCTTTCCTTAACCCTTTCGATGCTGATGACGAGCTCAGCTCGTCATGATGCACAGTTGAGCTGTGCTGATGACGAGCTGAGCTCGTCATGAATCCAGCCTCAGAGCAATTTCCAGCACAGGGGGGGAAAACGCCCAGCAGCCATGTGGTTAATAAGCGCGCACTCTAACCTTTACTTTTCTTTGCAGCATATATATTGTGTAGTGTTGTGTTTATTTTTATTATAATAAAACACCCTAGTTCCTAGTGAACCGACATGTGCCTTGTATTCTTGTTCAATCATGGTAACTTGTTCTTCTAGTTGAGCATTGTTTGCATGAACGGATGTGAAATCCCGATCAGGTAAGGAGTGACCAAATAAGTAGGAAGCGAGGGGACCTTTGATGCCAGGAGCAGAAGGTACATATTATAATTCGGAAAACCATGTCAATCTCTATTATCATAGTTTTATCCCGAGTAGACAAATGAGAGACTTCTTCCATAAGTATTTATAGGAAAGTGATCGTCGTTGGTATACGGCGTTAATGAGAGCACCGGAGGGATACGGTGCGTAGGTTCGCCGGATTGTGAACCGTGTGTGAATGAGAGCACCGGAGGGATACGGTGCGTAGGTTCGCCAGATTGTGAACCGTGTGTTAATGAGAGCACTGGGACTGCAGGCCGTGTGTAGACACGCCGGATTGTGTGTCAAGTGAGCAGATCTGAACCAGGGTAGATTAGTCTGGGTCTAAGTGGCCGCAAGACTAGTTGATATGAATAGGATATTGTAGAAAACCTACGCATGTTTATTGCTATTTCCCCATCCTTAGGTACAAAATGTACATGCATATATCCGTACCCATTGTAAAATACGTTCTAAGGAGGGAGGTGATTACGTTCCGGCTGGATTAGAGGGGCTCCTAGGAGCTGATTCCATCTAGGCGGAAAATCCGGTTGGTACATCTGGCGTCACGAACTGTTTACGAAGCCTGTGTGCGCTGTATTGTTTTAATCTTGTTGGTTTGCGCTCGGCTCGTACGTATTTTCTTTGTTTATATTTGTGTATATATTTTTTGTGTGTCGACATGTTTGCGAAAAAAGCGACATCTGTTTTCAAATTGCCTATTCAAATTCCCGGCTGGGAATCAACGCCTTACGAGGCCATGGCCCGTGAGTGGGCCGATTCTACTGGTTTGAGTGAAAATTGGTCTTCCTGTTTGGAGCAGGCGGAGCCTGCTGATGTGGTTTCATGCTTGCAAAAAGTGCCAGTAGTGAAGGGTGATGAGCTTCCTATTTTAGGACGCAGAGGTTGGATTGTGCTCAATGCATACAGAATTCTTCATGAGAGGTTTGTTCAGTTGCGAAAGCAGTTTGCGGAAATGGAAGGACAGTTTGTTGAAAGACAAAATGCGCATACTCTTTTGCGCTGTCAGAATAAATTGCTTGCCGACAAACTTGAGACTTATCAAATTATTGCCGAAAGGGCTGCGGTTCGCATTGCGAGATATAAATACAAACACCGTCGTGGTCGTGTGTCTACACGGAAAGTGCGTCTGGTAGTGGCGAAAGCCGGACTGGATTGGAACCCTGACGAGTGGGATGGTAATATCTGGGATTCGAATGCTTCTGACTCCTCGGCTGAGGAAGGTGACAAGCGCGAGTCTTCTCGCTCCGGACGTGATTGTAAATCTGCTTCTTGTGACAAGGATATTGTTCCTGGTGACCGTGGTCGCTCTTCCCATTCTGGTGACGTGTCTTGCCCTGATTGTTCTTCTAAATCTAAGTCTCGGGCTTCTTCGGAAGCTCTTCCGGAGGTTTCTGCTCATCCTGTATTTCGTCGCAAATTACAACAAGCCCCTGGTAATCCAGCTGGTATTGCTTTGGATTGTATTGAGGATTTTACTCAACAGGAGGTTAGTGACATTTTACAACGATTTTGTCAACGGCCCGGTGAGGCTTTGCTTACGTGGATGGTGCGCCTTTATGAACTGGGCGCTGCCGGTATTATGCTTGATGCTGTTGATTGTTTACGATTTTGCTCTTTGAGTTCCGATTCTACTGTACAAGATCATTTTCGAAATTATAATGGTGCTGGCCAGATTAGTTTGCTCCAGCTTGTGACTGAAGGCTGTAACCATAAATACCCTACTGAATCTGATTGGCCTGTCAATGACAAGCCGTGGTACACTTTGCGCGATGCGTCGCAACGTTTGAAAGAGGAAGTGATGAAAACTGCGATTTTTCTCAGTACTTCTGACAGACTATTGGATGGTCTTTTAACATCTTCTGTGCGTAATCGCATTATCCGTTCTTCGCCTGTTGCTTATAAGCAGGTTATGATGACTTTGTTGATTAATCAAACTGGCAATCCTTTGTCTACGGTGCTTGAATCTGTTCGTCAGCTTGGTGAGTTGGGTGAATGGTTTAAACCTGAGAGACAATCTCGACCTGATGGTCGTACTGCTGGGGATTATAAATTCTCTAGACGTGATATGTTTCTTGCACTTTTGACTGATGGTGTGAAAAGGGAGGACATTGATGGCGAACCTAATAATCGCTTGTGGGAGATATTTCGTAAGCGTGGTTTGGATCGGAAGGAGGGTGCCCGTCGTGTGCGGAAGAATGATTGTGACCATGGTTCTGATGACAGTGGTGATGAGAGGCGCCGTGTGGATTCTGATCGCCGTGGTGACCGGCGCTATGACCGTGATGTGTCCCCTCATCGTGACAATGTGAGAGTGAGAGAGGGGGAAAAAGAAAGGGGGAGAGATGATCGTGCTTCCAACCGAAATAGAGATGAGAGAGATTATTCCCCTGAGCTGAGGAGAAGGGAGGATCGTCACAGGCTTTCTGATCGTAATTCACAGTACTATGAAAATGACAAAAATCCATTTCGTAATGGAGATGGATATGAACAGGACATTTTGATACCCAAGAAACCTGAGAGCATTTATCCTGATTTGTCTTGGTTGACAGAACGCAGTAAAAATGACTAGGAAATAGGTCAAGCTCCAGTACACAGGTGGGCTCACAGAGACAACAGACCCTATGTAGATATTGAGATATTTTGGAAACATCGTAATATCCAAAGGGCCCGAGCATTAGTAGATACAGGAGCGGAGGCCACTTTAATTCATTGTAAATCAAAGAAATTTAAAGGACAATTCTTCACAATTACTGGTTTAGGTGGAAAAGAGACCCCCGCAGTGCAAACTACACTTGAGATGAAAATTGGTAGGATTCCCAGTAAAGAATATTCTGTGTTAGTTGTACCACTTTTGGAATATATAATTGGAATTGATATTTTGAAAGGAATGACTTTGCATTTAGATGATGGTTGTTATCAATTTGGAACCAAGCATTACATTTCGTCCAGACCCGTACGGGTTGGCCGTTTACGGATGCCCCCCATTAAAATTCCTCAAGCTACGAAAGTAGTTTCTCAGAAACAATATCGTATTCCAGGTGGTCATGAAGAAATTAGTGCCACAATTCAGGATTTGGTTGATGCAGGAGTTATAACCCCGATCACGTCTGCTTGGAATAATCCCGTTTGGCCCGTGCGCAAGAGTGATAATTCTTGGCGCATGACTGTTGATTATCGAGAGTTGAACAAACACACACCTCGTTTAGCTGTTGCAGTGCCAGACATTGTTACTTTGATTCAGAGAATTCAGAAGCATCCAGGTACATGGTATGCGTCTATTGATATTGCTAACGCTTTCTTTTCGATTCCAATTGCCCCCGAGTGTCAGGAGCAATTCAGTTTTACCTGGAATGGACGTCAAATGACGTTTAGGAGTCTTCCTCAAGGTTATGTACATAGTCCTACGATCTGTCACCGGCTGGTGGCGGAGCATTTGTCTGAGGTGCCCGTACTTCCACAAATACAGGTGTGTCATTATATTGATGACATTTTGATTCAAGGTGAGACGCAAGATCAGGTCCAGTCCCATTTAGACCAGATCCTTGATTGTTTACGAGCAAAAGGTTGGGAAATCAATCCTGATAAATTACAAGGCCCATCCCAAAATGTTAAATTTTTAGGCATTAACTGGCATGAAGGTCACAGAGAAGTGATCCCACAGGTAAAGCGGAAAATGTTAGATTTTGCGGTTCCAAGGAATAGAAAAGAGGCTCAGAGTTTCATTGGCTTGTTTGGTTTTTGGCGTCAGCATATTCCCCATTTGAGTCAGATTTTGGCTCCCTTATATCGAGTCACTCGTAAAAAGAATGCGTTTGAATGGGGTGAACCACAACAGAATGCATTTAATTTGGCGAAAGAAGCGATTCAGTACGCCTTGGATTTGTGGCCTGTGGGCGAGGGCGATGTGGATTTGAATGTGTCTGTGGAAGGTCCGTATGCCAATTGGAGTCTATGGCAAAAGCAGGGCCGACAAAAAGTGCCATTAGGTTTTTGGACTAAAAAGTTACCTGAGGCTGGTGAACGTTATACACATTTTGAAAAACAATTGCTTGCATGTTACTGGGCTCTGGTGGATACCGAGCAATTGACCCTAGGTCGTGCTGTGATTTTGAGACCTGAGATTCCTATTATGCAGTGGGTTTTGAGGTCGCCAAAATCCCATCGGATTGGACATGCTCAAGAGGCGAGTGTGATTAAATGGAAATGGTACATTCAGGACAGGGCACGGGTGGGTCCGAAAGGTGTGGCTGTGTTGCATTAGCGAGTGGCGCAGGCGCCATCGAATGAGACTGGAAGTGATTGTTCTGTGCCTGTAGTACAGGAATCTCCTGTCAAGTGGGGTAAATCATTTGATGATCTGTCCGTGGAGGATAGAAAACATGTGTGGTTTACGGATGGTTCAGCGAGGTTCATTGGTGAGAGACGTCATTGGAAGGCAGTGTCTTATAATCCGATCACGCAGAAATTATTGAGTACAACTGGTGATGGAAAAAGTAGTCAATATGCTGAATTGTATGCAGTTTACCAAGTTTTGAAACAGGAACTACCTGGCACATGTCATATTTTCACTGATTCCTGGTCCACTGCTAATGGACTGGCGGTATGGTTACCAACATGGCATTCTCATAACTGGGAATTGCATTCAAAAGAACTGTGGGGAAAAGAACTATGGCAAGAAATTTGGGAGTTGCTCCCACAGAGTACTGTGACAATCTTTCACGTAGATGCTCACACCCCGATAGACTCCCTTGACAAATTCTTTCATAATATTGCAGATGAAAAGTCTAAAATTGCTGAGGCAGTGGTGGACATGCAAGATTCTGATTTGGCGGGATTGGCGAAATGGGCCCACCAGAAAGCGGGACATTTTGGAGAGAAAGCCACTAGCAGGTGGGCTGCCGATCGAGGAATTCATATTCCTTTAAATTTGATTAAAGATGTCATTCTGCATTGTCCCATTTGTCAGCATTCTAGAAAGAGAAAAGTGCCTCATATTGTTCGAGGCCATTTACATCGAGGAAAATTGCCCGCTCAAATTTGGCAGATTGATTATATTGGCCCGCTCCCTATGAGCAAAAACTGCCAGTATGTTTGTACAGCTGTTGATACTTATAGTGGCCTATTGGTCGCTTTCCCTTGCAAGCAAGCTACCCAAGTGAATACCATTAAGATTCTGGAATTGCTTATTTTGTATTATGGTGTTCCATTCCAAATTCAATCTGATAATGCATCCCATTTTTGTGGAAGATTGGTGCAGGAATTCTGTGTGGAAAATAACATCGAATGGGTGTTTCACATTCCCTATTATCCACAGGCTTCGGGACTGATTGAGAGGATGAATGGTTTGCTAAAAGAACAATTGCGTAAATTGACTGATGAGCATTACAAAAACTGGAGAGACTTTTTGTTCCAGGCATTATTGATATTGAATAACCGCCCTTTGTTGCATGCTGAATCTCCTTTAATGCGTTTGTTTCCTCCAAGTGTTGATGCAAAGCCCAATTCTACGTCCAATACTGTTATGTACTGGGAAATTACCCCCGGAGCTTTGGCTCCATGCAGAGCGACCCCTGGTTCCGCAGGCTTGGACCTGCATGCTTTAAATGATGCAAATTTGAAAGGAAGAGACCGAATCATTGTTGAAACCGGCGTCGGTGTCTGTATACCTGCCGGTAGCTTTGGACTGATTGCCCCTAGATCAGGCCTTGCCTTGAAAGGTATTCAAGTACTCGGAGGAGTAATTGACAGCGCTTATCAGGGAGAGATTAAAGTTCTCTTGCTTAATAGCAGTGAGATTGATTTACCGATCAAAAAGTCTGACCGTGTTGCCCAGTTGCTGATTATGCCTGTCTTCAGTGGTGAGATTCAGAAAGGCACTGCCCCGACTTTGCTAACTGTGCGAGGCCAAAAAAGCTTCGGATCATATGACATTCCTGGAGCTAAAATATGGGTGCAATCGCCTAAACATCCCCCTGAACAGGCTGAAGTTATTGCGACCGGTCATGACAACACCGTTCTGGTGATGAGGCCAGGGAAAGATAGCTGGGAAGCTGTCCCAGCTGACAAATGTTACTTACGAGAATGATTAAGGCCTGTGTTTGTATTCTTTCAGATCATTCTCTGGACTGCTGCTGCAGGATGTGCCGGCGTTGGACTCCTTTTGGTCTGCTACGCCGGGAGAGGAGAGAACCCACCGACTTCGGTTAATTGGAGAACCCAAGTTCCGCGTTCCTTCGCTGCGTGGGATTCTTCGTCCAATTTTTGGATTACCTTGGCGAAAAGAGTGACTAACTCTCCACATTTCTGCCTCACTCCCATGAGGTCTGTGACTGATATCTTGGCGACCTGCTTGGTTGCTGTCCCTGCATCCACTGAAACTTTGCGACATATTTTCAATATCTCAAGTGCCCGACCCAATATTATTCTGGGCGATTTTGCGGCCCACGAATTTTGCCCTTTATGTACCATCCTTTCTGATTCCGTTCCCCCTATTCATTCCCGAATTACTACCTACAATATTTCGCAGGGTGATTTATGCTTCATTTTAACATGTGATCCCAAGGCCATTACAGAATGTATTAAATTGAAATTGCAGGCTGCCACTTCTTTTTCAGCTCATCAACGATTGCTGTGTTTACAAAGACTTCCAAACTCATGTGTTTCCGTAAAAAACAATATGACATGTAAACGTTTATTAGTTGCCCCTAGTCATTACCGTGCAATGTTGCTGCCCTCTGGATGGCTGTTCTCATGCGGGAATTCCTCCTGGCCCTATATTCCCGCTAATATTTCTGGAGGTCCATGCGCTATTACCAGATTAAGTCTATTAATGTTTTCCTCACACCCTGGTTCCCATTCCCGTGTGGTACGAGACTCTATGTCATTACATGAAGACTGTGATTCCTCCGTACACCTTTATTCTAAATCTGAATACCTTGGTTTAGCTTTTTCTATTATTGGTGTCCCGGCGTTAGCTGTTTATAATGCTAAAACGATTGGCAAGATGGCCTGCTGGATGGTTAAATCCATTAATCAGACTTCGACTGTATTATCTGACCTGTTATTAGATGCCCAGGGTGAACGTTGAGCTATTTTGCAAAATTGCGCAGCGATTGACTATCTCCTGTTAAAACATGGACATGATTGTTCTGACTTTGAAGGTCTTTGTTGCTTCAATTTATCTGACCACTCTAAATCGATCCAAGCCCATATTAACAAACTCCACGACTTGACTGCAGAAGTTAGACAACATATTGATCAGGGCTGGTTCGACTGGCTCTTTAATTGGTTACCTGACTTGCATTCTTTACGACAGATTTTAGGGGGTGTTATTGTTTCTATTTGTATTTTAGTGGCCATTTGTTGCTTTATTCAGAGCATTCCTTCTCTACTACTTAATTTTGTTTCTTATTATTCTTCCACTGATGTTAGTTCTATTTAGAACATAGTTAATAGACTGGAGTCAAGGGTGAAGTGTAATGACCGACTTTTTCCGGCCCTTTTTAGAGGGAGAATGATGGAGGATGACTCCAGTCTATTACCCTTACAGTATAGGGATTAGGACTATAAGTAGGACCTATCCATGAGGCACAGTAGTGCATTTTCGTACCCTTTTCTTTAGATCAGGGCTTATAAACTTAAGCTAGGGGATAGATATATAAGTATTAGTGATGATCCATCCTTTTGCAAGAGTGTTAGTATATCTTCCATGGAGTTATGCGTATTTTGGGCCTTGTAGGCCTTAAACGGGACAGACTCCATCTTGCTCTCTGCCCGGTAGCTTGAGAGGCTTTCTAGGTCAAGTGTAATGTTTTAGTTTCAAGGTGTTGTTCGCTTGGAGAGAACCGGTTCAGGCTGGCCCTTATCGAAAGACTGTATTTTTCTCCACTCCGAAGACACAACTTCAGGCCGGCCGGCTGGGAACGTGTCCTTGGTACGGGGAGGTACAAGAATTTGGTGGGCGGCAGGTTACTGGCCGTAACTTTCCATGAAGGGACAGGCTTTGATATTAGCGAAAGTGTTAGGCAATGAGTCAGTTAGTTCGTAGGCGGCAGCTAGCCGTTAGCATCTAAGCCATTAATTATTTTCAAGGCAGACAATCGCCATTTTGAAGTCCGAGAAAGATTCCAACACCGAGACTCTCTGAGAAAGACTGAAGGAGAAATAGCGCGGAGCGCACAGAGACAGAGAGAGAGAGACGGTAGCTACTAGCGAGCAAGGTTCCAGTGACTTGGAGGGAAGCAGAGGAGATTGAGCATAGCGGTGCAGACGTGTACCTGTGACTGCTGAGGTGTGAGTCCGAGACGAGCCAAGACACAGAGACGAGACGGGAACCTAGATGACTGCCGAGCCCCGACTTCATATTAACCAGGTGATCTCTGCCCTTTCCTTAATAAGCGCGCACTCTAACCTTTACTTTTCTTTGCAGCATATATATTGTGTAGTGTTGTGTTTATTTTTATTATAATAAAACACCCTAGTTCCTAGTGAACCGACATGTGCCTTGTATTCTTGTTCAATCATGGTAACTTGTTCTTCTAGTTGAGCATTGTTTGCATGAACGGATGTGAAATCCCGATCAGGTAAGGAGTGACCAAATAAGTAGGAAGCAAGGGGACCTTTTATGCCAGGAGCAGAAGGTACATATTATAATTCGGAAAACCATATCAATCTCTATTATCATAGTTTTATCCCGAGTAGACAAATGAGAGACTTCTTCCATAAGTATTTATAGGAAAGTGATCGTCGTTGGTATACGGCGTTAATGAGAGCACCGGAGGGATACGGTGCGTAGGTTCGCCGGATTGTGAACCGTGTGTGAATGAGAGCACCGGAGGAATACGGTGCGTAGGTTCGCCAGATTGTGAACCGTGTGTTAATGAGAGCACTGGGACTGCAGGCCCGTGTGTAGACACGCCGGATTGTGTGTCAAGTGAGCAGATCTGCCCCAGGGTAGATTAGTCTGGGTCTAAGTGGCCGCGAGACTAGTTGATATGAATAGGATATTGTAGAAAACCTACGCATGTTTATTGCTATTTCCCCATCCTTAGGTACAAAATGTACATGCATATATCCGTACCCATTGTAAAATACGTTCTAAGGAGGGAGGTGATTACGTTCCGGCTGGATTAGAGGGGCTCCTAGGAGCTGATTCCATCTAGGCGGAAAATCCGGTTGGTACAAGCATATAAGAGCTGTACCTATCGAATGAAGTTCGGGCCGAACCCGAACTTTTCCAGTACTGCCCGAGGATATGGCCATTCAATGTTATCAAAGGCCATGGTGGCGTCCATGGAGACTATTACAGCTGGTTCTAGGATGGAAGTCGCTCTTCCCAGTACCCCATGTACCCTTCACAAGATAAGCACTGTATTACGATGCGGAATAAAACCAGATTGATCTAGACTAGAGTCTCGATAACTGTAATCAGACGGTTGGCCAATAGTTTAGCCAAAATCTTGGGCTCCGCATTCAGGAGGGAGATTGGTCTGTACGACCCACAGTCATTTCTAGTTTTCCCCTCCTTGTGAATTGTAATAATAGTGGCCATCCTCTGGTCTATTGGCAGGAACCCTTTTTCCCTGGAGTTCTCATACATACCCCTAAGATAGGGGGCCAGCCTATCCGGTTTACATTTGTATAATTCAACCGGAAGCCCACTAGGGCCGGTGGCCTTACCCGATCTGATGGACCTAATCGCTTTCACTATTTCATCATTGGACAAGTCACTGTCCAAAAAGTTGCGGTCCTCTGCCAGGAGTTTGGGAAATGTAATGTCCGCTAACATCAGACGGGAATCCTCTACTGAATAGGGAGCTACCAATGAGTAAACAGTGCAATAATGATCAGCAAACTTGTCCACAATGGCTTGTGGGTCTGTAATAGGACCGCCTCCCTCCCCGCTGAGTTCCGGCACTAGACGGCTTGCCCATTCCTTCCTATCCAACCATGCTAGTAATTTTTTGGCCTTGTCACTCATTTCATATATCTGCCCCTGCACAGCTCTTCCCAAGGCCTTCGTATGGTCAGTAGCTAGTGCTCTGTATTCCTGCTGTCAGAGTTTTAAATAGTGGAGCTTGTCTGGCGTGACCTCCAATTCCAGTTCAGCTTCTAGTTGGCTAAGTTCTGCCTCAATGGCCACCATCTCTCTATAGCGATCTTTCTTCTTACCTGAAATCAGGGAAAGGGCTTGACCCCGAATCACAGTCTTGAAGGCTTCCCAAAACACTTGCGGGGAGTCAACGGACCCTTCATTATCCATAAAGTAATTATCTATTGCCTCATGGAGCGCTTTGCGAATTTTGGGGTCTCTAAAGTACCATGTGTTGATGGGGGCCACACGTCCCACCTGTTTATAGTTAAGAACCATGTGGAGCCAGACTGGCGAGTGGTCTGAGATACCCCTAGCTAGGTGCTTAATCTTGTGGATATGGGCTACCTGAGATGCGGGGACCAAAAAACAATCTATACGTGAGAGGCTCCCGTGTGCCCCGGAGTGGAAGGTGTGCTGCGCCGTATTTGGATGATAAATCCACCATCCATCTATCCCAGCCCCAAGGTCTCAAGAAATTCAGGAAGCCAACATGCCGCAGGGATCAGAACTCGGGGGGGGGGGGGGGGGGGGGGGGATTTCGGTCCAACTCACCCGAGACTACAAACTATCTGGAATAGTAAGAAATATGGTCCCTAAATCCCTGTAGGTGGTGGCCTGAAGGCCAGGTGTCACATAAACCAATAGTAGTGTGATGTGGTGTACCTCCCATGTGCCCGAGACCCCTACATACCGTCCCCGATCGTCTATTCAAGTTGACCACACCGTCAGGGGAAGGGATTTTCCCATCATAATACCCACCCCCTCAAACTGGAGGTGAATCCCGCATGTGCCAACTTTGTGTAGCCCCCTCTATGTAGTGATTTGCATGCATTACCAATGAGAAGGGTTTCTTCGTGAAGCAATACGACATCTGGGGCCTGGCGCTTGATATACTGAAGAACAACACTACGCTTGATCTTGTCCCCCAGCCCATTGACATTCCAACGTAGCACTTTAATCCCTACATCTCCCTGTGTAGCCATGTATGATTAGGAGATATCTCTGATGTCGTCACAGGAGCAGTAACGTGATACCAAACTCCTCCGCAGAAATAACTATGAATGTTGCTGGTACAATGGATATAACCAAAACCAAGATTACAGTAGACGCTGCTGAAATAAGGAATCTAGTAAGAACATAACAAAACACCTCCTCCCAACAACCCCCCACTCTGCTGCCTTGCACTCCGGGCCTAAAACTGCCCATTGACAACTTGCAGAGTGCCTGTCGCCCTCGTAAGAAATCAAAAATGAAAAAATGCGGGAATTAAAGTGCTCCGTGTCCCTACCCCCAACCATACCACATGGAGGTCCCCATGAAAGCAAGCAACTCAAATCTATATAAGTCTACAGGCATCCTCAACCAGAGACAAGAATCTACCCTCCCAGGCCCACCCCACTCCAGATCCCCGTTACTCAGCCCAGATGTCGTCGTCAACCAAGTCTCTCCCTCAGGCAGGTCAACTGTCCGCGCCCTCCCTTTGGCCGCGGTCATTTGGGCTCCTCATCCCGCGATGATCAATCCATTCCGTCACTGCTTCACGTTGCTCGAAAAACCACACTCTGCCCTCCGCCAGAGGAACAGCATCAAGTATTTCAGTCCCGTCTCTGAGGTAGCGCTTCACGGAAAGAAATGACCTCCTTTGCCTCTGCACTCTCTGCGTGAAGTCTGTGAAAAAGGAGATGTTGGCGTTTTCGTAGCGAAGGGGAGCCCCCGATTTATAGTTCTGGAGAATAACATCTCTGTCCCGATAGTTCAAGACCCGAGCCAACTTGGGCCGTGGGGGAGCGCCCGGTCTGGGACGGCCGCCCGGGACCCTGTTAGCTCGCTCAACGACAAAGAACTTACTGAGGCCTTTGGGTTGCAGATGTTTGAGAATGAGATCCTCTACAAAAAAATCCAGGGATTGCCCCTCCGATTTTTCTGGGACACCCAAAATGCAGAGGTTATTGCGCTGGAGGCAGTCTTCATAGTCGTCCAGCTTGAGGTCTGTGAGCTTGCGGGATTCTTGGAGCTTGCGGGCTTCCCCCTGCAGCTGTGAGACATCACCAACAAGACTGGCGGCTGTTATTTCTACCTGTTTGACCTTTTCATTGAGCTCCCCCAGATCGGCTCTGATAAGGTTGATGGCAATCGCCATAGTGTCCATTTTGTGCTCCAGTGAAGTTTTGACTCCGTAATCGCCTCCATGACATCATTTAGTGAGAGTTCCTGTTCCTCATCCCCCAGGTTCACCTGGGTGGCATCCCTAGATAATCTGTTCTGTTGCACTTCTTTTGATGCTGTGTACCAGTCCAGTTTGTTCGTCTGCGTCGGCTTCGTCCCCCGGGACCCAGCACCCATAGAACGCACCATTTTGATTTCAAGTGTCTTGCCAAGTGCTCCCAACCAAGCCTGGGGCTTCCAGGGTGGGTGGACGCGCAGCTCCTCCCAACTCAGAACAGATGTGCCGGCTGGTAGGGGCTCCAAAGGCCGGTTCCGGGCACTTGGGCCCCAACACCAATTTTTGGCACCCACCGGGGGAATGCTCCCTTCAGTTCAGTCCTCTATGGCAGCGGTGGTGCCGAGGGCTAGGCCGTCTCGCTGGTAACAGGTTTCAAGGGTGTTATTTACTATTGTGCCCAGCCAAGCACCCGATTAAACAGTGCGGTCATCTTTCACTCTGTTGGCCTTAACCAGCTGCAGTTATTGGGTGTATCCCAGGCAGCCCACCACCTTCATACTGTATTTCTTAGGCCCCCTGGGGTACCGATCAACATCACCTGGGAACAGCAGGTGGGCTCAGCAAGGTCAGTGGTGGTCTGTTGCTGCAGTTTCAATATGCACCGAGTAGGAGAGTGAGGCAGAACATACCGCTGATTATGGGCGCGCCTCCGCCATTTGCTAACTTGCGGCTGTTGCACACTATGCCTGCGTCAGGAATTGTGTACCTCTGCCTCACCAGTGTCTCCTTGCGGGCCTCAGGTCACCACGGAAACACCACCAACTTGGTCTCTGCTCCACCGCAGGGCTCCGGCTAGACCGCGGCGGCACCCTCAGAGTTCGGCGCCACCGCCGGAGGCCGTCAAGGCGATCGGGTCTTTCTCCCGGTTTCCCCGTTCACTGTGGGTCCTGGCTCCGAACTTGAAAGCAGGCTGCACTGCTCCGGGGCCCGTATCTCCGGTTTCCGACCTTCGCGGCGAGTTGGGAGAAGCGGGATGGTGATCGGAGTTACTCCGCCACACGGGGCCGACGTCAGAAGGGACGCATTATTTACCAGGATAGACGTGGGGAAGGGATGGGTATCGAAGCCTCACTTTAGGTGGCCATATTCAATCGCCGCTTGGCAATGCCCACAGCAATCAATTTTAATTAACAGTGTAACACATTTGGATACACAATAAGGATCAGGAATCAGTAACTATAGTTTTTTTTTAAACCTTTATCATTTTCCAATTTAACAATCACAAAATCATGGCAAAACTTAATCCGCATAGCCAATCCAGCACATAGCTTTTAACATATTGCACAGTTGCTTTCCACTCTAAGATTGTATCCATTCCGCAACCTAAGGAGGAGGTATTCACATACCTGTAGTTATGCACATCTATAAACAAAGAATTACAGTCCACATGTCGAGTTAAATCCCCGATTCTGCACCTCGTTCTGGGTCGTCTTGTGTTTCTAAAAGATATGCCTGGAAGGGTTGCCATATATCTTTCAGTCGAGAGGCAGGCAGTTGTAACCAGGAGTAGATGTAACTGTTAGTACTACAATATGTCGGACTCTCTATCCAGCGTTTCACAGTCGGGGGGTGTCTACCGCTCTAGCATTTTGCAAGTAACGATATTTAGGAAAGTTTATTACAAGCTAGCAATCAAACTAAGGTACACAAAACTTAGCAGCAAGCTATTAAGATACAGAATAACAACTGGGAAACCCAACCTCCTAAATAAGTTTAGACTTACCAGTATAAGACAAAAAAGAAGTTCCTTCACAGCAATACAAAAGATAAATAACAACATCTGGTGCTCAGAGAAGAGTTTCTGGCCCTCTCTTCTATACATGAGTAAAATCTAGAATCATCTAAGTTAAAGTGCAAACTAAAAGGATGGTTTGATAGTCTAAGGAATCTCAAAATTCAGGGAACTGCAGAACAATTGGAAAAACACAGGAAAGTTGTGGAAGTAAGGAAATAAGGGAAGTGAAAGAAAGTGTCAGCATTGCAGAAGCTCAGTCGAGACTTCTCGGGTCAGAGGAATATGAGTGATAGCCTAAGCCACAATCAGCAAGAGTCAAAGAGAATAAGCATAGTGGTCTAAACCTCTCAAAGTCCAAGGGAAAGTGGTGTCAATCTCAGACAGTGTAGACTCCAGTTACTTGCACCAGAATTATCCAGGTACCACCCCTCTGTTCACATCAGGGGATCCATTGTCCTTCCTTTTCCATTCTCACGTTGTAAGCTGTTACATTACTGGAATGTCCCACACTGAACATGGGAACAACATCGTCCTTGTTCAACCAAGCCATATTGCAATAATGCTGAATAGGACTCTTCAGTTAATGCTCTGGCTCTTCATGTTCCTTTGCCAAGGTCTCCTTCTCCTCAGGCTCCCTCTCTATCGCTAGTACGAAGTTGTATCTGTTCTCAAACTAACAATGTATGTGAAAGTACCTGCAAGGGGAAAGTCATGCAAGCAGAAATGGAAAACAATATTTCATGCAGAATGGAAAACAGGCATAGTAAGGGCAGTTTTAGAGTATTAAATCAGTGGTGCACATTTATTATGCATGTGCAAATTCAAGCACAAATACATATGAATGTCAGTACATTAGATTCATATTTCTTGTGGCATACAATAAAGTTAACACGCATGTGTAAGTATGGCCAAGAACCACCTTTTTAAATGAAATATATGACATATTAATACATATATTACATAAATCCAATGTCATTTTTAAAGTAAACACATTCTAAATATGTGAGTATGGTTTATTCATCAAGTCTCCAAAGAATATCTTATTTAATACGGTAAGGCACACAGTGTTATGTATGAACTCTCTAATTCGACAGTGAATCCATTTCAATAGTGATGTCAAATGCAACTCATAAATGTCATTAGTTCTTACAGCAAACATGTGCTGAGTGCACGTTTATGTTATGTTTTTTATCTTTTTGTGACGTGGAAAGGAAGAGCTAAAATGTCCCGGCGCCATCCCTATTGAGAACGTATAGTGAGTGGTTTGCACAATGTCACTGTACAATTGAAGGTCAAATGTTGTGAGATGTTAAGTAGAACAATAAAAATACATTTTGCAAAAACAAAATTGGAGTTAACTGAATTATTATAATTCCTCAATTACAAACAGAACTTGAAATGGAGAAACAGAAGTTCAGCTGCCCTATAACAGAGTAACGAGTTCCAAATAATCTCCAATTAAAAGTATTGCTCCTCTTCAGAGATGTGAAGGTACTTTCCCTCTCAAAATAAAGAAGTACATGTTCACAGTACTTGACAGAACAGGCCCATTTAAAGAACTGATTACATAGGTACTGAGAGTGTACCCCTTCCATTGGGGTATGTTTGCAACACCTGCACATAACCGGGCTAGATCAGGTAACCGGATGACTCCATGTCACCAGGGACACAATTATTCAGTCTTGCAATTTAGGTAATGGCCCAATGCAGTCTGTTCCTTTGTAATTTTGAATCCCATTAACAAAGTCAGTTGGGCTACGCTAGTAGACAACAATGGTATGTAAAAAGAGGATCTAAGACTGAAGAATCGTGTTGGTAGTGCCATAGAATCATCTGCTAACATAATGTTGGATGCACATTTGAACTATCCCGGTACCGGCTCACGGTAGTTGTATGTGAATCCACAGGATCCTCTTCCACAGAATCGAGTGAGATCTATAGGAGAAGATTCTTATCAGGGCAAAGGTGAACTACCCTTGGAGACGAAAAGGAAGACAATGGTTGGTGAACAGGGCAACCTTTTTTTGGCACAAACGCCCCAGTTTGACTCTTCTTGAAACAGAGACTGATTTGGTTTTCCAGACTGCTTTATTTTTTAAGAATATAGGAAGCTACAGTCCTTACCAACATCACGGCAGCCACGATTGTTGCGTTTGCACCCTGCACCCCTAACTTCCAGATTGTTGTTTTGAGCAGAATGGACATCACAAAGGACAATCATTGTGGACTCAGGTATGCCCCATGCTGCCCTTCTGTCGCTGCTGCTGATTTTATGTTTCATTTATCTTACCTTCCAGTAACAAATGTCTCTGCCTCTGTCGCTCATAGGGGGACCCAATGCACATTTTTCTGGCTGCCTGTGATCAGAGCACGCCACTTGCAGCTCCTCTGTAAAACCTGGGTGAGCCTGATGGACATTTAACCGGCCGCATGTAACCAGTGCAAGCCACTGCTGATTCTCTGTTGGTCAAATGGGCTCTTATTTGGCTCTGCCTATAACCACAGCATGCCATGCGCTGTCTCTCTGTTACCCTTGCAGTCTGTATGTGGCATTTAGCCAGGCTGACTGCAATCAAAAGGTACCAAACGAGAAGGGGGGAGTAAAAGGATACCCTGAGTATGGCCTCTTCTACACGTAACTAATTCCAAAAAGAAAACCCAGTTCTGTTATGTTCAAATAACTTTCCTCTGAAAAAAACAAAGGTTTTTCTTTAAAACCCTCACCCACCATGGTGACCCCTTGGTGGCATGCTTCATCATTGGGTTCATCACATTCCACTGCGGATCGAGTGTGCTACAACCTGCGACCTACGTGGGAGCACTTTCTGTTGTTATATACAGTGATAAAAAGGTAGTTCTAAAAAGGAAGGGGAGTGGGGATTGTTGGTGTGTGGTTAAAAATACCTGGCTAGAAGGTGTCCCTTAATTTTTTCTAAACTCTAGGTGGTTTGGTTAAAAAATAGGGTGAGTTTATAAGAGTTTTGCAATGGATCTATTCTCCTAAAAGGTCGACATGTTTCGAGCCAGGCCCCTAATGGCTCTTCTTCAGGACCTCGGGAAGCTAGTTCCCTGGTACCATATATACAGTTACCACCTATTAGACGTTCACTGTTTGATAATATATATGATGCTGCAATGTTACAACATGGTACCTCCGGGGGGAGAGAACGAGGCCTGTTGTCTCATTCGCATCAAGGTGACACCTCTGTTTTTCTGCCTACTTGGATATTCCTCCGGGTACAGCATATGTGGTAACTGTATATCCAACCCTGGAATAAATCCCCAGGAGAGCTCCCACCTTTGCAGTCATGCACCAATCCTTTATCCTTAGCTCCTAGGAGTATCTCCTCAAGCTTAAGATTCTCCCTCTCAACTATAGTGTGGAAGGCCCTTAGTATCCCTCAGTGCAGGCACTTTCCTCCCATTGATACTAGCTTCCTACAAAAATCACATTGTATTAGGATTGATGTGTTTCAGAGAATCTGGGTCCCTCTTCCAAATGCCCAGGGCTACTATGTTGAGCGCAACATGCCCTTTTCGATACCTTCACCCATGTGCAACTTGCTGAAAATCCTTGGCCTTCTTCCCTCTTACCTCCTCATTCCAATAATTAATTACACCATATATTCAAGTCTCAAATGAAACACCACCTGGTCTCTTGCAGTCGCATAATCTCTGCAGATATTGAGCTGGTTTCAGCCCAAACCTTCAAAAGAGATCTTCCTTTATTCGCTCATGGGCCTTCTGGTCTGCCACAGGCATCCTCCCAGTGACAGCTGTCCTTTCTAATGGCATTCACCTCATTATGGCAGCTGCCTTGAACACATCATTTAAATTTAAGGCCTGCACTTTACAAGCAACCTCAAAGCTCCCTAACCATTCCAAAATATCCAGATCTTCCAGATATACACATATACATGCACTACATCTTTGCACTAGATCTTTTGGAACCTTTGCCAGAAGCCTGATTCAAATTGGAATTAGAGTCACTTACGCCAGATGGGGTTGTCATTGCTGCCATCCTATGTTTCTCTCTCTCATGGGCTAGCCTTTCCCTTTCCAGCTCTCTTTCCTTTTTCTTCTGTTTCTCATCCCACTCTCTTTGCTTCTCCTTTTTCTTTCTCAATTTTTCTTCCCTGGCCCATTCCTGTTATTTCTCCCTTTTCCTCTCCTCTTGATCCAGATCACCTATTCTTAACTTCTTCCTCTTGAACTCTCTGGTTCACTTATCTGCCTCAGTCTTAGCTTTCTGAAGTGCGAACTTCAAGCTTAGGGTCTCTGCTAGACTCAACCCACCCAAGTGGTTCACTTCTGGAATTGGGAACACTGATACCGTAGAAATCCGAGGTGGTATACACACCTGAGGTGTTCTAGAAACTAAAGGTGGTGAGTGTCTTGGTGAAACTCCAGAAATTGCATCACGGGACACACACGGCATGTGCTTGGATTATACCTGCGTAAAGGGGATCCTAAAGTCTGGGTCAACAGTGATCTCTTCCTGAGTTCCTACCATGTTTCACTCCCCAGAGTCAGATGCAGCCTTCTCATTGTCACCCAGTATCTCAAAGTGATCCCTAATGAAATTACCAAGGACCTCTCTGTCCCTTTTCCTGGGAATCCTCCACCCTCTGTTCCTACATACATCCTTCATCTGATCTATGGACATGGTGCTGAGGTCAATTCCCAAACTTGTGTGCTCCGTTGCATATGTGTTGCCTTTGTTTGTAGGAGGTAGAAAACACTGTCTTATTCCAGTATTGACACAAATAGGAAATGGACAATGCCACCTGTGATCTTTGGCTCATAAACATAAGGCACCTTACGACTTGTCACCAATTGTCAGACCACTTTCAGAGGGCCACAGAGCATAAAGGGGCTACTGGGCCCAACCTTGGTGGTTGAGCCTTTTACTCCTGATGTCCAGGTCCAGTCTTACTATGGATCACAGTATGGGGATTTGTATAAATTATGTTTACAATGTATACTAATATAAAATGTTCAATGTCATATAAAAAATATTGTACATAAAAGACAAAAGAAATGTTTCTTATATTTAAAAAATATTTTTAACTTTAAAAAAAGTTAATTTAATAAACAAGATTGAAAATGAATAAAACATTGTTGTATCTATTGTATTAACACAGCAAAGGGCAGCCCAGTGAGCTTTTGTAGCCATAGTTAAATAGATATAGGTCGAGTGGGAGTCCTTCTGCAGTCTTTATTGTTGTTTTTTTTCCCCCTTCTCCCAGACCGACAAATTACTTCCAGGGGGTACCTTTTTGATATTGTATGTCCTTACCACTTGCCACCAATTGTCAGAGCCCCTTACAGAAGGCCACGGAGCATAAAAGGGCTACTGGGCCCAACCTTGGTGGTTGAGTCTATTACTCCTGATGTCCCAGGTCCTGTCTTACTATAGATCCTGCTCAGCTGGGCCAAGTTCCCCTTCTGCAGTTGACTCTCAGTGGTAGCTGTGGTCAAGCAGTGAAGCCTCCCTAGGGGATGTAGATACAGGTCAGTGAATCCGATTCATATCTCAAAATGCAAACAGTGCAAACAAAAAAAATCAATGTCTTGCCAAATATTTGCTTTACTAAGAAAAAGTAGTATTTTATTTCAAATTCTACACATGCAAAGAGAGGCACCTTTCAAATGCAATAACACAATCCCCCTTGAAGTCAGGAGCTCCAGCAGTTGTCAGGGGAATCCCTGCCCACCCTCCTTCGTGCAACGTGTTCAGGGTTATTCCCCATTTACTGGTGGGTGCATCAGGTAATGCAAACTATTAGGCCGTACTCAAACGTTCCACCTTCTGACCCTTTAGGAACTTAGTCAAAATTATCTATGGTGCAGCAGCACCATTAGCAGCAAGTGCCCCAGTGCCCTAAAGGCCCAATTTCAGTCTTACCGGCTCCTGCAGTATGGCAGTGTTCAACGGTGCAGCGAGGTCCCTCATCTCATGTCCTCACCAGTCAGTATCTGTACAGAGAAGTTGGGCTGCACATTTTAGACATGGCAACACCCAGTGGAGCAGGTTCTTCCTGTTGAGCAGCGCTGCCGGTTGGTTTCCAGTGACTGGAGCTGCTCCTGCTCAGCAGACACAGAAGCTGAGTAGCTCTTCCCCCTAGCAGATAAGCGGGGTGCAGGTGTGATACTCCGGCTCCCGACTGAAGCTCCAATGAGGGTGCGATGCACTCGGCTGCGTCCCAGCAAACCTCTGGGACTTTGTCAAGAGCAGGTCATGCCGTGCAGACTCAACCTGCTTCTCATTGCAGTTCTCCTTCAGTCCGGGGCGATGACTCAAACACTAGGCTAAAGTGGTACTGGCAGCCCCTTCCAGCTTACGGGGTTGCCGGGGGACTCACAATCAGGGAGCAGGTTCTTCTTGGACGATCACTCTCACTACGGCGGCTCTTCCTTGCACACGGGATTGCAATTTTGGCAGTCATAGTTCATGCGCACCTTGCCCAAACTCAGTTCACTGGTGACACTCTGGCATACAGGGACACCGCAGCAGTGTGGGTTGGAGCTTTCCATCCAGCGCTTCCGGAATAGCTTGGAACAACACAGCCCTCTCCTGGCATACATGGGTCGCTGTGCCGATACGCATCAGATCGATTGTTGCACAGCGCCACAGCTCATCAGGGAATTCTTGTGCTGGGCTCCCCCTTAGACCTTTCTTCCTCCAATGCTCTCCTCTACCTCACAGGACACAATGGTCTTCGTAAGCAGGTGGGCGATGGCCCCCAGGCTCCAGGGCGAGTGATCCCCTGCCCCCATTTTCGAGTGAGACTAGCAGTCTTTTACCTCCAATCCTGGTCACAGGCAGAAGTCTTGCAGAGCTTCTCATTCTCACACACGCTGTCTGGGTGCTATCACGTGACACATTTTTGTTTGAGGACTCAACCTGCCATTCTTACAGTCCTTTTCCAGACACCAAATGTAATTTAGAGTTTGGGTATGTGAAGTTTAATGCTTGGGTTCTGCTTCTTTTGAAGTGGACACTTTCCTTTTCATCTTCCTTCATGAAAGTGGTATGTCACAGCAGTCACAGCCGGGAGCTGATCGTCCATAACATAATTCATGGGAGTGACCAGATTTTACACCTGGATATCAGCTACAGGGATATGTAAATCAAAGACTTATTCACAGATCCCCAGTCATACTCTCTTTAATTCTCTTAGCAGCCCCATCACCCTTCTCTGTCCAGGCCCCATCCTTGTGATCTATCACTGAATCAAAGAGCAGTCATTTGAGATGTAAAGGGAGTCTCATCCTTCCCTCCAGTGTGTCCTCACCCAGCTCACAGGAATGCAGCAATCCACAAATCTGTCTGAGAGGATTGCTCTCCTCCTCAAGTCCTCACCAGGCAGGCATCGGCTTCCCAAAATGGTACCCAGGTCCTCTATACAATGTACCATTGCTAGCACACACACTAAGTACATTTGTAGCACACTTTCTGTTTAGCACTAATAACGCTATACATTGTACCCTCATATGTACCCATGCATCCAGCACACACACCCAGACTGCACACACTGTTCAGTACTGTTAGATCTGGGGGTCTCTAGTTGGCAATGGTTATCATCTTTGTCCAAATAGGGACACTTATTTCAAAGTCAGGATAAGGGATTACACTCTTTAATAACCCCTGCTGACCCCCTTGGTTGCTTGGCACGAGCAGACAGGCTTATCTCAGAGGCAGTGTGTTAAGCATTTGTGAATATACACAGTAATACAGTGATAACACTTCAGATGGACACAACACAGGTTTTATAAAAAATAAGTATTCTTTATATAGACTTAACACAAGACCACAACAACAAAAATACACAATACTACACTTAAGATTACAAAAAAGATGATTAAAGTTTCTTAGTACAAGTTGTTGGTAAATGCGACAAAGTTCCTGGATGCGTAACACAAAGTAAACAAAAGGCTCACAAAAGGGGAGATGCGTCGGTTCCGTGACCCGGGGGAACGGTTGCATCCTTCCTTGATGCTTGCACAGAGTAGGGTACTCGTCGTGAGCCTTACCGGTTCGGAGGGGATGCGTAGATTCTCGGCCTGTGGGCCTGTTGTGGTGCGCAAAATGGCGCCTTGATGGGATGCGATTATCCAGTTGCGATGCGAGAAGATGGCGCCCTTGATGAGGCGATGACGATGCGATGACGCCCTGGCAGCCTTGCAACAACTCTGTACTTTGGAGCCGCGACAGGCACTGTGACACGCTTCTCCGGTGATGCGATGGCGACTTATGGCGTCACGCTCCTCCGGCGATGCAACAGTAGGCAGCTTTGATGTACACACGCTTCCTTGGAAATGCGGCGAAGGCTCGCTTCTCCGTCGTTGCGATGATTTCAGCTGCGACTGCGACACGCTTCTTCTCGATGTGTCGCGCTTCCAGCTCCCAGCAGCACGCAAGTGTCTGGAGTCAGAATTCCCAGCAAGGAAATTCAGGAGGGAGCTGGAAGTGAATTCTTTTGTCCCTGAGACCTCAGCAGGAGGGAAGCACAGTTTAAGCCCTTGGAGAATATTCTGTAGATGAAAGTCCTTACAAAGTTCCTTCTCCTTTCCCTTGGCAATGAAGCAACCACTGCAGGCCAACCCACCAAAACAGCACACTGGCAGAGAGCCAGTCCAAACTCCTGCAGCTTCCTTGGTTCTTCTCCTTGGCAGAAAGTTTTCTTGTTCCTGAAGTGATCTAATTTCTTGGGATCAGGGTCCCAATATTTATACCCCAAAATCCTTTGCTCTCTGAAGGCAGAGAACCCTCTGCCTAGTCCAAACCAGTTCCTGAGCACTTTGTTTACATGACTCTTTTCTTCCTTTCACTGTGCAGGGCAGAGACATCAGCCGCCCCACAGGAGGAGGAGCCAGCACAGGGGAGGGAAGATACAGCTTTGGAGCACTCTGTTGACATGATTCCTCCTCTCCTTTCACAGTGCAGGGCAGAGGCATCAGACAAGCCACAGGGGGTGGAGCCAGCATTGTAGATGGAAGGCCCAGCCCTATTCAGGTCCCAGGGGAAACTCCTTCCTCCCATCTAGATGCAGATCTCTCTATTCATCACTGGGCTGCCCCAGTCTGTCTCTTGGAATTCCCCAGCCCTGTCACACACAAACCCAGACAAGGAATACACATCCCAGTAGAGGCAGGCTCAAATGGTTAGGCAAGAAAATACCTGCTTACTTTAAGTGGTATTTGCAAACACAGAATATTAAAATAAACTTTACTAAAATATGTATATTATTATTCTGAGTTCAGGCACACTAAATTCGAATTTCTACCGTGTTCCCTGAGTCAGTTAGGATTATAAGAATGTAAAAATCTAACTACCCATTCTAACCTATTGAGAACACGTAGCCTTTAATAGTGAAAAATGAAAATGGCTGTAATTCACTATTAGAACATGCTACACACATCAGAGCATGTCCTACCTTATACTTACAATGCACCCTGTCCTTGGACCTACCATAGGGTGTCTAATAGGAAGCAAAGGGAAGGTTTAGGGACTGGCAAGTGGGTGCACTTGGCCAACTCGACATGGCAGTGCTAGACAGCACACAGGCCTTGTAATGGCAGGCCTGAGACACACTTTACAAGCTGCGTCTGTGGGTGGCACAACCAGTGCTGCAAGCCCACCAGCAGCATTTGATTTTCAGGCCCTGGGCAGACATGGTGCACTGTACTAGGGGCTGATAGATAAATCAAATAACCCAATCATGGAATCCAATTTGTATATCACTTTAACATAGGGAACACTTGCACTGTGGCACTGATTAGCAGTGGCACAGTGCCCAAAGCATACATCCAGCAAAAACATATCAAAACAGAGGAGGCAATCCGTCAAAAATGGAAGGGAGACTCACGCCAATGATGCCAGGTCTAACACGTGTCCCCTCCAGATGAAATGTGTAGAGAACTACCCTTCCCCTTGGGAGTTCTCTTCACTAAGGCGGAAAAATCTGGACAGACCATCAGCGTTGGCGTGTTCTGTACCAGGGCGGTGTTTCACCGTAAAGTCCATACCCTGTAGGGAAATGGACTACCTTAGCAACTTTGGGTTCTCATCCCTCATCTGCATCAGCCATCTGAGGGGCCTGTGTTCGGTCTGAACCCGGAAGTGAGTCCCAAACAAGTATGGTCTCAACTTCTTCAGTGCCCAGACCACAGCAAATTCCTCACGCACAATTGCACTCCACCTCTGTTCCCGTGGAAGTAACCTCCTACTGATAAAGGCTACAGGTTGGTCTAGGCCCTCCTCATTAATCTGTGATAGAACAGCCCCCACACCATGCTTTGAAGCGTCTGTCTGTACAATTAATTCCTTTGAGAAGTTGGGCGCCTGAAGCACGGGTGCTGTGCACATGGCAGTCTTCAGGGCGTCAAAAGCCTTCTGACAGGTGTCAGTCCAGTTCACTTTCTTGGGCTGCTTCCTGGAAGTCAGTTCAGTCAAGGGTGCAACAATGTTGCCATACCCCTTGACAAACCTCCTGTAGTACCCGGTGAGTCCTAAAAAGGCTCTCACCTGAGTCTTTGGGGGTTCCCATGCCAGGATGGTATCAATCTTGGGTTGTAGGGGCACCACCTGGTCGCTTCCTACCTGGTGACCCAAGTATACAATGGAGCCCTGCCCGATCTGGCACTTACTTGCTTTCATTGTGAGGCCTGCCTTGCGCAGTGCCATCAACACTTCCCAGAGGTGCTGCAAGTGTTCCTCCCAACTGGCGCTGAACAGGGCAATGCAATCCAGGTAGGCGGCACTGAAATCCTTCCGTCCAGCCAACACCTGGTTGACCAACCTCTGAAAGGTGGCAGGTGCATTCTTCATGTAAATGTAAATATAAATGTAAATGTGTTTGTATTTATATTGTGTTCCTCTTTAGTCCACACAGAACCGGAGTTCGGGTGTGGCACCCGGCGAGGTAGCCTTTGGGACCAAGATCAATGGGCTGGCCCACGGACTGTTTGAGGACTCAATGACCGCTAAAGCAAACATCTTGGAAATGTCCTCCTTAATGTAAGCCCTAACCTTGTCAGTCACTCTGTAAGCCTTGTGCTTGACAGGAGGACTGTCACCAGTGTCCACATCATGGACGCACCACTCTGTGACACCAGGAACCAGGGAAAATAGATCAGAGAATAGCCCCAACAGTTGGCGACAATCTTGCTGCTGATCAGGGGTCAGTGTGGCAGAGAGGCTGACACCATCCACTGACCCATCTTGCTCTGTTGCAGACAGGAGGTCAGGAAGAGGCTCGGTCTCCTCCTCCATTCCATCATCTGTCGCTAGGAGCATGCCCACTTCGGACGTTTCTAAGTGGGGCTTTAGGCGGTTAACATGCAGGACCCGCAAGGGGTTCCTGGGAGACCGCAAGTTTACCAGGTAAGTGACATCACTCTTGCGCTCCACCACCTCATATGGACCGGTCCACCTGTCCTGGAGCGCACAAGGCTCCACAGGGGCCAAGACCCAAACTTTCTGTCCAGGTTGAAGCTCAATCAGAGTGGCATTCTGATCGTACCACTGCTTCATTTCCTCCTGGCTGGCTTCCAGATTCGTCTGAGCGAGATCCCTGAAACGCAGAGTCTGGTTCCTGAAGGCCAGCATGTAACTATACACATCCTGGGGAGGTTTACCGGGATATTGCTCCCAGCCTTCCTTGGCTCAAAGGTCCTCTTACAGGGTGACCATACAAAAGCTCAAATGGGCTGAACCCTAGAGACTTTTGTGGTACCTCACGGTAGGCAAACAGAAGGCATGGCAAGAGGACGTCCCACTTATGCCTCATTAGTTCTTCAAGACCCATGATCATGCCTTTAAGGGTCCGGTTGAATCTTTCAACCAGCCCATTTCCTTGTGGGTGGTAAGGAGTGGTGAACTTGTAGGTAACACCACACTCCTTCCACAGAGACTTTATATAATTAGAAATGAAGTTTGTACCCCGGTCAGACACAACCTCTCTGGGGAACCCCACACGGGAGAAGATCCCCATCAGTGCACGTCCCACCACGGGGGCCGTCACTGTCCTGAGCCGAATGGCTTCCGGGTACCGGGTAGTATGGTCCACCAAGACCAGGATAAACCTGTTGCCCATGGCTGTCTTGGGTCCAGTGGCCCCACAATGTCAATGCCCACCCGTTCAAAGGGGGTACTGACTACAGGGAAAGGTTAGAGAGAGGCCTTGTGCCTCCTTCCACTTTTCCCACTTGCCAGGCAAGTTTCACAGGTCCTACAATGAGTATCTGAACTCTTCCGCATCTCAGGCCAATAGAAGTGGGAGACAAGCCTTTCAAAGGTCTTGTTCTGCCCCAGATTACCAGCTAAAGGAACATAATGAGCCTAACCCAGTAGGAAAGCTCTGAAGCGCTGGGGTACCACCAGCACACGGACTGACCCAGGCTCAGCAACCGTAGGCTCGCTGTACAGGAGACCATTCTCCCAATAGATCCAATGTGATCCAGACTGATCACCTGCCGCCTGGTTTGTAGCATGTTGCCTCACACCCACAAGAGAAGGGCACTCCTGCTGCTCTTCACAAAATTCATCCTTGGAGGGACCTCCTTCTTGCTGCCAATGGGCCATCTCAGGAAGGTTCCCCAGTTCAGAAACTTGCTCACCAGTGCGTTCCAGGGCATCCCCCTCAAGGTCTGCCTCCTCCTGGACCGTGGGAACAATGGGGGCTGGTTTCCTGCACCCCCTACCTCTTCTCTTTAAGGCAGGTCCCTGGGTCATACTTTCAGGCTCCAGGGTCTCTTGAGCACCCTTAGCTGCCATTGACCGAGTGGTCACACATGCCCACTCAGGCAGACCCAACATCTCTAAATGCACTTTTCTCTCTACCTTAGCCCAAGGGGAGCTTTCTAAATCATTGCCTAACAGACAATCAACAGGCATGGATGGCCTCATAGCTACTTGAAGAGTACCAGAGACCCCCCCACACTCAAAGGGAACTTGAGCCACCTTGCAATGGCTCTCTGTGTTGTCAGCGGCAACAACTGGGAAGAATGCATTGGGTACTACCTGCTCTTCAGAGACCAAGTGACACTTGACAGCTGTCACACTTGCTCCTGTGTCTCTGAGAGCCTCCACTCTATGGCCATTGATAGTCACCCACTGCCTTTATTTTTGGTGTTCTCGGGCAGCTGAGTTTTAGGGACCATCTCAAAATCTCCTAATGAGACAAGGGACATTTCTGCGGGACCCCAACCACTTTGGGCACCCATCTCCTCCCCACCCAGGACTACACTGGCCATCTGACGAGGTAGTGCACGGGGTGGCACATACTGTCCTTTCTGAGGAAACTGGGGATCATACCAACGGTGTCCCACCTTCTTACACTGAAAGCAGGTAACAGGCCCCCTATGAACAGGTTTACTTGCCGGGGGTCCTGACTTCTTTTCAGGGGGTGTCTGGGAACGCTTACCTTGGTTCCCTTGGGAATTACTTTGGCGACCTTTTTGGAACTCCCTCTGTTTACCGTTGTCCCCCCACTCTTCTGCTGGGGACCCTGCCCACCTTTGGCGGAGTCTCCCACAAGACCCTTGTGGACCCTGGTAGTGACCCAGCGGTCCGCCTCTTCAGCAAGCTTTCTAGGATTAGTCAACTTGCAATCAATAAGGGGCTGGCGCAGCTCTGGAAAACAATTAGCAGACAAGTGCTCCCTGGCAATCAAATCATAGAGCGCTTGAAAATTGTCAACATTGCTGTCACTCACCCAACCATCCATAGCTCTGCAAAAGAAAGACACATATTTTACCCAAGTGGTTCCCTCCAGTTTCTTAAAATTCCTGAACCTCTGTCTATAGTGCTCTGGAGTTAACCCATACCTTGTCATCAATGCTTCGTTCATGTATTGATAAGACTACCTATGCTCACTGGATAGGTCTAACAAAGTATCCCTCCCCTCAGTCAGAAAGCTACCCCATAACCCCGCTCCCCAATCTTTCTCAGGGACCCGGTGGGCCAACATTGCTATCTCATATGCTGCACACCACTGAGCAATATCTTCACCTTTGTGAAAATCTTTGATGACATCCATGGGAATGTGGACTTTGCCTTCTGAAGGCACAGATGGTGCGCTGCCACCAGAGGGATTGATTTCTAAGCCCTTGGCCTTGATCTCTAACTCCCTCAACATTCTCTCATGCTCCATTCTCATTCTCTCCCTTTCCAAAGACAACCTGTTATTCTTTGTTTCCCTCTGACTCTCCAGCTTAAGCTTAGCCATCTCCAGCGTGTGTGCCCTACTTCTCTCCCTGTCTTCCAACTCTCTGGGGGACAGGTCTTTGGAAGAGATGCTGCTGCCAGGCGGGGACGGCACCCCTCCCCTGGCTGGAAACACTGGCCCATCAATTTGCACTTCTGCATTCCCAACAGGCTCCACCACAAGAACAGGGAAATTTCTTGCTTTTACCCAGGCCCTCAGCGCCTTTTGGTAGTCTTCCTTTTTTAGAAATGCCTGGTGTAGCAACTTTCAATTTCCTGCAGAGATACTTGAGCTGTTTCACAGTGTAGGTTTCCAACCTCTCTTCCTCAAAATCAAGATCCATAGATGCAACAGATGATGGTTTACTCATGGTAGTAAGAATTGTGAGTTTTCAAGAAAAAACTATCAGTCCAAGGAAAAAGGATTCTAAAAAAAGTATGTGGTCGCGTTTGGTCTGCACTCACTAGTAGTGTACATCAATCACTGCATATGAAATCACAAATGCAAAGTCCAAATCCTCACCGCTGACCACCAATCTTAGATCTGGGGGTCTCTAGTTGGCAATGGTTATCACCTTTGTCCAAATAGGGACCCTTACTTCTAAGTCAGGATAAGGGGAGTACACTCCTTAATAACCCCTGCTCACCCCCTTGTTAGTTTGGCACGAGCAGACAGGCTTATCTCAGAGGCAGTGTGTTAAGCATTTGTGAATATACACAGTAATACAGTGATAACACTACAGATGGACACGACCCAGGTTTTATAAAAATAAGTATTCTTTATATAGACTTAACACAAGACCACAAACGACAAAAATCCACAATACTACACTTAAGATTACTTAAAAGATGATTAAAGTCTCTTAGTTCAAGTTGTTGGTAAATGCGACAAAGTTCTCAACAAAGTACCTGGATATGTAACGCAAAGTAAACAAAAGGTTCGCAAAATAGGAGATGCGTCGGTTCGGTGACCCGGGGGGATGGTTGCGTCCTTCCTCGATGCTTGCGGAGAGTAAGGGACTCGTCGTGAGACTTACCGGTGAGGAGGTGATGCGTAGATTCTCGGCTTGCTGGCCCGTTGCGGTGCGCAAGAAGGTGCCTTGATGCGATGTGATTATCCCGTTGCGATGTGAGAAGATGGCGCCCTTGATACGGCGATGACTTTGTGATGACGCCCTGGCAGCCTTGCGACGACTCTGTACTTTGGAGCCGCGACAGGCCCTGCGACACACTCTCCGGTGATGCGATGGCGACTCTCTCGATGGTGTCACGCTCCTCCTGCGATGTGACAGTAGGCAGCTTCGATGAACACACGCTTCCAGGGAGATGCGTGAAGGCTCGCTTCTCCGTCGTTGCGATGATTTCAGCTGCGGTGGCGACACGCTTCTTCTCGATGCGTCGCGCTTCCAGCTCCCAGCAGCACGCAAGTGTCTGGAGTCAGATTTCCCAGCCAGGAAATTCAGGAGGAAATTCAGGAGGGAGCTGGAAGTGAAGTCTTTTGAACCTGAGACTTCAGCAGGAGGCAAGCACAGTTCAAGCCCTTGGAGAATATTCTGTAGATGAAAGTCCTTACAAAGTTCCTTCTCCTTTCCCTTGGCAATGAAGCAACCACTGCAGGCCAACCCAGCAAACAGCACACTGGCAGAGGGGCAGTCCAAACTCCTGCAGCTTCCTTGGTTCTTCTCCTTGGCAGAAAGGTTTCTTGTTCCAGAAGTGATCTAATTTCTTGGGATCAGGGGCCCAATATTTATACCCCAAAATCCTTTGTTCTCTGAAGGCAGAGAGGCCTCTGCCTAGTCCAAACCAGTTCCTGAGCACTTTGTTTACATGACTCTTTTCTTCCTTTCACTGTGCAGGGCAGAGAATTCAGCCACCCCACAGGAGGTGGAGCCAGCACAGGGGAGGGACGATACAGCTCTGGAGCACTCTGTTGACATGATTCCTCCTGTCCTTTCACAGTGCAGGGCAGAGACATCAGACAAGCCACAGGGGTTGGAGCCAGCATTGTAGAGGGAAGGCCCAGCCCTATTCAGGTCCCAAGTGGAACTCCTCCCTCCCATCTAGATGCAGATCTCTCTATTAACCACTGGGCTGCCCCAGCCCGTCTCCTGGAAATCCCCAGCCCTGTCACACACAAACCCAGACAAGGAATACACAACCCGAGGAGATGGACGGCTAATGTGACTCCATGCACGCCGCCGTAGTGGTTCCGGTTTCCTCGCGGCTCGTGGCTCCGCCCATGGCTGCAGCGTTGGACTCTAGCCTGCCGCTCTGCTGAAATTCACTGCTGAATTACCGGGAGGATTGATGTGGAGCCACGTTGCTGCTGCTCTGCTGCCTTTTGCGGGACTCGCTGCCCGAATCAGTCTTGCCGTTGTGGTGTTGGACTTCTGAGACGCAGAGTCATCGAGAGCTGAGATATTTTGCCCGCACCTTCCCCTAACTCTCTCGCATACCTGCCCTGCCCTGCGTCACGCTGAGCTACCCCACAAGTTCCATATACCGAGCTGTCCCTCACCACGGAGCCCCATTATTATTAACTCAGAACTCAGAACCTTTGAGGCAAAGTTTCTAAGCGAAGTGGGGGCAGAAACTGAGGCATGGAAAGGGGAGCCGGGCTGAGCAATCCAAAGAGAGGCTGATGTGAATAAGGCTCTGGCAGAACTTCTTTCTGGGCTATAATAAAACACACTCCCCACCCTGACCCCCTTGTGACAAAAAAATATTTGGATAATAAGTAGGGGGTGTCTCTACATAATCTGAGAAAAACTGAGAGAACTAGCGTATTTTGCAGCTCGACAACACCGTGTTCAAAAATTAAACAAAGCAATAAACCACATGCAATTATGGCGGCAAGAGTAAAAGTCAAGCAGGCCAAGCTGGAGCTGGGGAGGGAGCTACTAAAGTCACCGATTACACCTCCACCAGCAGCAGCAGCAGCTAAGGGAGAGAAAAAAAATAGAAGGAAAGCTCAGCAAAAAAGCGCCCTGAAACAAAAAGCAACAGAGACCGCCGAGATATACAGAAAAAATTATTATAATGTCTTAAGAAAACAAGTTGATGAAGACAACGAGGATAATGAAGACGACCAGGAGGAGGGTGAGGAGGATGAAGATGCAGAGAGCTTGACTCTGTCTGAACTTTCGGCAGAACTGAGCCTGCTAGCTGTCGGTGAGAAAGGAGAGGAGGATGGGAATATAAACGGCCCCACAATGCCTGAGTCACCAAAGGCTGAAAAAGGCAAAGGAGTTAGGTCCGTGGCGGGACTGAGGGGGTGCTGGACCGTAATACTATGGAGACCACAAAAAGGTGCCCAAACCCTCAATTCTTGAAATGGCAATTATTTGAAAAAGACCAAGTGTGAATTAATAACACCTGGAGAGGTAATTTTATTTTTACCCATCAATCATATTTTTGTTTTTTATGCAATTTCTTTTAACAACAGAAATAGATACACTTTAACGACATTACAATAACTAAACAATACTAACTACAAAATTAAACAGAAGAAGTGAATGGAACAAGGGTGAACACAGAACAATACACATTAAAACATCAGTTCATCAATGTTTACAAATTAATTCCTGTTTGAAGACAACCAAAGCAACGTGAAAAGCAAGAGCACAAACTGTATATTCTTTTTGACAAAGTCACTTAATGATATGATTGGCTCTTGTAGAATGCCTGACGTCAGGCATTCGTTTGGAAGCCTCACACTGGAGACATTGAATGTCTTTTTGCAGCGCGCCATGAGCTACAGAGGGACTCCTAAAAAGCCACACGGTAAAACGCCTGGTCAACAGACCCTCGCCCCTAATCCATGTCAGAAACAAACACGTAATTGATTGACAGAGACTGGAACCGTCTTTCCAACTCAGGATCAAGACGCAAGGATTCTCAGAATAGCGACCACAACCTCCTCCCTCTAAGAGGCGCCGGACGGTGCACATAGAGAAGCAAAAACCTCAAGCGTCGTCCACCAGGTCCACCATTGAAATCTAAAGAGCCTGATACATACAGACAACTAACAAAGCCCCGATGAGGGTTCGCAAACGTGTCATTCGAACCTGAAACGCGTCGGCATTCTACAAGAGCCAATCATATCATTAAGTGACTTTGTCAAAAAGAATAGCCCACCAGCAGCATTTGATTTACAAGCCCTGGGCACACATTGTGCACTGTACTAGGGCTGACAGATAAATCAAATAACCCAATCATATTGCAGTATATACTTGCAGAAATTGCAAGTGATTCAGAATGCGGCGGCCAGGGTTCTGCTGCAAATCCCTGGGCGCACAAGCATGAAGCAGCATTTACGTGACTTGCATTGGCTGCCTGTTGTCCACCGCATTCAGTTCAAGGCCCTTACGCTGGCTCATAGAGCCTTGCATAGTCTTGGCCCGGTCCATCTCCAGAGGCGCTTTTCCTTCTACACGCCTTCTAGAAACCTTCGCTCTACCACTCTGCGCCTGACCACTGTTCCCCGCTTCCGCAGGGCTCGGTTAGGGTGTAGCTCCCTCTCTGTTAAGGCTGCAGTGGCCTGGAATTCCCTTCCACTGGAGCTGCGCAATATCCAGGACACTATGCTATTTAAGAAACAGCTGAAGACCTTCCTTTTTAATCAATCCATCTAAATATGCTGCTTGTTGTTATGGTTCACCTCCGCGCGGGACACTCTTGAGTATTCGTGCACGATATAAATGTTTAATAACATAACATATCAATTTAACATAGGGAGCACTTGCACCGTGGCACTGATTAGCAGTGGCACAGTGCCCAAAGCATAAATCCAGCAAAAAAATATCAAAACAGAGGATGCAATCTGTCAAAAATGGAAGGGAGACTCACGCCAATGATGTCAGGTCTAACAAGTACCGACTCTTTTCTATCTTTAAACAGTGTGTTATTTCAAAACACACACACTACCAGCACACACACTCACTATGTGCGCTGCACAACTCTTCACCCAAGCACACATACATCCAACACATGCTGAGCTTGCGAACGCATAGCACTACATCTCTTATGTAATGTATTCCTTCAGTAAAAGTACTAACCACATATGTACGGCACTAAACTGCTCTATCGTTGTACTGTACTTTTACAAGACATACATGCAAGCAATGCAGAGTCACTAGTCCTATGCTATGCAGTATTCCATATCCACCTGATGTAGGCCAAGAGTGAGTTGAGCACACAGCAGCTGAGCTTTAAAAAATATGATTAGGCCTCACTCCAGTGACGCAGTGTAAAAAGGTGCTATGTACTACTACTGATGACTACACGGTATGCTGTCACCACCGTAGTAGCCTTCCACCATGATGAGGGTAGCACTTTTGGCACCTCTACCGGTTCAACAAGACCGCAATCCGTGAGACAGGCCTATGTCATGTCGCACACACAAGATCCATTTTTGTCTTTAACAACAAATCAGTATTAGGGATCCAGAAAACAGCACAGCTGGCCACTCTGGGTAGGGGTACACATCTTTTACCATGCAGGGAACTTTTCCGTCCAACACTCTGGCTCCCAGCCCTACTTTCTAAGATTCCCTTATCAACCCGATCTCCTACCTGAGATGTGTCCAGGCCCCTTCCTGGTGAAATCTCACTGAATCAAAGATTACCCTTTGAAGTGTAGTGGGTAGCATGTCTCCCTTCCTCCAGTGTGTCCCAGACAACTTTCAGGAAAGCAGCAATACACCAATCATGTCTGGGTGGATAAAAATTACCTGTTCACTTTTACTGATCATTACACGGTATGCTGTCATGACCGCGCTAGTACTAAACTCCTGGTGAAGGTGGTTGACTTCCACCACTATGAGGGTAGTACTTTGGGCCAATGTCATGGCCCATGCACCTGATTCGTGTTTGCCTATAAAAACAAAAATCATCATTAAAGAGCCACACGTCAGTATAGTTGTGCATTCAGGGCATGGGTGCGTGTCCATTACCATAAAGAGGACTTTTCTGATCCAACATATTGTTTAAGCTTTGTGTAAGTAAACACTAATTTTACTATATGAGCATGGAGTATTTTTTTAGCTATGCTCTATTCAGCCTTCAGTTTTGAGATTTGCATATCATTTGTATTTGCAGCCTTTTCCTTCCAGGTAAGCTAAGGACCTTATTTATTTATTGCCGACTAGCCTGTCCTCCACCGGTGCAACAGAGTAAATTACTTAGTTGCCTTGATGGGTGTGCCAAAGGCCAAATTTAGAAATGTCTGCCGGCCCAACTGATTTTTTCTAGCATTGGCAGGAACTGCCCTCGTGGTGGCTCTGGTGAACGCATTGTAATTCTGCTGTACTGCTCCGTCAACATGAGAGAGCTGTATGGGAAGCTTGCAAAGGTTTTCTTATTTACAAAAAGAAAATCCCAAAGCACGATTTTCATTTTGAAAATTAAAAAAAAGAATGCCTCCTCTCCCAGGTTGTTTCCTCCCATGGCAAGGAGGTTATTTAGTACCTTGCAGTGCCCCTAACTGTCAGGTTATTGCTGGTGGTTTCAGGCATTGAGAAATGGCTGTATGTCCACCTCTCAAAATTGGGTGTGCAGACATATAGTCAAACGTCCGATGGTCCCTACTCGTTTGGGCTGTCATAGAAGTTTGACCACAGCAGAGATAGAGTGGTCTCCCTCGTCAACAAACTATGGTCCACCCACATTTCAATTGGGTCTGAAGACCATAATTTTGGCGGGCAGGGAAATAATCTGCCATTGAGATGAAGTTCTCTCTCCACCAATAGCTAAATTGGACTCTAAGTCGTAAGATATGACTGAGAACTTAATTGAAAGGGAAGGATGGAAAAATAAGTGGAAGAAGGGTTACGTATATATTTTTGTTTATACACAGAATAGCTCTGCACCCTTCTAGTGGTTCAAATACAAATATTTATCTCAATGGTAATCCTTATACAAAACATTATAAAGGTTCAACGATGTACACTTGTTTTCCCAAAGTGAAGTCAGTCAAAGGCTCTTGAAATTAAAATGTATTCTTCAAGAACTTGAATAAAGAATACATTTTAACTTCAAGAGCCTTTGACTGACTTCACTTTGGGAAAACAAGTGTATAGCGTTGAACCTTTATAATGTCTTGTATAAGGATTACCATTGAGATAAATATTTGTATTTGAACCACTAGAAGGGTGCGGAGCTATTCTGTGTATATTGAGTTTGAGAGATAAGGGGATTTGATTCCTTGTACTCTTTATGGGACATAGTTCAGAAATTTGTATAGCGCACTACTCACCCAGAGGGTCCCAAGGCGCTTGAGGGAGGGGGGGGGGTGCTTTACTTATCGAATAACCAAGTTTTTAGTTGCTTTCTGAAGGAGAGGTGGTTCTGTGTAAGGCGGAGGTGGGTGGGGAGAGAATTCCAGGTCTTGGCCGCTAAGTAGGAGAAGGATCTTCCCCCCATGGTGGATCTATGGATGCGCGGAATTGCGGCGAGGGCTTGATTGGACGATCGTAGTTGGCGGGAGGGGGTGTAGAAGGACAGTCGCGTGTTGAGGCATTCGGGTCCTAGGTCGTAGAGGGCTTTGTGTGCATGGGTGAGGAGACGGAACGTTAATCTATTGTTGACGGGGAGCCAATCGAGGTCTTTCAGGTGGACGAAAATGTGAGCTTGCTGAGGGATGTCCAATATGAGTCTGGCTGAGGCGTTTTGGATGCGTTGGAGTTTTATCTGTAGTTTGGCTGTGGTTCCGGAGTAAAGGGTGTTTCCGTAATCCAGTCGGCTGGTGACCAGTGCGTGGGTGACCGTCTTTCTTGTTTCGGTGGGGATCAAACGGAAGATTTTTTGAGCATGCGTAGGATGTTGAAGCATGATGATGAGACGGCGTTGGCTTGTCTGGTCATCGAGAGGGAGGAGTCCAGGATGAAGCCCAGGTTACATGCGTGATTCGTAGGTATGGGTGCGGTTCCCAGGGCCGGTGGCCACCATGAGTCGTCCCAGGCAGAGGGGGATGACCCTAAGATGAGGACTTCCGTTTTGTCCGAGTTTAGTTTTAAACGGCTGTTCTTCATCCACTCGGCTACTTCTTTCATTCCTTCGTGTAGGTTGGTTTTGGTGGTGTTTGGGTCTTTGGTGAGGGAGAGGATCAGCTGGGTGTCGTCTGCGTAAGAGATGATGTTGAGGTTGTGTTGGCGTGCTTTGGATGCGAGGGGACTCATGTATACGTTGAAGAGGTTGGGACTGAGTGATGATCCTTGTGGTACGCCGCAGATGACTTCGGTGGCCTCTGATCTAAAAGGGGGGAGGCGGACTCTTTGGGTTCTTCCGACAAGGAACGAGATGATCCAATCCAATGCTTTTCCTTGTATTCCGACGTTGCCAGGGCGTTGTATGAGGGTGCTATGACAGACTGTGTCGAAGGCTGCGGAGAGGTCAAGTAGGATGAGGGCAGCTGTTTCTCCGTTGTCCAGTAGAGTTCGAATGTCGTCTGTTGCTGCGATGAGGGCGGTTTCGGTGCTGTGTTTGGCTTGGAAGCCAGACTGTGAGGGGTCGAGGGATTTGTTGGATTCAAGGAAGGCAGCGAACTGACTATTGACGGCTTTCTCAATGACTTTGGCAGGGAATGGGAGGAGCGAGATGGGGCGGTAGTTCTTAAGTTCAGTGGGGTCTGCTGTGGTTTTCTTCAGAAGGGCGCTGAGTTCGGCATGTTTCCAGCTTTCCGGGAAGGTAGCGGAGTTGAGGGAACAGTTGATGACATCGCGGAGATGGGGCGCGATGATGGGAGTCTGCTTTGTTGAAAATGTGGTGGGGACATGGGTCGGTTGGCGATCCTGAGTGTATGGAGTTTATCAGGCGGATGGTGTCTTCGGTGGTGATTGGGTTCCAGGTGCAAAGGTTGTTAGAGTGCGGTTTTGGTTCGGAGGTGGGTGGAGTGGACTGGTCTTCGGACAGTTTTTCAAAGCTGTTATGTATGTCGGCGATTTTGTTGTGGAAGAATGAGGATAGAGAGTCGCAGAGGTCTTGGGGGGGAGTGATGTCGTTGGTGCCGGCGGTGGGGTTGGTAAATTCTTTGACGATGTTGAATAGTTCCTTGCTGTTTTGGGTGTTGTTGTCAAGTCGATCCTTGAATGCTGATTTCTTGGTGGATCAGATCAGTTGGTGGTGTTTGCGGGTGGCGTTCTTGAAGGTGGCCAGGTTGTCAGTGGTTGGGTTTTTCTCCAGGCTTTCTCTAGAGTGCGACAGAGCTTCTTGGATTTCTTAAGGTCATCGTTGAACCAGGGGGCTTTTTTGCTACCTAGCTTGATTAGATGGTTTTTCAAGGGTGCTAGTTCATCGACGCTGTGGGTGCTCCATTGTGTGAGGTTGGTGGCTGCTTGGTTTGGGTCCGATGATTTGGCAGGAGGGTTTTGGTAAAGCGATGTGAAGAGCTGGTCGGTGGTGATTTTGTTCCAGTTTCTTCGAGGAATGGGTTGTTGGGGGTTGTGGGTCGTGGTCTTTTTGTAGTTGAAGTGAACGCTGCTGTGGTCCATCCAATGGAGAGCTGTGGTGTGATCGAAGGAGATGTGCTTGCTGGAGGTGAAGATAGGGTCAAGCGTGTGTCCGGCAAAGTGGGTGGGGGTGTCTACAAGTTTTTTGAGTCTGAGATTGGCGAGGTTGTCCAGGAGGGTGGTGGTGTTACTGTTGTTGTTCTTTTCCAGGTGGAAGTTGTTCTCGGAGGGGAGGGCATGTGGGCTGATGAAGTCAGTGATGTCTTAGCAGAATTGTGTGCGGGGTCCTGGTGGTCTGTAGATGAGGGTGCCTCTGAGTGTGGTTTTGGGGTCGGTGTGGATCTGGAAGTGAAGGTGTTCGGCGGCTGCGAGGTTATCGTCGGAACTGGTCGTGATGCAGATGGTGTTTTTATGGACGATGGCGATGCCTCCTCCTGTTTGGTTGGTGCGATCTTTTCGGATGATCTTGTAGGCGTCTGGGATGGCTATGGCGATGTCGGGCGCTGATGAGGCGTTCATCCAGGTTTCTGTAAGGAAGGCGACGTCCGGAGATGTAGTGTCGAGTAGGTTCCAGAGTTCAATGGAGTGTCTGTGGACCGAGCGGGTGTTGAGCAGGATGCACTTTAGGTGGTTAGTGTCGGAGCTCTGTTTGTAGTTTGTGGATTTGGTGTGGGTCCTGATGCAGTCGAACTTGCAGGAGTGGCAGGTGAAGGGTCCATGGGTGTGTCCTGGCGCAGCTTGGTAGCAGTTTGGGAGTCGGCTGGGGTTAAGGGCTGAGAGGGTTGCGGCGTCGTATGTAATGCGGGTGGAATGGGTTTTGCGTGGGGCAGGGGGTCTGGCGCTGGGCGCTGTCCAGGCGCAAACGGGCGTAGACGGGCTTACCTTTGGCGCACCTTCGGCGCGCATAGGGCGCGACTGCTGCGCGAGAAAGCTGCACGCAAAGGCATCTGTCATATGTAGATAGTGGAGGGGGGAGGGGCGAGGGAGGAGCAGCTGGGAGGCGGGAGCGGGGTGGAGAGCTGGGCAGGGAGGCACAACAACAAAAAACAAAATGGCTGCAAGCCAAAAGCGAAACAGGATTGGGGCACAATGTGAATAAACACGATGAAAACGGCAGTGGCACCGGCACAGTCAGGCACAAATGATTAATTCAGGCAAGGCAGCACAGCACAATGGAAATATCGTCAAGGCGCACTTAGGTAATGTAGCGCTACAATACAAATATACTAAGCGAACAGGCACTAATAATAGGCAATAAAGCGCTACAATACAAATATGCTAAGCGATCAGGCACTAATATTTGTGGGAGCAATGCGAGCAAGCACACAGCAATTTGGCAGTATAGCGCTACGATACCACAAGCGCCAAGCAGAGCAGGGAGCAGCGTGAGGAGCAACCGCATCTGAAGGGATCAAGCTACCTGCACCTTCTTTTTGTTGCGCATGACTTTATGGGCGTTAGACTAGTGCAGGAATTTATGCTTTAATCCCCATCTTTGCTGTTATATATATTTTTGTGTTAAGCTTTAAAGATTTGTACACACATATTCTACCATTTGTGTAGCCTGACAGTGCTGTCAGAGTTCAGGTATATATTCACCTCTTGGTCTCTGGGATACAATCACGGAACAGGGTCTGATTTTAGAAAAGTCATTGTCCGTGACATTGCACAATCGTACTTCCTTAACAGACTGTCACACATATAGGCAGATCATGCTTAAAAATGTGTTCAAAGATTTCATGGGGAAAGTGAGACCCAAACTCCCGGGACAAGTAATGTATACTTAGGACACAACAATATTTTTGGAATATTTCTTTAATAAGCAAACCTCCAACACCACATTTTTCATATATATGTGTGCATATGTTTTTGCAATGCCCAGAACAACAAAACTTCATTGAAAGAGAATACAATTCAAAATGATATGTAGATTGTATATCCCTTTTGACTGGTAGTGGTATAGAGTGCTTTCAAATGTGTCATTTGCTGCGACCTTTGACAAAATTCCTTTATGGAGAACTTGAAATACAAGAACACTCCTCCAGCCAGTCCTACAAATTTTTGTTTGAATTTGATCTAGTTTCATTCTATGTTTTTTCCCATTAGACAAAGGAAAATTAATTGTATATTTAAGATCGTAGTGCATTTTGACATGCTTTTCAGATGTACACCCCTCCAAAGTACTTTTATGTTGTCATTGCTGAGGGTCAGCACCCCCATTATAGAGCTCCTGCTGCAGGCCTGATTTTCTGGTGCAGTATTTGCGACCCAGTTACTGAGCAACTCATAATAAAGATCTTAAAAGGGAAACCACACGCTAAAAACCACTGTCTAATGGGAAGTGTAGAATATCACAACACGTGCAAAATAAACCCCTTTCTCATTTACAGTAATATTTTTTTCCTTGTTTGGAAAGGCACTAGGTCCTCTTTAGGTCCATTGAGTGAGAAAAACAGGTCCTTTTTGCAGATGCCCCCCACATTTTGCCCCCATGGACTACTAGATGCTATTTTTTCTCTGAAAGTGCACTGGAGCCTGCTAACCAGGTCCCAGTGCCTGTGTACTTTCCCCAAAACTCATATGTGTGAATTGGTATTCCCAATCGGCAAGGGCTTTACCTCCCACCCTTCATAAGCCCCTTGTATATAGTACCAGTGGTAAACAGGGCATAGGTGGTAAAGGGGTCCCTGGGACTTGCAGCACTGTTTGTGCCACCCTGAGTGACCCAAGTAAACTACTTACAGCAGGCATGCCATTTCAGACTGCAGCAGCAGTGCAAACTGCTCAAACTGGGCCTCCTTAAGTCCAGGAGGTAGGGTGCATTATTGTAAAGGTGTAGATGTGTAAGTGCAGCTTATATGACCCTATAATGACCTTTCCCATTAAAGGACACTATAATTGATAGATGGTCCATAGTATAACATGAGCTGGCATCTAGGCAAACCCGAGATTGGCATCTCCATTATGGTACTGCCTAAATATGTCATGTTTTATCAAACAACAAGTCTTCTCTCTCTGAAATGAACCTCATGCCAAGATTGAGGTGGCATGCACCCAAGTAGCTACCTTAGAGGTTTCCCCAGCTGCCCTGTGCTCTCTCTGACAGCCCGCGCTTGCTGCTGCCAAGACAGGATTCTGACCTCCTGCCAGGCAGTGTAATCACTCCCATTCGTCAGGAAGAAAAGATCTCCTTCTTCCCAGGAAAGCTAGTGAAGTGGTTTAGTGTAGTTCACACTAATCTGTAGGACCTGCACGTTTGTTGGACATCATAAACTTTAGGTGAGGTGCCTAGACTGATTCCTGGCACCCCCACAGATATGTTGGCTTAGAGGCCAGCTTGCTCACAGTGCCACCGTAAGCCCCCAGGCAATCCAACCCCAGGCATATAAACAAGGCAGTAATGAAAAGTACTCCTACTATGCTAACCGTACTGAGTGTACGTAAAGTGGGTGGAGCCAAAAATCCCCCCAAGGGACAATCCAACCACATTAACTGGTGGGAGAGAATGTAGGACTCCGCCTTGATCACAAACTGGAACCACTCACGAGATGTCAGACCGCTGCGTGGTGAAGTCTGAGCATGCAGGGACCCTTGGTATCAGCTGAAGTGCCTCCTCCGCTAATCTATTTGGATGTTCTTTATTTATAATAGAAAGCTGCCTTGCAATGTGCATATAGATTAGTGATTTTATTGATATGTAGATAGACAGAAGAAGGTCAGTGACGGTGGTGGCATGTCATATCAGCCAGTCTGAGCTTACAGAACCCAAAGGGGTGTGGATATTACGCTCTGATATTTATATATGGTGACCTGGTATTCCCCTACAACAATAAGGGGGCAGTACTAGTGCTCCAAATATTTTGTGGAGAACTGGTCCATTTAACACTTAGACTTTGATGTGACATTGCTGTAAAGAAATACATTAACCCTGATAAAGTCCTCTCAGAGGACGAAACGCATTGGCCAGGCTGTTTCTTAAATGTATTCAAGAATAATAAAGAGAATTGTTTTGAGACTTCATACCACGCCTCCCATGTTATTTTAATATTGGAGAAGAATACATGGATATTGACACCATTGAACTAGGTGTACTTTATGAAAGGAGGAGAGAAGAAACAAAGAGAACAAACTCTGTAACAAAATTGTTGGATTCTTGAGGACCTCCCTTTTGTGTGTTTTTTCAGTTTTAATGTATTTATAGTTTTGGAGTAGTTTGACCATTAGATGGTGAGTGCAGACCACTATTACCTGGTGGAACTAGCACCCGTGCAGCTGTCCATAGCCAGAACTACTTCTGCTTTGGGATGATATGTAGATAGCCTTGTCGTCCCGTGGCTGAAGAGAAAACGACATTTGTACATAGTGTGTAGAAGGGCCTTGTACATGATGTTCGAGGCATCATGAAAATGTTGTGCGAAGCCAGATGCATGAACAAAGAAGTTTCAGAGAAAGTAATCCAACATTGTCGTGCACACAAATATGTGCAAAAGATCACGGCTGAAATGTTATTGTGAAAAATAGGACAATGTAAGAAAAAAGCCACTTCGCTTTAACGCAGGCACAAAAAACCCACTCCTCATACTAAGGGTCGATATATAGAAGTTATCTAAGAACCACAGGTCATTATTCAAACGAAAACGCTCTAAAACCACTTTTAAAATCATTGAAAAGTAAGCTTTCCTTTAAAATATTCATAAAAGCCTAAAAGCCATTATACTATTTGAAATCCCAAGCACTCGGAAAGTCATGGTGCCTAGAAAAAAAAGAAAAAACACTATTTGGTTCATTTTGTTTGAAAACAGACCAAACGGTTCCCATCACACAGAAAACTCAATTGTTTATGTGTTCTGAGTGGTAGATGGAACATTGTTGTTGTTCGCAACCACAGATGATGTGCACCTCGAAGCATGTGTAAGGAGCAAAGGAGATTCCATCCAGTTCCCGTAGCAGCCGCTTAGGGAGGGACTGCATCCTGTAAGCTTATTGTAGAGCCGGTGTCCATTTCACTAGGAGCCAAAGCATCCCAGGGTGGCTCAAAGAATGCAAAGCAATACGCTGGGTAAAACAATACCCATGGGCATTTAAGGGGTCTATTAGTACCTCAATGGCCAGTGTTGCAACCAATTGTGATCCAACGTGCATTCTGGGCTGCAAAGCAGGCAGTAGAATACAGGTTTTACACAGTGAAGCCAAACAGACCTGAAGGACAAGAACCAGTGCTCATTTCATTCTAGAAGCCGAGGTGTGATGAAGCAGTGTACCATGCACTCACTGTATCACAGCACAAGCAGTGCTGTCTCCATTCAGGGTTGAACTGAGATGTCCATTGCGGAGGACAAACATTAACATCAGGATTCTCACCACAGGTAGCAGGACAAGCGGGAGATTTCCAAAATGCTTCCCAACACTGAGTGAATGAAAGATGGTATAAGCCTGAAAATCATCTGAAAGGTGCTAACAAGAGCCAATGCATTTAAAAGAGTGCAATACTCCCTTCATATCAGACATATTGAAGATACAGTGGACCAGCTCCCCAAAATGCAGCAGGAAGTAGGTGTGGAGTATTGTCTGGATCTCAGATGAGAACCTTGCAACTTGGAGATCAGAGGTCTCTATCTAAAAAGCATGGCTTTCAGTTTTCTCAGAGAACCAAAGCGTGTGCTGGAAACATTTATCAAAGGCCATAGCGTTGTATACCTAACTGTACAGGCAAGTGGAAACAGTACTTGTGTGCAACAAGTGACTATGTAATTAACTGTTACCAGATAAGTGATGCCTTCCATTTCCCAGCAATCATGATCATTCAGCTCTCCTGTTCGAGAGCACGTTGAACACTAGATGAATTACAGCAGCCGGGGAACCCTTCAGAAAACAGAACAAGTTTGCATCTGAAGCATTATTTGTTCTGTGAAGAAAAATGTCCTTGCAGACTAAGGACCAGCTTAAGGCATCCTCATAGTCGTAACCACTAAAGAAAATGTCTGTGTCCCGATTCCTGCATCTAAACCTGAATGGTAATTCCCAGCAATCATGCACACATCCTTTACCTAGCACTTCATGTCTGCCTACCTTCTGGTATTGTTGACAATATTGGAATTGGAAAGTCGTGACCAGTAGGGTGATGCTACCAAGGATGGTGTACATGTCATCAGAAAGAAGGGACACATGTTTCTTCACCTGAGAGTGTTGAGGTTTTTAGCCAATCAAGGCACAACTTCCCAACACTATATGATGTCACCACCCTGAGTGTTCTGACTGTACATACCGCTGATCAGGCCTATTGATCCTAAAACCCTTGGTGTTGCCCAGGAATCTAGATTGACACAATTTGTGTGCACAGGCCAAACCAACCATCCCTTCCAATTGGGGTCTGATGAATTAAAAGAACCATTTCGTATCATGGTATCTAGTGTATACTCAATTAAGTGTATTATATGCTTCCAGTTCTCAAATCTTGAGAATGTGGGAATGTGAGATGTGTTCCAATCCTTCCTCTTGGCTTTTCTTAGACAGGAAGTCTGTTGCACTGTTTTATGCAGGAAAATGATTTGATATTGTATGAGGCATGCTATAAATAAAGCCTCAGTTCCCTGGACCTCCCAATCTTGTGTCCCCCAGACGGATTGTGTGCCTATGGTGTCTTTCCAAAAGTCAAAACCCTGTATAGACAGATGTGAAATAAAGGAACAAATATATATCAGCTTGGTGTTTTTAAGCATATTTTTTCTTTCCAGGTGGTGCAAGCCTATAATAATTAGAGGATGGGTTTAATGTGTTGAAACCAGAAAAATAAGCAAACTTTTGTGCAATGTTTTGAACTACCTTTTGGCCGTGTTGGGGATGTTCCCATTGAGTAATTATAAACAGCACGTGGGATACTAGCTTTGTGTAAAAAATGGTGACCATAATATTGATAACAAAACACGTCGCCAAAATTAGATGTACTATCATACAATTCATCATCAGAAAAAGATGTTGTTTGCTCTAGACCTGAAGGCAAATTATGCACAGTTTCAATGTCCCAATCATTAAAGAAAGTCCTAGAGGTGATGATATCATTTAAAGAAATCTTAAACAAATATGGTATTTGCAAAAGTTCAGTAGCACCAAACACAACATACGATAACATGCCCCAAACCATTCCTTCCAGAACTGGAGCTGCTGTAATGTTTACAAAGGACAGGTCCCTTAGTTCACAGTGCGATGATGCATGTCATTTCAGACCCAAGTTCACAAGTTGGACTGCAGAGCATTCTGGGAGATAGTGTCCAGTCAGAAGTAGGAAAAAGACAGTCACCAAACCAATACAGAGGACCAGGAATAATAATCCAACTGTAATATAGAGATGTATCCAAGTAGCAACAAAGTATGTCTTTTCCAGCCAAAGATAGAGAGCGTGCACTCATAGATTGAAAGGGAGATGCGTGCTGACAGCTCAGTTTCACTTGAATACGATGAGAAGTCGTCGTAATGCACGAAATAGCCAGATGCTGTCCGTTCTATTTTTGGCAGCTCAGCAGGATTTGTAGAATTGGGAGTTGGCTCGATCTGTGGCATATTCACATAGACGTTGTTAATTTTTTTTATTGAAATTTGAGTTTCTGTACTAGTGGATTGTACAGTGACTGTTGTTTCAACAGGAAGGAGTAATAATTCATTTTTTTTACAGCTTCTCTTTGGAAAGTGGATTCGTCTGTAGTTATTAAAGCTTCCATCTGATGTAGGAATATGGTAGCAAAGGAGTGTGGTGGCTATCCAGGAGCCTGCGCTGCCTACTGTTGAGAAGCGGCCACATAATCTGGTTTGATCAGATTAATGGAGACACATCTTTTGTCTCTGCGACAGGCATGGGGCGGAAGAAGTATAGTTCTGGTACTTACAACAGCCAGGACAGATAGAGGCACTCTGTAAGATGGCCCAAAATATTTTTTGTCCTCAATCTTTGTTCTAACCAGGTCCCCAATCTTCGGGATCCAGGCATTGATTGGTGTGCCCCGGAATTTAGTGAGTTCCTTTAAAACAGTGAAAGGTTCATTGACGTCAAAAGGTGTTTCTGCCGCCACTGTGCTGACATTTTCCAGGCCTGGTATCCATATTCTCACACCAAACAGGGTTTTTCTTGCCATTTTATTGAGTGCCCTCTGGACCCCATATAGGTGATTGACCCAACTGCCACTGGAACCTAATACCCTTGCTGTTAAGGACTGCTTTAAGTCACAGTTTTTCCTCCCAACTACCAAATTTCCCTCGGGTGGTAGAGGGAGGAGTACCGCAAGGCCACACCCAAGCTTCCCATGGTTTCTTTGTAAGCCGAGAGCTAAGCCTGGGCCCTGGTCGGGATGTAGTATGCCAATTAGGTATGTCCTGATGAAGACTCGCAAATACTTTCTAAAAGTTTGAGCGTCAGCCAAGCACTGCGGCCAAACCCACAGGAATCTTGGGCATGAATTCACTGCCACCAAGATGTACTTGTAAGCCCAATCTGAGTGAAAGGGGCCACAGGGATCCAAATAAGCAACCGCTAGAGACATGTTTGAAATCAATAGAGTTGTGTGTGGAGGACCTGCTTGGTGGAACCCTTCATCTGCTGGAAAATGCCACATACCTGGTTGGTCCAGCGACTACGAGGATCACCAGATCAGTTGTGTTTACACCTGTATGCAAATGTTTGGAAGCGATCATATCAACTTGTACAGAACGTAAAATTTTGCATGCTCCTGTGTCCAATGGCAAATGTGGTGTAATTAAATCATAAAACAGTTTTACTCATTACGCATAATCCAAAATGCAAGTTCTGCCAACATTCTTAAATCCTAAAGTGGATTGTAGTCTCTGCAGATTCGTTGGAGGTTGGCGCAGTGCTCATTTTTCAAAAAAATGTTTGCAAGGCTTTTGCCTTCACTTGACAATTCATATCCTAGAAACAGGACATTAGGGGATTTTTTGAAATTACATTTGTAACCCAGGTGAGCAAACCCAAGAACTATGTGGGTCACTCTAGCCAAGTGTTCCATTAACTCATCGTCCGTCAGATAAATATTATCTACATAGGACAATGCCTCCTGATCAAAATTTTGAAGTAACTATGCTACCCTGTCTGTAAACAGCCCAGGGCTGTAATAATAATAATTTCTTTATTTAGATATATAAAAACATATCTTTAAAAGATTCTTCCAGCACATTAAATACAATTTTGCAGATTAAAAGGGATTAAGAAAAAACAAAATAAAATTTGGCCTTCTTATCAGTGCTTACTACAACGTGTCAATTTAAAAATTAGCACTCCCGGACAATGCAAATGAGGTTAAAGTACATATTATTCTGCACAGTTATCCAATTTTTCTAAAAGACTATAAACTGCTGAACGAATTTGGCCAATTTTATATTTAAAACAATGTTTTCTAAGGACAGAGCAGCAATAATGGCGTGCCTGCAAGTCCGAACTCCCAGCCTGTTCCATTCTGGCCTAAGTAGGCGTCTGCGTTGGAGAATAAAGAAAGGGCATGTGCAAAGCACGTGCAAAAAAGTTTCGTTTGCTGCCCCACACCCTCTGCACATTGGATCAACCCTTTATTGACACCATACAGGGAGATTTTGAAGGAAGCGCCAGTCTCCCAGTCTAAGGGCGATCAAGCATCGCTTTAGATGATAAGAAAATGTTGTTGAAAGGTAATTGGCCGGGGATAATCGTTTATAAGAGATGGCTACTGCCCAGGCATGGCTACGTTTCACAAGAAGAGCTTTGTCCATGATCAGGGATTTCAGTCTTATACCTTTTTTGATTGTGTTTTTGAAAGCGGTCTGGCTTGGATTAAGGGCCCAGAGATCCGCAGCAGACATTTGTTGGATGTAGTCATTTAGGAGGCGGCCGAATGATCCCCCCGGATTGCTCACACTGATTTCGTTCCAGACAAGGAGTTCCAGGGTACCAGCTTCTGCCTGTCTTAGTTTGTGGATCAGGTTAAGATATGAGCCAATGTTGGAGGTTTCATAGTTAATTAAGCCCAGCTCTAGTCTTACCTGTGCTGGCGAGGAGGAACTCGGCAGGTGAAGCAATTTCTTGTAGAGTTTGGTTGTTAGGGCTGTTCTGAAAACGCTATCAAATATCTGCTTTCAGGTGCTATATTCTGTCCGAAAAATCCATTTGCGATATCTAATATCATTTTGTATTCCGCACAATGTTATTCATTAGGGATGCTCCAACTCAGCCTGCCATTGCCATGAGGGGAACTTCTATAACCAGTTAACTTACCGGATCTCCACCACTTGGCATACCTCGTCTAGCTCACCGCCGTGAGAGGAACGGCCACCCGAGCTCCACCAGCCTCCTCACACTATCAGCACGCGTGGGGACTACATCTCCCAGTTGGAATAGCAGGTGCATCACCAGAGGGCGCCGGAGGCCCTCAAAGGAAGTGCGTCACCAGAGGGCGTCGGAGGCCCTCAAAGGAAGCGCGGCCCTCCCGCAGCGCGGGACGTGCCAACTCAACCTGCCATTGCCGTCAGGGGAACGGCTATAACCAGTTAACTTACCGGATCTCCACCACTTGGCACACCTCGTCCAGCTCACTGACGTGAGGGGAAAGGCCGCCCGAGCTCCACCAGCCTCCTCACGCTATCAGCACACGTGGGGACTACATCTCCCAGGGGGCCTAGCAGGTCGGCAGTGACTTGCATCACTAGAGGGCGCCAGAGGCCCTCAAATGAAGCTCTCGCAGCTTGGGACGCGCCAACTCAGCCTGCCATTGCCGTGAGGGGAACGGCTATAACCAGTTAACTTACCGGATCTCCACCACTTGGCATACCTCGTCTAGCTCACTGCCGTGAGGGGAACGGCCGCCCGAGCTCCACCAGCCTCCTCACGCTATCAGCACGCGTGGGGACTACATCTCCCAGGGGGCCTAGCAGGTCACCAGTGACGTGCGTCACCAGAGGGCGCTGGAGGCCCTCAAAGGAAGCACGGCCCTCCCGCAGCACGGGACGTGCGTGGGCGTGCCCGGGCGCTGGCCGGGCCAAGGGTGGGCCCGTCCTGCATCCGTCAGCGCCAGAAAGAGCAAGGGCAGGGCCATCCCCCTGAAATCTTCAGCCTTCCAATTTCTGGCGCCTCCAAATAAAGCATGAACCGACCCTTAGAACTGAGGAAGGTAGTGTCTGCCTGCTATTGCTATTGCTTATGCCAGTTGCCAGTCGAAGGTCTCCTTGTCACTTACTGTGGACTATCCAAGGACTAATAGTGCTGATTGTTATCATATAAAGTTCTTTAGTTTTAGTAAGTCAAAGGTCCATTGGTATGGGTAAGCGTAAGGTAATGGAATGGGGAGGGGGGGTCTGAGACCGCTAACCCTTCTAAACAGCGAAAGGGGAAGAAGGCTAGAAAGACGATTAGACATGCTGCATTAACTGTGTCCTTGACCGTATCGACAGCCTTATTGAAGAGTGTGAGGCGATTTTGATTACCGGAAACAGTGTACATTTGGGTGGGCCTATCATCCAACAGAACACAGGTGATTTGGGAATAGAATGTGAGGGTAATGTACCCCCTGTTATTCCTGCTATGTCCCTTTCAAAACAAAAATGATTAAACGGAAGTGATTCTGATGTAAGGGGTCTTTATCTCCAATGAGAAAGACCATCAGCCCTAATGGTACTGATAAATCTATTGTAGCTAATAGTAGCCATCCATCTGTGTGTGACCCACCAGTACCCTGTACTAATAGGTTTCCTGTCCTGGCGAACATACACAATGAGAGTCCCATTTCACAAACATCACAATATACTGGAACAGGTGTGGATCCTGCTGTAAACTCTCTACCAAGTCATGTCCCAGATCTTCAAATTTTACTTAGTGACAAGGTTAGAAGTGATCCACAAGACATCCGTGACCTATTGAATTTAGTATTGCTCTTAAGGGATGAGATTGAGTCTATGAAAACCTTGATTGTAAATTTAACTGCTATGGTAAGACCTGCACCTAACGGGGGGCATGCACTTTGTTTAACATCAGTACAACCGACACTAATTCTTTCCTTCTGAAACCTGGATTGGCAAACCTGACGGCTACGGAAAAGGTAGCGGGTGGCGGGCGTAATACCATTCCTTCATATAGTGAGGTGGCCAAAGTCAGTAGACCCACGTCATCCCTGATAGCCCAAAATAACCCTTCTTTATCCCTAACTAATAGGTTAGTGCACCGGACGAAGACATCTGAGCGGGAGTGTTTGCCAGTTGACACTAGGTGGAGCGTCAACGATAGGATGGCATGTAAAGATAAAACCCCAAATATAAGCAGAATATATAGGGCAAACAAAATGTTTATGACTAATGTCCACAAGCTAGCTCTGGGTAGAAATAATGAGAGTGCTGATTCCCTAACCAATAAAGCCATTCACTCAAAAACGATATGTCAGAGGGTGCCGCTCGGTAATTAGGGATTACATTATTAAGGTAAGAAGGCTAAGATTCCCCTCTGAGCAATATGATTTCATTGAACTAACACTACGGACAGAGTTATTGGCTGAAAATGTATTTGCCCTTGAATTTAGAACTAGCCCACCAGCACATTTGTGCATCCAGTTAAGGAAGACTTGTCCTCCACTCTAGGCTCATTCGGTTTTTGAGCAAAGACAACGGGGTATGTCTGGAGGCTCTGGGTGGAGAACATTGATTGACTCCCTGTTGTACTCGCCTTAAGTTCCTCTAGTGTTACAATGGGGGACCATGGCAGGGGAGAAATTGTTACCTATATTTCTGATAAAACGTGTAGACCTAGCCACAGTGTAGAGGATCAATCCGATAGCGCTAGTATTCCTAGTAACACTTTGGGGGTGGCCCCACCATAATTTAGTCACATTATCGCTCTAATTCAAGGTCAAAAAGTCAGCCCAGTGCAAACTTGTCAGGCGAAGTAAATACTCCACCATTCATAGGTTACAATCTTAGGGGGGGGCATGCTAATTTCATGGAATGTAGCAGGCCTGGGTCCTAAAACACTACTGCCAGAATGGCTCACCTTCATCAATGAATTTGACGTTTGTGTCTTTCAAGTGACCTGGTTGTGTGAGCAGCACTTTTCCCAGGGCTATTTAAACTTTTTTGTTCCTGCAATCAAAGGGGCTAAAGGGCGCCCAATGGGTGGCCTAACTATTTGGGTCCCCCAACAACTACCTCTTACTATTAAAGAATTATCCTCTAAGAGCAATGATATCCAGGTCATAAGATTAGATCTGGGCTCCTTGGGTTATTTAGACATTTATAATGTCTACGTGAGGGGAACCAGGGGGGAAGTCCCAGGCCATAGCGGCCTTGGATTCCCTCTTAGAATTCCACTCAGCAGACAGTAGTGTAGTTGTCGCAGGCGATTTAAACTCAACTTTTGAGCCCCTGGCTGATCCCGACTGGTACCTTATTGATATGAGGATAGCCAATGGGGGGTACCAAAACTGGATCTTAACCCCATAAAAAAGAGGACAGAGGCTGTCATCCAGATTAATGCTATCTGCTACAAAAGGGGACTGAGGGGGTTGAACGGCAGGATTTGAAAGATAGGTCTGGGACTAATACATTTGACAATAGGCGTAGTAAAAGCAGGATCCATTATGTCCTCTGCAGCATGAAGTTCTGGCATAAAATAGTGGACATGATGGTCAAAAAGCGTATGGAAAGTGATCATAATCCCCTGTGTGTTATGCAGGTACGGTGGAAATCAGAACCACTAGGGCTAGATGGGGCAGAGCTTTGTGCCCCTGAAATCATCCCTACTGATGATTTCAGGGGGGATGATTTTACTGACGGCTCAACTGGTTGCATGTTATGACCAATCCGAAGGCCCTGGATAACATAAGTAAGGAAGCTGATAAAGCCATATTGGACCTTGATCATGTAAATAGTTCAGGAGGTGATTTGAGCCAAGTAACTCAGCTGCATGATAGTCTTTCCATGTGTATTAGGGCCCATTTTCTTATACCGGCTAAAACTAAGAAGTTAATTGCCCCTAAACCATTGAGGTGGTATAACGATGACTGTAGGCGAGCTAGAACTGCTCTGGGCACAGCTATCAGGGGTGGTGAATTGGATGCTGTCCGCTTAGCTAGACAGGAGTACAACAATGCTATTTATAAAGCTAAGAAATTATGGGACGAGCTCCGATGGCAGGATCTTAAAGAGGCAAGCGATAATAAGGATACTAGATTATTTTGGAATATTGTTAAGTGGGGGAGGGGGGGCCAGTCTGACCCGCCCCAAAATCACACAGGAAGGCTGGGTAAATTACTTTAGACCGCAATATGCGCGTCGCCCTCTAGATAATGAAATTGAAGATTTCAGATTTGTTTTTTATATAGACAAAGCTTTTAATGATAACGATGTCCTAATGGCTCTTAACGCAGTGCCTGGCGGAAGAGCGCCGGGACCAGATGGAGTCCCTGCAGATGTCTTTCTCTATGATAAGATACGGTGGGGCAGATACATCCTGTTGTTGGCTAATGCTATGGCCCAGGGCACCCCGATCCCAGTCTCCTGGAAAGGGGCATTGATAATTCCAGTGTACAAAAAGGGTGATAAAACATAACTGGGAAACTATAGGCCTATCAGTTTGATAGACACTATCCAAAAGGTAATTGGGAGGATGACCTTGAATAAAATCTTAGACTGGATAGAGGAAAATAATATACTCTCCCCTTTCCAAGTCGGCTTTCGTAAGTACATTAGCACTATCGATCAAGTCTTCCGTTTTACTTTACTTCACTGGAAGAACGTGACATTGGGCAAAGGCAGCCTTTATGCTGCTTTTGTCGACTTACGTGCAGCCTTTGACCTTGTCCCCCGTTCACAGCTATGGGTGGTGTTAAAAAACGTAGGCCTCTCTGATGAAATTTTAACTATGTTAATGAGGCTCCATGAAGCTAATTATGACAACATTCAATGGGGTGGACAGGGCAGGGTCACTCCTCAATTCCCGGTTGAGCGAGGTGTGCGACAAGGCTGTGCAATGGCCCCTACATTATTTTCTCTGTACCTTAATGGAGTAGTCGACCATATGTCACTAGTAAACACTGATGCCCCCACTTTAGCTGGCGCTAATACCCCGATTTTAATGTTTGCGGACGACACGTTAATTTTATCCAAAATTCCAAGTGGCCTACAGTGCGCCCTAGTAATTTTTGAAGAGTTCTGTACTGACCATGGCCTGGAAGTTAACGTGACAAAAACTAAATTTATGGCTTTTAATACGCATCACAGTTTAAAAGGGAAGGTTTTTATGAATGGTCAACCGCTTGAAATGGTCAAGGCTTTTACCTATTTGGGGATCCATTTAGCAAGAGATCTCAAATGGGACCACCACATAGATATAGCTGCCCTAAAAGTACGGCAATATGCAGGAGCTTTAAACTTGGAGCACAAACAGCCATTAACAAAACCAATCAAGCCTGTCCTCCAAGTTTATGAAGCAAAAGCTCTTAGTTCCGCGCTTTACGACGCGGAACTATGGGGGTTTGAGAAAATGTTGCCATTAACTCTCTCTGAAAATAAGTTCCTCCGCAGTATCACTGGTCTCCCACAGAGTACCCCACTAAAGCCACTCAGATACGATTTGGGTAGGAAAGCAATCGCAGATGTCCCAAAACTTCGCCCCATTTTGTATTGGCGTAGGCTTTGGACTACACCAGAACTTTCTCCCTATGTCGCCGGGTTTATTGATGTTATAAAATCCGATGGCTTCCACAAGATCAGCTGGCTAAGGAATGTCAGAAATAGTCTGGTTGCCTTGGGCATGCAAATGTTGTGGGAAAATCTTACGGTAGCTTCGTTCCCAACCAAAAATGTTTTAAAGGAGAAGTACTGGGAACTGGTGGCATATCGTACTTGGAGTGGCACTCATTCTTTCACTATGGTGGGGGTCTTCTTAGGGGCAAAGCTCACTCCCAGGCTAGAATCATACTGGGGAAATATTACCAAGCCCGGGGACAGGAAGCTTTATTTTCAGCTTAGGGCTGGATCTTTACCTCTTAAGTCATTGACCTCTAGGTGGGTTGATGCAAGTAGTATTATCTGCCCTGCTTGTGGGAGCCAAAAGGAAACTATTGCCCATCTTTTGTTCGTCTGCCCTGTATATGCAACCCCAAGGCGCGTTTGGCTCACCCCTATGTGCAAATTACTGGGCACAAATAGAAGCGCTGAAGCTGAAAGGCTCATATGCACCAGCACTTTGCCATTCATCTTAATAGCAGTTGCCAAATACTTGGCATGGGTGTGGGTGTTAAGGCAGAACTCAAAGTTGTGATAACAGACTACTTGTTTGTCTCTTTCTGAATGAAAATTGGGATTCGCCTAGTCAGACCACGTAGCATGTTTGACCAGCGTTTGTTCTAACAGTTTTTTATCTTATATGTAATGATTTTTATCCTTACCCCATAAGGTATACTTAACTTCTACCTTTAATCCTTAATTTTTACCTACTTCTAACAATATAAATTTAGCAATCTGCTACGTTCCCTTTTTTCTTTTTTCCTTACTATTCCCCTTTCTTTTGCCTTTACTAATTAATTCACTAACCTCCTCACCTATATCATATACGGCTCTTTAATAGTTCACTTGGACTGTTTTGTCAAATATATCTAGATATACATATAGTGGACTATAAAAACAGACCTTGATTACAAATGTCTCAGAGAATATATATCAATGGACTATAAAAACAGATCTGGAATACAAATGTCTCAAATAGAATATATCAGTTGTACTTGAATAATAAGCAAATAATTCTTTCAATGTATATAAATCAATTTGTCTGCTTCGAAGATGTAACTGCTCATAGTTAAAAGGCCCATTGAAAAGCATTGGTTTCAAATATGTCTGTAGAATAAGTTAATGTATATCACTTAGACCTAGACCCAAGTCTTATATCAGAAATGTATAAACATTATACACATTTTTCAATGTAAGTGTATGTGACATGATTTTTATATGTTTTGCAGTGTTATGTTTCTGTCTTAAAGCAAATGATGGACTCCTGAAGAAGGCAAATACCGAAACACTCGTAGAGTTTCCACCCACCGCTTTGCTTACTCCACTAGCTCGACCTATCATCATAGTCATTTGTAATCTGTTTCTGTTTTTTTGTATGTTAAATTCCCTAATTCACATTTCCCTCGTCACGTGTTTTGAATATGTGTCAATAATAATTTTTTGTAATCACAAAATGTATGTTAGTGATGTTTTAACCCCATCGATGCTCATGACGAGCTCAGCTCGTCATGAGGTACACCTCTCGTACACTCACAGACAATGGGATTTCTAATTCTCCAGCACCAGAGGAAAATAGCATCAGCATCAATGGTGTTAAATACTTATATGTATCTTTTAGAAATAAGATTCTTATCAAAAAAATGAAGAAAATATTTAAATAAACCACAATACTATTTTGAATATAATTATTGGGTTTTGTTCTATCAATTTGTTCTATATGTCACTTGAATTAGCTATTTAGCTTCTTTGTCTCCTTGGGTTTTTTGGCTTAATTACTAAGCGCACTACCATATGTTCTTCTAAAATATGATTTTTATCCTATCCTAGTTGTCGAGATGGATTTTTACTTCTTCCATTCGCTCAGATTTTGCTTTTTAACTTAAATTACTGTATACTTGTAAATATCAATGCACTATTTTGTACATTTGTGCACATTGTGGAGGTTTTATTTCTTTGTTTTTATGAGTACATCTCGAATAAAGCTATTTTGAACTGAACTGGTTATTCAATAGTGTGGCACTATGTGCATTTTGTACTGCAAATGTGCGAGTGGAAGTGTTCAAATATCTGTAGTCTAAAACTAAACAATATTAATTGTCCGGTTTCGTTACAGGAAACCAGGGAATATACAATGGTGAGGTGCAAGTTTCTATTACACCCTGGTATTCAAGTTGTTCTAGGATTTTCTAACTTGTTTTTTAGGCTCATGTTTTATCAGGAGCTGTTTCTGGGGTTTAGGAGTTGATTTTAATGGGATATTGTGGTGAGGTGGCTCATCATCCCACCTAACATGACTGCGGTAAATTGCAAGAGCTAGCGCTAATACCCACTCCTGCGCGTATTAATGTTTAACTGACCCTGGAACGAGGTCAGAGAAAGCAGGTAAAATTACCCTTTCTCCCAGTGGGTATTCCATGACGAACTCAGGCGGCCATTCCTTTTCAGCCAGAAGAATGTGGTAACCATATGTTAGGTTCTCCCCGAAGAAGGCCATGAAGTTCCTCTCCCTCCATTTGGAATTCATTTTGTATAAACGAAATGGGACACTTTCCCTTGTATCAGGTGATTCCACCATGATAAGCTCATTCAGCACCACTACCACCATATAATCCATCAGGTTCCGGTAAGCTATTGTGACTTCTGCCGCGCTGTCCAGCATCGTCACTGCCCACTCCCCGTTCAGAGGTTCACTGATAGAATATCGATGCTAAAAACATTGATGTAAAAGATATTGAAAAAAAAATAAAAGTAAAAAATATAGATGTAAAAAATATCGAATGAAAAATATAAATGAAAAAAGAGCATATATTAAATATGTAAAATATTAATGTTATCTTTAACAAAGTAAATTACATTTATGTACATTTTAATGAAATATGAAAACACAAATATAATAATTTATACATATACATATATTTCCTTTAAAATAATTTATTAACTAATATCTTTATGTCGTTTTTAAACTTTTAGATTATATAAAAATAAAATATATGCATATATTAATAATTTAACATTTAAAAAAAATACTATAATTAATTAAAACATTAAACTATTAATAAGAATTAAAACGTACATTTCGCAATACAATAAATACAACAGTAGGGAAAATGTTGGATAGCGAAATAATTAAATTTACTATTCCAACTCCAGTGAGGGCAACAGTAGGGAAAGTGTTGGATAGTGGCAGGATAACATTAACTATTCAAACTCCAGTGAGTGCAAAAGTAGGGTAAATGTTGGATAGCGGAATAATTAAATTTACTATTCCAACTCCAGTGAGTGCAGCAGTAGGGATAATGTTGGATAGCTGAGGGGGAAAAAATATTATTCCCACTCCAGTGATTGCAAAGGTAGGCAAAGGGTTGGATAGCGAAGGGGCAAAAATTACTATTCCCACTCCAAAGAGTGCAACAGTATGGAAAGTGTTAGATAGCAGAGGGGTACAAATTATTATTCCCACTCCTGTGATTGCAACAGTAGGGAAAGTGCTCGATAGCGAAGGGGTAAAACATACTATTCCCACTACAAAGAGTACAACAGTAGGGAAAGTGTTGTATAGCGGAGGGGTAAAAATTACTATTCCCACTCCAGTGAGTACAACACTAGGAAAAGTTCTGGATAGCAGAGGGGTAACATTACTACTCCCATTCCAGTGAGGGCAACAGTAGGGAAAGTGCTGGAATGCGGAGGGGTAAAAATTACTATTTTGACTGAAGTGAGTGCAACATTAGAGAAAGTTCTGGATAGCGGAGTGGTAAAAAATACTATTCACACTCCAGGGATTGCAACAGTAGGGAAAATGCTAGATAGCGAAGGGGTAAAAATTACTATTCCAACTACAAAGAGTGCAACAGGAGGGAAAGTGTTGGATATTGGAGGGGTAAACATTACTATTCCCACTCCAGTGAGTGCAACAGTAGGGAAAGTGCTGGATAGCGGTGGGGTAAACATTACTATTCCCACTCCAGTGAGTGCAACTGTAGGGAAAGTCCTTGATAGCGGAGGGGTAAAAATCACTATTGTCACTCCAGTGAGTGCAACAGTAGGAAAAGTTCTTGATAGTGGAGGGGTAAAAATTACTATTCCCACTCCTGTGAGTGCAACAGTTGGGTAGTTTTGGATGGCGGAGGGGTAAAATGAATATTTCCACTCCAGTGAGTACAACAGTAGGGAAAGTGCTGGATAGCAGAGGAGTAAAATTACTACTCCCACTTCAGTGAGTGCAACAGTAGGGAAAGTGCTGGAATGCGGAGGGGTAAAAAATACTATTCCCACTCCAGTGATTGCAACAGTAGGGAAAATGCTAGATAGCGGAGGGGTAACACTTACTATTCCAACTACAAAGAGTACAACAGGAGGGAAAGTGTTGGATATTGGAGGGGTAAATTTACTATTACCACTCCAGTGAGTGCAACAGTAGGGATAGTGCTGGATAGCGGAGGGGTAAAAATTACTATTCCCACTCCAGTGAGTGCGACTGTAGGGAAAGTCCTTGATAGCGGAGGGGTAAAAATTACTATTGTTACTCCAGTGAGTGCAACAGTAGGGAAAGTTCTTGATAGCGGAGGAGTAAAAATTACTATTCCCACTCCTGTGAGTGTAACAGTAGGGATAGTTTTGGATGGCGGAGGGGTAAAAATGACTATTCCCACTCCTGTGAGTGCAACAGTTGGGATAGTTTTGGATGGCGGAGGGGTAAAAATGACTATTTCCACTCCAGTGAGTACAACAGTAGGGAAAGTGCTGGATAGCAGAGGAGTAAAATTACTACTCCCACTTCAGTGAGTGCAACAGTAGGGAAAGTGCTGGAATGCGGAGGGGTAAAAATTACTATTCCGAATCCAGTGAGATCAACATTAGGGAAAGTTCTGGATAGCGGAGTGTTAAAAAATACTATTCCCACTCCAGTGATTGCAACAGTAGGGAAAATGCTAGATAGCGAAGGGGTAAAAATTACTATTCCCACTACAAAGAGTACAACAGGAGGGAAAGTGTTGGATATTGGAGGGGTAAAAATTACTATTCCCACTCCAGTGAGTGCAACTGTAGGGAAAGTCCTTGATAGTGGAGGGGTAAAAATTACTATTGTCACTCCAGTGAGTGCAACAGTAGGGAACGTTCTTGATAGCGGAGGGGTAAAAATTACTATTCCCACTCCTGTGAGTGTAACAGTAGGGAAAGTATTGGATAGCGGAGGGCTAAAAATTACTATTTCCACTACAGTGAGTGCAACGGTTGGGAAAGTGCTGGATAGCGCAAGGTAAAAATTACTATTCCCACTCCAGTGAGTGCAACTGTAGGGAAAGTGCTGGATAGCGGAGGGGTAAAATTACTATTCCCACTCCAGTGGGTGCAACAGTAGGGAAAGTGCTGGATAGCGGAGGGGTAAAAATTACTATTCACAACCCAGTGAGTGCAACAGTGGGGAAAGTTTTGGTTAGCAGAGGAACTAAAATTACTAATAAAATTTAAAACAATCTAAAAAAATTCATCTTAAAAATAAATAAACAATATTTTGAACAAATGCAATTAAATATATTAAATATAAAAAGAACACATATCATAGCTTTAATTACATATAACAAAAAGTTACAAATATTCTATCAAAGAAATTAATAAATACATTTATAAACAATATTTATTTAAAATGAGCAAATATTAACAAACAATATTTATTTAAAATGAGCAAATATTAACAAACAAATCATTTAAAACTTAAATGTATTTATAGTATTTCCCACCCTATAACAGCACACCAATAGAAAAAAATACTTCAATATTTGTATTTACATTTATTTACATAATTAATAATGAATTCAAAAATATTATTTTCATTCATTCATTCAAAAAGCTTTATTTTGGTTAGATTTAACCATAAAACCACATAAAAATACATACATAATTGTTAAAAAAATCATTAATATTTAAGTATGTTACAATTTATCATTAGAATGTCAAAGGGGAGAAGACAATCTGTTAACAACATAAAACTTTAAATAATTCCCAAGTATTTAAAAAAAGTTTGTTTTTTTTAAAACACATTTACTGATCCACTAAATTGCCTAGTCTCTACAAATATTACATAATAATGTCCTTAGTCAAGCAATTTCCTTCTAATAAACCACATAGAAAACAAAAACTTGGTTATGGCCGACACTATCACTGGGTTTGTATCAGACTTCAGAATTCTGAAGAAAACTAGAAAGTTTCTAATGCCCAAATTGTTACATAACTGTATTATCCACTGTTTCCGTATAGATGAATATGCCGGACAAAAAAGAGTAACATGAAGAATCGTTTCAACTTCTATTTCACAGCCTGGGCACAGATGAACGGAACCCCCCTTCCACCTATCAATCGTAGAGTGTAGGGGCAATGTTCCGTACCTAAACTGCAGGAACAGCTTCTTTGCTAGGATAGGTTGAATTACATCAAGTTCATGTTCAAAGCTATAAGATGACTTGACGTTCAAAAAGACACCTGTCAGACTCGTTGAAGCAGCTGAAGAGAGTGTCTTCCTGAGGTTAAAATCCTTAATGGTACTTGCCAAGGATTTTTTAGAAATAGCTGAACAATATGCCTCGGGGTTTGACCATAGATTTTCAAGACCAAGGGAATCAAAAGACTTCCTTACAAAACACAACCAAGGGATCCTGTCAGCTCCTAAAGTGGCAAGTACCACCTTTAGTTCCTCCTTTTAAGATTCCAACTCAGGAGTACTCCATAACCTCCTCCAATAGAGGAGTGGGCGAGAGGCGATTGCATCAGCGATGTGGCTAATATTCAAGTCCAGCCTGAGTGGAACAAGTGGAGTATTCCTACGCAAAAATAAAATGTGCCTAATAAAATTGTTTTCTGTAGTGGTTAATTTGGGTGAGGTAATGTGCCCCCAAAGTTCCGCCCCATAAAGTGAGGATGACCTTGCTTGAACTTTGAAGATTTCAAGTGGGGCACTGACTATTTTGTGGACACAGTTTTTTTTAGACTTTTAGGATCGCCCCCGGCTGTCTGAGTTAGTTTTAGATTAGCCTTTCCCATTTGGGCGCCCCATCCCATCCTATCATTCAGGGTTAGGCCTAAATAATAAAAAATTGGGACTCGTTCTAACGGTCTTCCTTCCATCATAGGGTGGGGACAATTGGTGGAATTTGCATTAAATACCATATACTTGGTTTTATCGATGTTGACTACCAGGTTTCTTTGTTTGCAGAATTTAGTAAACTGGTTTAAGACCCTCTGCATGCCCATAGGGGATTTTGAGAGCAGCAGGGTATCGTCCGCTAACATGAGTGCGGGAAATCTCTGGGAGGCCAGTTTCGGGGAATCAATATCTTTAAAAGATAGTAGATCTTCTATAAGCCCATTGAGGAAGAGAGAAAAGAGGGTTGGGGCGAGCACACAGCCCTGCCTAACTCCCTTCTCCACTGGGAAAGGCCCTGTTAATTGGCCGTGCTTTCCATAACGTACTCTGGCATAAGTGCCATCATGGAGAAGTTTGAATTGGTGGCATAGGTATGCTGGCACCCCACATAGATAGTAAGATAAACCAAAGTTGGTTTCGATCCACAAAGTCAAAGGCTGACTTAAGGTCCACGAACGTTAGGTATAAGCTTCCTTGGTCCAGCACTACATGCTTCCAGTGGAGGACCTGGAGCCAAAATAGTTGATCAGTTGTGGACGTTTTGGCCCTAAACCCTGCTAAATATATTATTAATAAAAAAATAATACATATTCATTGAATACAAATTCTTTAACACTATAATATCCACAACACACACCTAAATTAATTACACAAATATAGTAATTAATTACTACCTAATGCCTTTAAATTAATTATCAACTAATTCATAATTCATTGATAAAAAATAAATTACTTCCCATCTTTGCCAACCTTCACAAGTATAAACACCACAACACACCCCTAAAATGAATTACACAATTACCCTAATTATTTACTAATTTATTAATTTAAATAATTAACAATTAATCAATAATTCATCAATAAAAATAAATTACTTCCCTCCGTTTACACCTATAAACACCACAAAACACACCTAAAATTAATTACACAATTACCATAATTATTTACTTATGAATTAATTAACAACTAATTATTAAATAGTTAATAATAAATTAATTTACAAATGTAAAACTATAACATCTCAATTAAACAAATATTAATAAATAAAATTATTCAATATATGTAATATAATTAAATTACTTCCCACATTGTTCCCCTATAAACCCACGGCCCGCAACGGAAATAAAAACGCAAATTTCACATAAAAAAAATAACTACTAAAGGTAATCAATAAATGTTATATATTTAAATTACTTCCCACCCTATTCCCCTATAAACCGACAACCTGCTATGGATATAAAAACGCAAAATTCAACTACAAAAAAAGGAATACCTACTATAGTTTTAACACATATAATAAAAATACAAACTATTCTTATACAAAAAACAAACATCACACACATATAAAATATATACTAACATATACAACATTAATAATAAATTGATATTTTTAACAGCTATATTTTTGCAAACGATATTAAACACTTTGACATTTTTTAAATAAATATTACTTACCTAAAATCAATATTATTGACCACGAGAATTTGTCTGGCGATATTCCTGACACACATTTTTGACAAAATATTTGTGCAATTACATATTTTTTACTCAATACTCTGTCTCTGTACCTGTTCAGAATTAGAGTCCTCAGTAGCCTGGGCATGTCTTGTTTTAATCCCCGCTCCCTTCTCCTTTTTGAGTTGAGGTTGAGGAGTCTTTTGTTTGTCCTTTTTAAGGATGTAGTCTGAAGTACGATGTGTTTCCTTTTTTGGCTTTACACACACTTCTAATCTTCCCTCTGACCATCCACCTCTCTTTGAACATGTATCAGATGATTCCTGGAAGGAACGAGAGGAACATGTATCAGTATCCTGATATCTGTCAGTCTTTCTAATATTATCACGGTTTTTCAAATTGTATTTTTTCTCAGGGTTTCCTGTCCTGTTGAGGAGACCGACCTCATGATTTTGTTTTATTTTGTTTATTGTCCCATTTCTTCTTAGAAGAATCTGGTGATTTCTTAGAGTTTTCCTTTTCAGAATTACTCTTAATCTGTGGTTTCCCAGGTCGGGCTTCCAAATGATTCTACCTAGCGTAGCAAAAGTTTCTTCAATAATTTAAGCAATTACCACTCCTGCTGTGCAGGAGTGAACTCCCTCAGACATTGGTGTATAGCCAATGCTGCTCCTTCCCCTTTTATTTCACTTAACATAATGGTTGTTACAGCTGCAGAATTGCCTATCAGCTTCATCCCCAAGTCTAGGGCAAGTCCTGCCCTGTACTCATTCTGTACTTGTTTCAGTACCTCAGGTAAGACGGCTATTGAGGGCTACCATGAGTTCTGGTGTAAACTGCAGTAAAGACTGTACCCCAAGTGGCACAATCTTCCACCAAGAGAGCCATCCCCATTGGCAAGCATAGTGTTAATATTCTGTGTTAGTCCTGTGGTCCAGTATGGGGAAAAACTGCTTCAAGCTGGCTTGTTTTCTGTGCTATCCAGAATGTAATTTGCTCCCGACTGGTGGGAACCTTTCCCATAGCAGCATTCAGTCTTTGAGGGCGGATGCCTGTAGTAGCCAATTGTGGTTGTGCAGACTGAGCCGTCCCTGCATTATTAACTATCATTGTTTGCATAACATATTGCATGAGGTTTCTGTAAAGTTTTACTAAATCTTTGTATATTGTATATTGTTGTTATTTCTGCTGCATCTAAATCATGAATATCGGGATGTGGTGTGTAAGCAGCTATGACCCGCCAAGTTGCTCCTTCTTTACTTAGCGGACTGAGTCTCTCATTTTTTACTGTATGGTGAGGGCGCCTTTCTACCAATTTATGTGTTCATAGTAGTTTAACTGAATTTCAATATCCACATATGGAAAGTACTCCTCCGGTGTTTCATCTTCAATATAAGTGTGAAACAATTTTGTGCGAGCTAGGAATGTAACCCGAGAGTAGAATACCTCTGTTCAGAATGCATCGTTTGCCTCAACCACGAAGGTAAAATTACCACCTGATGCCAGGAGGCCGTAATGTAGTAATTTCATAGTAAATGCATATCTGCAATTTTTTGTAATATTCAGTCTAACTGATTGTTCTTCAGTGTCTTCACTTTGTTCCAAAATTGTTAAAAAGGAAAAGGAGTTAAATGAATTAATTTATGGAGATTGGGTTTACACAATTTGGTAGCGTTTTATCCTATAACCTACAGCCATTACATATGGTATAACTACTCAGATGAGACGGATTTTCCTATCCCACCACAGATGTCTCTAGTCTGGAGGTGAGTAGAGATCTCTGAGAAAACACAACTGAGCTACTCAGACTGTTAAATAAGAGCCCATCCAACGTTCGCGGCGCCATGTTGTGTAGTTCCCACTAATCTGTAGGACCTGCGCATTTGTTGGACAGCATAAACTTTAAATGAGGAGCCTAGACTGATTTCGGGTACTCCCACAGGATATGTCGGCCTAGAGACCAGCTAGCTCACAGTGCCACCATAAGCCCCCTAACCTTACCAGGGAGCAAATAGTTTCTGGCAACAACTGAACATGACATCTCTGACCCCTCAGAGATCATGGAAACAGATCAGAAATTTTCGTTCAGTTGCTCATGCTTACTTGTACTCAGAGAAATATAGAGAGAACACACACTGGGACGTTTTCAATATGTTTATTGAACCAATATTATTCTTGTGTAAAATACATGTGCTGTGATAATCAGTAGACAGAAGCAGATTAAATTGATTACAAACACCAAAAGAGTAAATAGTAGATACAGTTCTACCATGGTGTTGAAACAGTGCATATATGCAGGCCTATAAACGAACCCCGGGCGGAGCTGGCATAGTGCCTCTTCGCGGAGTTTCAGGGAGTTGGAAAAAAACTCCGTGGAGTTCCGCTCCCATCCATCCCCCCTCCCTAATTAATTATATATATATTTTTAGAAGGTACTTACCTGCTGTGACTGCCTCCTCCTCGCCATGGCTGCTCTCCTTCCTCGTACTCGCCGTCCTTGTCCATTGAAAACCCCTACATTGGACATCTTGCGCCTCTAGACTGAGCTACCTGGTATATACACCTAAGGAAAACTTTTCCATTTTTAAAAGTGGTAGAAATAGTGGATTCTGGGTAGAACAAATGACATGCACCCCGAGTGTGGTCAACTCAGGGGTGGATTAGCTCCAGGAACTAGCAGCCCATGGGCTACTTGCTTTAAGGGACACCTCTGACACCAGAACAAACATGAAGGATTCCCTGAGCACAAAAGTACACGTATCTGTGAGTGTTACAGATAATATCTATTCAAAAAATCAGTGTCCATATCTGTGCATCCAAAGTATGAAAAGTCCTTATTTTTATTTTCCCAGTCCATAGATGTTCATGAAGACTTGTGGATACAGCAGTACAATCTTGATACAGAACACAACAGCCAAACGCCAACACGTGTTTCGTCAAGGGACATTACCCAATGACTTCTTCAGGGCCTAGAAAATGTTCTCACTCTTAGTGTCATATAATCAGGCTCATATCAAGGACCTTTGTCATATAATTCTCACTAATAGGTATTTCAACTGTCCCAATGGTCACTGTCTTCCTTAATACGGCGTGTAGTTACACGCCGTATTGGAAAGAGGATCGAATACACGGTTGGCTCGGGGAACCCGAGATATTTATGATGGTTCCACAGAGCGAAGGCTGATATTGCCTTGTATTACTTACCAATAATTGTATATTAAGGAAGACAGTGACCATTGGGACAGTTGAAATACCTTTTGAGTGAGAATTATATGACAAAGGTCCTTGATATGAGCCTGATTATATGACACTAAGAGTGAGAACATTTTCTAGGCCCTGAAGAAGTCATTGGGTAATGTCCCTTGACGAAACACGTGTTGGCGTTTGGCTGTTGTGTTCTGTATCAAGATCGTACTGCTGTATCCACAAGTCTTCATGAACACCTATGGACTGAGAAAATAAAAATAAGGACTTTTCATACTTTGGATGCACAGATATGGACACAGATTTTTTGAATAGATATTATCTGTAACACTCACAGATATGTGTACTTTTGTGCTCAGGGAATCCTTCATGTTTGTTCTATTGTGACAACAATTACTTTGCAATTGTTGTCTTCTGACAGCGGTGGGTGGTAGCTGTCCTTGGTTCCCTTGACGCCACTTCAAAATAATTTTTCTAATATTGTATACTACTTGGGCTATGCGCTGGTAATACCTCACCACCTTCTTTTTCAAATTGACCTCTGACACCAGAACCACAGTTCTCAATGTCCTGCATCGAAGAGGACAAAGAAGGGACCTGTGTCGGCAACTCCAGGGCTTGCAACAAGGCAAAAGAGGGATACTCTGTCCCTGTGGAAACTCCTAGAGCTGCCTGATTGATACTTGTTCTAGGCTATCTCTTGGTTCCCCCAGACAGGGGGACCCCTGTAGAAGCCTGAAGCCCTGCAGACTTCCCTCAACTAGTGGCACACAGCCCCTGCAAACTGCAGGTAAAAGAATGCTCTGGATCCAAATAATCACTGGCCATTGGGCCCTCCAAGGCATCCCCCAAATCCTGATGTTATAGTGCATTGTGGGAACTGTAGTGCTGTCTTCCCCAAAGTTACAGGCAGCTGCCGCATTCCCCAAGACCATTGGACGTCAAAGTTACTTTCTGCTCCACTTACTGCTGCCAAAACATTCTGGTTGCCAGTCTGGCAACTTACCCCCTCATTCCACACTGCACTTACAAGGGACTCCATCCGATGTTCATCGGACATCAGCAGCGGCCTGTTGTAGTGTTTTTGCATCTTTTCCCCCTGCAGCATAGTTTAAGAGGCAAAATAGCGCTCTTGTGGCTCCCGTTCAGCACCATGGACAGACAGGACAACTCTGCTCCCGGGCTCCATAGGCCTGGTAAAATTGAAATGACTGTGGTGGCTTGGTCCTGGGGCCTGCATCACCTTTACCATGCAAGGGTTGAAAGCAACTTTACCTGCAAGTTCCAGATTGTCACATGTGGTTTTTCCCTTTTACCATAAAGATAACGTTTCACTGTATTATTGTACACTGATTTTATATTGCTTCAAAATTTTTATAACTTTTGTTATATGCATGCCATCTGTTTGTCTTGGTGTGTAAATTAAGATATGGAGATTATTTTTACAAATTGATGTTGGATTTTTTTCGAGTCGTGTCAATTATCGTCCCATTGATACTCTGAAATGCTTAACACATGTTCCTCTAGTAAAGCCTGACTGCTTTTTGCCACACTACCAGGACTGAGCTAAGGATTTATTCATGGGAATCCAAGGACCATCTTTGGGGAATTGTGACAGTATTACATGGTGAGGCCTAACCCCCACACCACATAATGCTCCACCCTCCTACATTGGTGTGACAGTGGTGGGGATCCTGAACCTGTATTTCGCAGTACCACTTGGTCATAAGTGATTTTGTTTGTACAAGAAATCCTTTAAATTGACTTTAGACTCTGCAAACTATTTTTTCCAGATTTGTTTCTATTTTTTAGGTACATTGGAAGTCTAGGGCCCTGTGTAAACAGCAGAAGATTTTCTAAGAACCCACAGTTGCCCCTAAGGTAGCACCTTCACCTGTCAGTGAAGAACTCAGGGTGCGGTTTTTGGATACTGACAGCTGTCAGTAGCCTCTGATGGATGCTGGCCTTCATGGATGCAATGTATTTGTAATGGAAGGCAGATCCCATGGCCAAAAGCAAGTTAGACTCCCTGACCCTGCTGGTCATGGTGGGGTTGCTCAAGTGTTGAGTAACCTCTTTCGGTAAGCTAGGTGTTGCTCTAGCAAAGATAGGGTTAGAAGAGGTGCGCACCTCACTACACAAACTAAAAGGAGAGGAGGGTAAATAAACCACTGCAGTTATAGTCCAATTTATATTGGGTCCTGATACTGTTGAGATGGGTCAACTGACCCGTGGGAGTGACCATGACTGGAGGATGTGAGGGAGAGTTGGCCCTGCAACAGCTCAGTCCTTTTTCTTACATTCTTCCTCGCTCAGATAGACTCTACCAGGGTTGGGCTGAATCTCCTGGACGTGTTGGCTGGGGTGGGGGTTGGGGAGAAATGTTGTGCAAGAAAACATGCAATTTTTGCAGATGGCCCCCACTTTTTGCCCCCAGTTGGACTCCTAGATGCTGGTTTTTGACTCTGAAAGTGCACTGGAGCCTGCTAACCTGGACCCAGTGCCAGTGCTATTTCCCCAAAATTTTATATTTGAATTGGTATCACCAATTGGCAAGGACTTTACCTCCTTATAAGTCTCTGGTATATGGTACAATGCCACCCAGGGCATGGCTGTTAAAGGGGCCCATGGCATGCAATACTGTTTGCGCCACGCTGAGTGCCCCAAATAAAATACTGAGAGCAAGCCTGCCATTGAATACTGCAGGAGCAGTGCAAACTGCTCAGACTCGACTGTGCCCTTACCGTGTGTGCCAAAGTCAATGCATGATGTATGTCAGCCACCCCTAAAGAAGGCCTCCTAAAGCCCAGGAGGAAGGGTGCGGTATATTAAAGGTGTGGAAATATAAGCACAAGTTTATATGACTCATGGTGCCCTTTCCTATTAAGAAACACTATAAGTGATAGACGATCCTTTGGATAACATGGGTTGGCACCTGGACAAATCCAAGGTTGGCAGCTCTATAATGGTACCCTCTAAACTTACCTGATTGCCGAGAGTCTGAGTCTTTACGCCGCCACCGCCAGGAGTCACGGCAGAGCCCAGGTCTTCACGCCGCCACCGCCAAGAGTCAGAGGACACATAGCTTCGCACCGCCGCCCCGGGACTACATTATCCGGCATGCTCAGCCACGGCGTGCTAAACACATGCCTTCAGAGCGCCAGAAGGCGCATTTAAACAGCAGACAGCCCCGCGTCGCGGGACGCCGGGCGAAGCCCGGACCAAGGGCAGGCCCGTTTAAGCCCGTTCAAGACCGGCCAAGGACTGGACGGGCCCCCCCTCCTACACCTGGTGTTTTAGAACAAGGTTAGTGCCCCATTACACATTATTGGGCTGATTTATAGTTTGTGCATTAACACTAGATTATCAACTCTTGTAATTAAACATGGCTGCCACGCCTGAACAGGGGGTAGTCGGAAGGAAATCTTCTGGAAGCACACTTATGGGGACCCTAGACAACTTTTTGATTAGAGTATCCTCAGCCCTAGCAAAGGACATAGAACTTACTGAGAAAAGACTCTCCTTGGACATTGCCTTTGATAAAAGATCTTCCCTGGGCACCCTAGCGAGGAGCAATTCGCCACGGAGTCATCATGCTGACATTGAGGGGTCGCTTCCTCCATCGGGAGTAGAGGTGAGAACCCTATCGCCCCAGCCAGTGATTATCCTGGACACATGTGAAACCTCGATTAATAGCATGGGTTCCGATGGGGATGCAGATAGAGTCCCAACACCCAATATAAGAACCCGGTCAGCATGTCAAGCTAGACAAGGAATGACACGGCAGACTGTGGGTATACCAGCAAAAAGAAAGCGACAAGTGGCACAATCACATGCAGGGGGAAGGAAAGCAAAAAGTGGCAAAAACTCTGCTAATAAAGAGGACTCGGTGGTAATCCCACCATCTAGCTTTAAGCAGTCTGGACCACATGGCAAGGATGGCCATAATAATCAACCGATATCGTGGGGGAGGAAGCTTACACGGATCTGGGTCCTCTATTCTGGAAAAGATTGGAGGGGACTATAAAGAAGATATGTCATCCAATCCATGATTGGTTGGATTCAATGGAAAATAGACTGGTGTACCTCGAACTCTCACTTTCACAAGCCCAAAAGCAGGCAGGACTGAGAAATAGTAACATTGCTGCTCGCCCGATAACACCATCTGTGCCTACTATGACCGATCCTAGCTCTAGCGGTACGACAGCTGAGGGGGACAAAATAACCCAGCCTAGTAAAGGGGTGCCCCCTGTAATTCCTCAGCCTCCAGTGTTGGTAGGAGCTGGGAGTACAGCACCTACTAATACATGTCCCCAGGCTAAGTATGTAACCAAGGCCTTATCCCAGGATCAAAACAAAGTAGGGACTGGGCCATCATTGCCAGGGAATAGTGGAATAACCCAGGGCAATGGTAGAAGGAGGGAAGTTAGACAACCAAATTTGCCCCACCTACCTCCGGTATATGATGACGCCTCACTACCATATATTGACCTCCCCCCCAATCAGCCCCTTTTGTAGTAGTTCTGGTTGGGGTTCCAGCAGTTGCTCAGGGGAAGCAGGAAACCTATCTTGATCTGAAACATAAGTGTATTTTTTGGATTAATAAGTTTCGCCCATTGCCAATTAGTATACGAGCAGAGATCATGGGTGTTAGAAGAGTCAACTGGATAGGAAGAAAATGTAAGACTGTGGCAGGGGATTTTATTATTATCAATTTTAGAGACCGCAGATGTGTTAATCACATTTGTAATTGGCCTTGTAATGATCATTCCACTGGAATTCAGGTTCTTCCGCTCGCTTACTTCTATGACCCTTCAGTTCCCTTTGAGAGGGATATCTTCCAACAGGGTGCTACACCAAACTACTGCCCATTAGGGAATTTAAGGCTGTTTAACAGATTTGAGGCCCTCTCTGGGCTGGCAGAGTGCGACTGACATCATGCATACCAAAGGTCCGCCTTATGTAGTACAGTAGAGAGGTATAGGGAGGAGGGAGAAATGAACCAGAACTCAAAGTTAGTGTCTACTCAGGGCAAAAGCGTAGTGAGGGAGGGTAATGTTGGTCATAATGTTACAGCCATTGCTAATACTGTGGGGGAGGGCAATGCCGGTCATATTGTTACAGCCATTGTTAATTCTGTGTTAGACATTGAATCTTGTTCCCTGGAATCCCAGAGCAATGTATGTCATAGATCAAGTGATTATCGTATAGGTGGCGATTTGATTCCAGTTTCCAACGGGCCGGTATGTCAAACTTCCCTCATTTCATGGAAAGCGGCAGGAGTAGGGACTAAACTCATTTCGCCTGTTTGGCAGGAATGTATTGATCATTTTGACATATGCTTGTTTCAGGAGGTATGGGCACTTGATGCTATATATAAAGTGGGATATGTGAATTGTTTTGTCCCAGCTATCAAAAAACGCCAGGGTCGTCCTATGGGGGGTCTGGTCATTTGGGTTAGACAGAGTCTCAAATGTCACATTCAATAACTTCCTGTTGTGAGTAGTGACATCCTAGCCATTAGACCAAGCTTCCTAAACAAATTAAGAATTGACATCTATAATGTATATGCAAGGGGGCTCCCAGGCGGCAAGAAATCTGATGTGGTTGCAGAGTTAGATATACTGTTACAGGCTACTCCCCCCAATATTCTGCCATTATTCACGGGGGACTTTAACACTAGGTTTGAGCCCCTTGGTTTGGATGACACTTACCTAACAGAGGAGGAGGATGGCAGGTGGGGAATTCCACAATTGGGTATTAATCCTATAAAAAAAATGGACATAGGCCGCGATACAGATGAAGGGCCTCTGTATGGGGAACCAGCTAAGGGCAGCCAATAGGCACACATTGTCAGACAAAATGGGAAAGGTAACTTTTGACAATGGTGTAAGGACAAGCAACATCAATTATTTACTTGTCCCGCTTAAGCTGTGGTCTACTCTCCTAGATATGGAGGTGGTTGCTCGTGTTGAGAGTGACCATAACCCTCTTACTGCATTGTTTAATTTGGACATAATAAAATGGATGAGGCCACTGGAGAATTAATTTTGCCTTATCTGACACTGTCAAATGACGAGCGCCACCTTAAGTGGTGCCAGGTAGTGGGGCATCAGGAAATTATTTCTGATATTAGAGTGGATCTGGAAAGAGCATTAGCAGCTATGGAAGAGGCCACCTTTTCTGGCATTTCCCATCAACCCTTGACGGAGATACATAATAGACTGTTTGCTAAACTAAAAAATTTTTTTGCAAACCTAACTTAGGTAACAGACCCTAGACTAGAAAAGAAGAAAGCTGGTACAATGGTTCCTGCCACCAAGCTAGAGGAGAATTAGGCCATGCCCTAAAAGAGCAAAGACCTAAGGAAAATAAAGTTGGCCCGCACAAACTATAGACAAAAGCAATATGTAGCAAAGAAGGAATGGGAACGTAACTGGTGGCAAGATCTTAAAATGGCATGTAAGTCTAAGAACCCCAAATCTTTTTGGAACATTTTTAAATGGGACAGAGGAGGGCATAGAGAGAGCCCTCAAAATAACGTTGACCTAAACTCATGGGTCGAGTATTTTAGCCCCCAATATGCTTGCAGTGCAGCTGATAGTAATGAGGGGGTGTTTGCTCATGCCTTCTATAAAGAAGCCACTTTTACCCTAGGAGAAGTGGATAGAGCACTAGACCTAGTTAATGAGGGTCGTGCTACAGGCATGGACTGTGTGCCCGGAGATGTATTTTTGAATAAAAGAGCCCATGGGAGGATATATGTCCTGCATATGGCAAATGCCATAGCACAAGGGATGGAGGTACCCCAATCTTGGAAAGGTGCAGAGATAGTGCCAGTGTATAAAAAAGGGGATAAGTTGTCAGCAGCTAACTATAGACCAATAAGTCTAATCGACTCGATCCAAAAGATTGTGGGCCGACTTGTATTGGGCAAAATCCAGTCCTGGATGGATGATGATAACATCTTGAGTCACCTCCAGGCTGGCTCTAGCCCGAAAACAAGCACTATAGACCAGGTCTTCAGGTTTATTATGTTATACTGGCGCACGGTGATTTTGGAGAAAGGCACCCTGTACGCCGTCTTTGCCGATCTAAGAGCGGCCTTCGATCTTGTTCCACAAAAAATTCTGTGGCAAGTTCTTGCAGGGTTGGGGATGGCACCTGAGCTGTTGAGCCTAATCGCCCGCCTACATGAGGATACGTGTGCCTGGGTTCGATGGGGTCATCAGGGAGAGGTAACGGAAACCTTCCAGGTTGAGCGGGGAGTGAGGCAAGGTTGTGTTATGGCACCAAACTTGTTCTCGCTCTTCGTGAACGGGGTGGGGGAGTTCCTCTCCCTGATCCCGACTGATGCCCTTGCTATGTGTGGTGAGCGGGCCCCGATCCTCATGTTCGCCGACGATACACTGATTATGTCAAAAACGCCAAAGCGCTTTGAAAGTTTTTGCCTGAAGAGAGATCTTGAAATAAACACGGAAAAAACAAAGTTTGTGGTCCTTAATGGCCGCATTCCACCTGGGCCTGCTAAACCTTATAGAGGAGTGATGTATATGAATGGCGCCCCGCTGGAGCGGGTTGACGCCTTCACCTATCTGGGGGTCACACTCCAGAGAGATTTGGGGTGGATTAGCCAACTAGATATTGCAGTTTTAAAACACCGCCAGCAGGCTGGCATTCTTCTGAAAAAGTTTAGCTTATCAACAACAAAGCCCATTAGCCCACTATTGGAAATTTATGGGATGAAGGTGCTAAGCTCGACATTGTATGGTGCCGAGCTATGGGGATTTTAGAATTTGAGAAATGTGACTCTAGCAGAAAATGAATTTTTGCGTAAAGCAACTAGCGTCCCTATAAGTACCCCTCTAACACCTCTAATGAGGGATCTTGGAAAAAAAGCGGTCCAGGACCTTGCCTCTCCTCGGCCCTTGTTGTATTGGTGACGACTTTGGACTACAGAGGAACTCCAACATTATGCACAGGGACTAAGGGAGATTATGATTAAAGATGGCGGCCAAAAAATTCATTGGCTGAAGTCCATTCGGTCCCTACTTTCTAGGTTGGGATTGAGAGAACGATGGGACGACCCGATAAATGCTGCATTCCCTTCCAAGAAAATTCTGAAAGAAAGTTATTGGAAGATGGTAAATGCTGAAGCATGTATAAGGGGTTCTTCCTCACTCTTAACAGGCGTTTTCCTAGAATTTAAGGCCCGACCGAAACTGGAAATATACTGGGATGCTATTGAAAACAATCAGGATCGCAAACTCTATTTCCAATTTAGAGAAGGCTCCCTTCCAGTTAGGTGTTTTACAGCTAAATGGGCAGGGGAAAACGGAAAGGATAAATGCCCTAAGTGCGGGGAAGAACGAGGGAAAATAAGCCATCTCCTCTTCTTTTGCCCCTATATTCCACACCTAGAGCCTTGTGGGTTAAGCCTATTTGCAGAGCAATTGGCATACGTAGGCATGCAGAGGCCTTAAGAATTTTGGGCCCGATGTAGGTAGGCATTTACCGGTCGGTAACAGCCGAATTCGGCCGTTACCGACCGGTAAATGCCTTTTACTATGTAGGAGGCATTTATTTACAGATTCAGTATTTTTATCAATTCTGTATTTACCAAATCGGTAAAATTACCGATTCGGTAAATACAGACTCAGTAAAAATACTGAATCTGTAAATCCTAATGTAGGTAGCACTGTTGACAGTGCTAGAGGCCTCTAAGAATTCTTTTTTTACCACCCAATATAATTGGGTGGTAATAAGGAATTCCTGTGTACATGCACATCTGTGCATGTACACCTGTGCCATGTGGCACACATACATGCCCTACGCGCATGTATGTGTGTCACATTGCACATAAGCCAAAAACAGGGGTGCTTAATTAAATGTTACTGTTGTTCAGGTGCAAATATGTGGGCTTATTCATTTTATATAACCTATGTGCAATACCCCCTGTTCTGTTAAAAAAAAAAAATGAATGATGATGGACTTTGTTTTATGATTTTAGATTTTATGAAATTGAAATAATTGATATTCCGCATTATTCTAAAGTAGTTTAATCTATTCTTAGATATTTATTGAATTGTTTTATTGGATTTTTTTATGTATGTTTTATGAATGCTTTTATGACTTAACTGTCGAATAAAGTTTATGGAAATGGTACCCTCTAAATATGTCATGTTTGGTATCAAACAAGGTACCTTCTTATCCCTGACACACATCTTCATGCCAGGAGTGATGTGACATGCACACAGGTGGCTACCTTAAAGGTTGCCCACTTGGTTGCCCCAACTTTCCTGTGTTCTAGCTGACAGCCTGTGCTTGCTGCCACCAAGACAGGATTCTGACCACCTGCCAGGCATTGTGATTATTCCCAGGCATCATGAACAAAGGTCTGGGCAGGAAAGGGGTCACATTTTCTCCCTCCCAGGAAGGCTAGTGCAGACACATCAAGGCAGTGAGCTTCAAAGTCTGCACTACCTCTGACATGCATCCAGGCTGTCTCCCAGAGGAGTAAACAGCCCTCCCCCTTCCTCAGGCACATTTACATCTGGGCAGGTGGGAAGATTTGGTAGTCCGGAAGGGTACACCTTCAGACGGGTAGCCACACCTCTAGGGTGAGCTGCCTAGGTCTGTACACCTAAGGAACATTTCTGCAATTGTAAAAGTGGTATCAATAGTGGGTGTCAGGGTAGAGGAAATGACTTACACCACCAGATGGGGTCACCTCAAGGTTGGATTACCTGCAGGTACAGTTCCTTAACCCCAAACTTCCCTAAATCTAGGATTTAAGGGACACCCCTGACACCAGAACCTCAATTCTGAATATCCTGCATCGAAGAGAACAAAGAAGGGACCCGTGTCGGTGACAACAGGACTTGCACCAAAGCAAAAGAGGGCTACTCCACCCCTGTGGAAACACTCCTGAAACTGCCTGATTGAGACTTTTCCAAGTCCATTTCTCGTATCCTTAGACCCCTGTGGAAGCCTGATGCACCGTCAGTCTCCCGTAAGCTAGTGGCATTAGTCCCATGCAAACTGCTGGTAAAACAACACTCAAGATCCGAAGAATCACTGACCATTGGGCCCTCCGAGGTATTGCCCACATCCAGATATCCTGGTGCATTGTGGGAACTGTGGTCCTGCCTTCCCCAAAGTTACAGGCAGCTACCGCCTTTCCCGGAACCACCGGACATCGAAGTTACTTTCTGCTCCACTTACCGCTGCCAAGGTTTGTCGGTCACCAGTCCGGCAACCTACTCCTGCATTCAACACTGCACCTAGAGGGGATCTCCATCCGGCATTCATCCAATATCAGCAGAGGTCCCGTTATTGTGTTTTTGCATCACCCCAAACCCCGCAGCATCATTTCAGTGGTAAAAGCAACTCACCTGCTGCTCTCGTTCAGCACTAGAAACAGTCCGGACAACTCTTAATCCGGGCTCTACAAGCCAGGTAAAATTGAAATGACTGGTGGCTTGGTCCTGGGACCCACACATCCTTTACCCTGCAAGGGTTTCGCGCAAATTGATCTGCAAGCGAGCAATTGCCACTAGTGGTTTTTCCTATTGACTGCAATGATATTTGTAGTAACCAGGCTGACACTGGGTAAGTTAAGCTGGTTATTTATTGCCTACATGGATAGCAGAGCCAGAAGAACCAGCTCTGCCAACAGCTCAAACAAGAATGTCATGGCTCAACACGGTTGCCAAGACACCACCATTCTAGAGTCCTAGCATCATCACTGAGTTACATAAGATAAAGTACAACATATCTTCTTCAAAAACAATAAAATAAAAAATAAAAAATATAAAAAAAATAAAAAAACAGAAACATCTTAAACAATATCTCTAGAACTTTCTTTACGAAATGTTTGTTCAACAAGTTTGAAAAATAGCATCATGACCTGTACCTGGCAGGTTTAACAGTTTTTCAAAAACTTTTTCTACAACATTTTTGTTCAACAGATTTAGAAACATTTTCATCAACAGATGAAGAGGCATTCTGTAAACGAATCTTCACTACCCTATTTAAATTCCACCAATGACCTTCCTCGACCATTATTGCATTTCCGAGAATTTTAGTAACCTTGAAAGGTCGACTGAACTTACTATCACCTATCTTGGCATGCACAGCATTCTTGATTTTTACCATGTCCCCCACTTCAAGCGGAGCCACTCTTACACCTTTACAGTAATCAAACCAGATCTTCTGTCTAGCTTGCAAAATGGATTCATTTTCTCTTACTAACGACATTAATTCTGCAACATTAGATTCAGACTTGATCCACTTACTCATCCAAGCAGGTCTGAACTTGTGTTCGGTTTCCTTCCCCTCAACAGTTTGAAGGGAGAAATTTAAGTGACAGAATGAGGTGTAGTTCTATAGAACCAGATCATGGCATCTAAAGCTTTACAGATTTCATGACAACCAGCCCTAGTCCACCTAATACACTCCCCCACCACCCTATTCATGCTCTCAACCAGGCCATTTGTTTGTGGGTGATAGAGTGAACTCTTGTGATGTTTCACACCAGACTCTAAAAGAAAAGCTTCAAACTCAGTGCTGATAAACTACTTGCCATTATCAGACAGCAAACTTCTGGAAAACACTCTCTTAACCAAACATTTTTGAGAAACTCAATAACAACCTTTGTGTTGGCTTCTTTCAGGAGTATAATTTCAGGCCCCTTAGACATGTAATCCATGAGTGCCAAAACAAAACGACACCCACCTGGTATACCTTCATAAGGTCCCATGACATTGATGCCAAGTTTCAACCAGGGGCCTTTGGGGCACTCAATTGGTATCAATGGAGGAACAGAAACCTTCAAACACTTGTCAGCAGCACCACAGACACAGCAATTTGCAACAACAGAATCGATTTTTCCATCCATTCCGGCTACCAATAAATGTCTCTGATACGCCGCTTGGTAACAGTGGAGCCAAGATGACCATCATGAGCTCTTTCAATTATAGTTTTATGAAAAACACTTGGGGGCACAAACTTGTCTGCTCTAAGCAACAAACTATCTTCAATGGAAAGTTCACTTTCAACGTTCCAGAAAGGTTGGAGGGAGACAGGAAGTGATTTTTCCCTGGGCCAACCATTTCTGATAAAATCATAAACTTCACGTATCACACAGTCAGATTCAAGAGCCTGCACCCAATCAGTCTGGGAACCTAGCCTCTGATTAGAAAGATCCAGCACAGCAACGAGACAATTATCACAATCTTCACTGTCTAACTCATACAAATTTACATCATCACCTAAAGGGAATACAACAGTAGTGAAAATTTCGCAAAGATGACACAAAAGCAGTTAAGTGACAGGATTCAAGGTCCAGCTCTACCTGATGTTAAGCACTAGCTAAATCAAGTTTAGTGAACAATTTTGAACCCTTAGTGGAAGAGAGTATGTCACTGATTTTTGGTAGTGGATGAGAATCCATCCATATCTCTTTATTAAGAGATCTCAGATCCACACAGACCCTACGATCTCCTCCCCTTTTTCTGGCTACAATCAAGGGAGAAAGCCATAGTGAGGAATCTGTTGTTTCAATGATCCCTTTGGCACATAGTCCCTTCAATTCTTTTTCTACGTCTTCCCTCACACTGAATGGCACACCTCTGAGTTCATGTTTCACAGAAAGAGCACCTTCTTTAACAATTAATTTGTGCCTAAAACCTTGTTTTTCCTAGATTTTTGCTAAAAACTTCAGGGAATTTACTCTTCCATGCAAAACTCGTATCATCACAATCAACAACTAAAACTTGTTTTTTCGCTCCAGGCTTGACTATCAAGCCGAAAAGGCCTTGATGAAACCAACCCAATATGTTGAGTCCTTTCACTACAACATATATTTTTCCTATTATTCTCCTCCCTATAAATTGTAATTCCTCCTAAAAAAAACAACAAATCTATTTTTCGTCCCTCATAGAAGACCGGAGAACAATCAGGTGGTTGCAAATAACCATGGGAGGAAAATCTGTTACGCTCGCGGATTTTCGGTAAATTCGCAATCCGCGAGATCCGCGAATTTCCCGCAAAATCCGCAAATTCGCACGCAGCGGATTTTTTTTTCTTGGTGATACAATTTTGCTGCATGCGGTGTAAATTCGCAATTGCGAACTGGTACAAAACCCTCGCGAACTGGCCAAAATCCTTGCGAACTGGCAGAAATGCTTGCGAACACAAGAAAAGCATTTAGCAGGTTCAAAAGTTCAAACTCATCATTAGTAACCATTCCCTGTAGTGCTTCCTGACAAGGGCCCCTCCAGAGTTCAGTTGCTAGTTGCAACAATTATATGACCCTGCTCTGACCCTCACAGCAGGCTCATAGAATAGCTACAAGTAGGCCACAAAGGTCCTGGAAAACAAAATTGCATTGCAACAGAAAGCAAATTACAGATAAGGAAGCAGGTGCCAGACTGGAATTTTAAAACAGTGACACATTAATAAATCAACCCCAAATTAATTCATGTCAGTTGAAGCAGGCAGGTGTGCTTGCTTTTCCCCCCCATAATCTACAGTGATGATGATCCAGAGGGTGGCATTGATGCACCAGAGGATGGCATGGGTGAAACAGAGGGTGACAGGGGTGAAACAGAGGGTTCTGGGAACCTGTGATGATGAACCAGACGTAGAAACAACATAATCGTGACCGTTGCGAGCCTACATGTAAGTTCGCAATTGCGAACTGGTACAAAACCCTCGCGAACTGGCAGAAATCCTTGCGAACTGGCAGAAATCCTTGCGAACACAAAAAAAATCCGCAAATTCGCGAGAATTCGCGGATTTCGCGGATTGCGAGTTCGCAAATTCGCAAAATTCGCGAACGCCAGATTCGCAAAATTCGCCCATGCTTAGTTGCAAAGCTTGAGAGCCATTCCAAGTCTCCTCAAATAATTTTTGAGTTATCATTGTAATCTTGGCCCCTGAGTCGACTAAGAGTTTTACAGCATGATTAGCAGTATTATTAGAACTGACAACACTTACAGTATCTAAGGGCTTGTCAAGTTCTTTCAGTGACACAATAGATATTTCTATGCTTTTAGCAATTTTGATTGTCTCATCTAACGATGGATCACTCAAGGTTAATAGTTTCTGATGTATGTTCTTATCTTTACACTGACAGACAAACTGGTCTCTTATGAGTTGGTCAGTAAAGTTTTTAAATTTACATTCTGCTGCCAGTCTTCGCAAAGCAGAAACGTAAGTGTCCACATCTTCTCCTTCAGATTGCTTCCGTTTAAGGAATTTGTGCCTTAATACCATAAGGCTGGGTTGTTTATCAAATCTGGTTTTCAGACCACACTCAGAGGCACCCTCCTCTACAGACCACCAGGACCCCGCGCAAAATTCAGTGAAGACATCACGGACTTCATCACCCCACACGCGCTCCCCTCCAAAGACTACATCCTTCTGGGAGACCTCAACTTTCACCTTGAAAAGATCAACGACCGCAACACCGCCACCCTCTTAGACAACCTCGCCAACCTCGGACTTAAACAACTAGTCACTTCCCCCACCCACATCGCAGGTCACACACTCGACCCCATCTTCACCTCCAGCAATCATGTCTCCTTCAGCCACACTACGGATCTCCTCTGGACTGACCACAGCTGCGTTCACTTCACCTACAACAAACCAAAACCCACCAACCACCTCCAACCAACTCTGCAAAGAAACTGGAACAAAATCACCACGGACCAGATCTCCGCATCGCTCCTTCTAAACACCCCAGCCCACTCTTCTAACGCAAACGAAGCCGCCGCCAACCTCACCCTATGGTTATCCAACACCGCCGACACCTTAGCACCACTGAAAAAACGTCAGAGCAAACCTAGCAGCAAAAAGGCCTCATGGTTCAACGATGATCTTAAGAAGTCCAAGAAACTCTGCCGCTCCCTTGAAAAGGCCTGGAAAAAAGACCCAAACACCAGCACCAGGGACGCCTTCAAAAACGCCACCCGCACTCACCACCAACTAATCCGAAAGGCCAAGAAAACAGCATTCAAGGATCGACTTGACAACAACGCCCACAACAGCAAGGAACTTTTCAACATCGTCAAGGAATTTTCCAATCCCTCGGCCAACTCCAACGACATCACCCCCTCTCAAGCCCTCTGCGACTCCCTAGCCTCATTCTTCCACAACAAGATTGCAGACATCCACAACAGCTTCGACAACCAACCCGGTAACCAACCCACCCTACCATCTGCTGAACATTCTCCCCCCTTGAACACCCTCAACGACTGGAACCCAATATCCACTGAGGACACAATCCGCCTGATGAATTCCATCCACTCTGGATCACCCACAGACCCATGTCCCCACCACATCTTCAACAAAGCAGACTCCGTCATAGCACCGCACCTCCGAGACGTCATCAACTGCTCCTTCAACTCCGCCACCTTCCCGGAAGACTGGAAACACGCTGAACTCACCGCCCTTCTGAAAAAACCCACAGCGGACCCCACCGAACTCAAAAATTACCGCCCCATCTCGCTCCTTCCATTCCCGGCCAAAGTCATCGAGAAAGCTGTCAACAACCAGCTCGCCGCCTTCCTCGAAACCAACAAATCCCTCGACTCCTCACAATCTGGCTTCCGAGCAAAACACAGCACTGAGACCGCCCTCATCGCAGCAACAGACGACATTCGATCTTTACTGGACAATGGAGACACAGTCGCCCTCATCCTCCTCGACCTCTCTGCAGCATTCGACACAGTCTGCCACAGCACCCTTTTACAACGCCTCAATAACATCGGAATCCAAGGAAAAGCACTTGAATGGATCACCTTGTTCCTCACCGGAAGAACCCAGAGAGTCCGCCTCCCACCATTCAAGTCCGAGGCCACTGAAGTCATCTGTGGCGTACCACAAGGATCCTCACTCAGCCCCACCCTCTTCAACGTATACATGAGCCCCCTCGCGGCTATCGCCCGCCAACACAACCTCAACATCATCTCTTACGCTGATGACACTCAACTAATCCTTTCTCTCACCAATGACCCCAGCACCGCCAAAACTAACCTACACGAAGGAATGAAAGAAGTTGCCGAATGGATGAAACAAAGCCGTCTGAAACTAAACTCAGACAAAACTGAAGTCCTCATCTTAGGTACATCCCCCTCTGCATGGGACGACTCCTGGTGGCCGGAAGCCCTCGGAAAAGCACCCATCCCGACAGACCATGCACGGAACCTAGGCGTCATCCTGGATTCTTCACTCTCAATGAACAGACAAGTCAGCGCCGTATCCTCTTCCTGCTTCAACATTCTTCACATGCTCAGAAAAACATTTCGCTGGATCCCCACCGAAACAAGGAAAACAGTCACCCATGCTCTGGTCACTAGCCGACTGGACTACGGAAACACCCTCTACGCAGGCACTACCGCTAAACTCCAGAAAAAACTCCAACGAATCCAAAACGCCTCAGCCAGAATCATATTAGACATCCCACGCAATGAACACATCTCTGGTCACCTTAAAGACCTCCACTGGCTGCCCGTCAATAAGAGGATCACTTTCCGACTGCTAACTCACGCACACAAATCACTCTACGACATCGGACCAGAATGCCTCAACTCACGACTGTCCTTCTACACCCCCTCCCGCCAACTACGTTCTTCCAACCAAGCCCTCGCCACTGTACCTCGCATCAACAAGACCACCATGGGAGGCAGATCCTTCTCATACCTGGCTGCTAAAACATGGAACTCACTCCCCGCTTACCTTCGCCTTACCCAGAACCACCTAGCATTCAGAAAACAACTTAAAACGTGGATATTTGACAAGTAATCCTCCCCCCCTTTCTAAGCGCCTTGAAACCCTCTGGGTATGTAGTGCGCTATATAAATTCTCTGACTTGACTTGACTTGACTCATATTCATCGATGCCAACCAATTGTTCTTGAGTTAGAGGAGGTAAATGCTTGAAAATAGATCTCCCTTCAAATCCAAGCGAATGGAGGAGAAGACATTTTTTTCTTTCAGAACTGAACCGTAGAGCACCTGCACAGTTCTAATAGTATTAGTAAACCTGAAAATTAAATGGTGAATGCAACAAATGATCATAGTAAGACAATAAACTAAATGTACAGTATACACCCCTCCTTGAGACTATTTTAGTTCATTACGCATGTGTAACACCTTAACTATGCAATATAAACACACTATGGATATGAAAGCAGAATTACACTATGTACAATAGAATAATTATTATCTTGTTTTGCAATTATGGTGTGTATGTCACCATGAATGCTTTGGTAAATACACTTGTTCCCGTGTGTATATCACTGTATATATTGTGGGAGTCTTTTATTTGATTTTTTGAATTGGTGTGTGTATCACCGTGAATACACCCTGAATACTTTGTAGTACCCCTTGTAGTTTCTTTTTTTGAGTTCTTGAATTGGTGTATGCATCACCGTAAGTGCACTTGAATATGTGGATATACTTTGGATAATTTGTATTAAATTATTTCCTTTGCTGCTTTATATTGCAAATACACGAAACGTGGTGTGCGTTTCACCAGAGAAGCAAACACACAAATGTCGGAAGAAATGCGCACAAAAGATCATTCAGAAGATCTTAAAATGGCGGTTACGTTGCATGAATAAAAGAAATGAGTTTCCCAATTTATTAAAATGGCTGCTTTCACATTGCTAAATGACGTGGTGATGTCACCGCATGACGTACCCACTCTCTGTGGGACAATGGAGGAGCGAGGACAAACTGGAAGAAGACTTGAAAAATGCATGGAGATTCAGATGACTGCCCAAGCGCAATGCACGAGCCAATGCAGGTAGAATAGCAGTTGCTTGTGCTTAGGGAAAGCAACATATATGGAGTTCCAAATTTAAAATGTCGATGTACAAGTCAATTAAAAAAATAACAGCGCACAAGAGAATCCCAGGCTATGTGTGGGGAACACGTAGCGGCGTTTAGTGCATGAATGACGAATGTGTTGGTGTGGCCAAAGAGATTACTTCCTTATGAAACAGGCCAGTGAAAGAGTCACTGGAAACGCAGGGAAACAGCGTAGGGTGCTCGTATTACTTCAAAAGCTTCATTGCAGAAGCATTCATAGCACGAATGAAGTGACCGTGTTTGGCCAAAGAGTACCCCTTACCCTCTTATTAAGCAGGCCGGCTAACAGTCATTAGGAGCGCAGGGAAACAACGCAAGGTGCTTGCAAAATACCTCAAATGCTTGATTGAAGATGAGAGTTCTCTTCAGTGGGTAGGCTGCAGCAGCGCAGTTCCATAATGAAGAAAGGTTATACATCACCAAATCACCAATACAGTTGTGTGGGTTCCTCCATGTAGCCATCCTCGTCGCCATAAATTTTGTAGTAACCAGGCTAACACTGGGTAAGTTAAGCTGGTTATTTATTGGCTACATGGATAGCAGAGCCAGAAGGACCAGCTCTGCCAACAGCTCAAACAGGAATGTCATGGCTCAACACGGTTGCCAAGACACCACCATTCTAGAGTCCTAGCATCATAACTGAGTTACATAAGATAAAGTACAACAATAATGTTTCACTGTATCATTTCACACTGATTTTATATTGCTTAAAAAAATCTATTACTTCTTTCATATGTATGCCATTCCGTTAATTTTGATTTCTAAATTAAGATAAACAATGTCATAAATTGACATCAGATTTCTTTTGAGTTAATTCAATTACTTATTGTCTATATTGGTACTCTAAAATACTTAACATATGTTCCTCTAGTAAAACCTGACTGCTCTTTGCCACACTACCAGGACTGAGCTAATGATTTATAAGAGTGAATCCAAGGACCATCTTTGGGGTATCATGATAGTTTGACATGATGCGGTCTAACCTCGACACCGCATAATACTCAATTTTCCTACACATAGCTATCAAGGGCAGTGGCATTGCTAGCCACTTTGTCTGTGCAGCAGTGGGCATAAGTGAAGGGGTTCTGGCGATTTTCCCGTGATTGCCGCCCCGTGGCAAACTGATGGAACAGCAGGGGGGAGCTTTGGTCGCCGCCCCAAAACTTGTGCCTCCCGGGGAGGACCTTCCCCATCTCCCCCTTGCTACTCCACTGATCAATCTTGCAGCAGGGCAGTAGCACGGTAACTCAGAGGCCTATGGGGTGTTTTTTCTGAATAATGGAAACAAAAATATCATGTGACAAAATATTGTGTCAAGAATATTGAGGACAAAAATATTGAGATGGTAAGTTTTTTTATAGGTAAGCAAAGTTTTTCAATATATAACTGCACATATATGTACCCTGCTGATATATATATCTTCAAGGAGGTACAAAGATGTGGAGTGCAAAATAGTAAATCTATACTTAGCTATTTGCACTTATCTTCTCAAAATGTTGGCATCTATATTTTTACACAATATTCTGCCCACACAATGAGTCTTTTTTAGTCTCTAAAGAAACACTAGCACGAGCACACAGGAGGCGGAGCACAGAGCACGAGGCACGGAGCACGGAGCCCGGAGTCAGCCAGGCGGACAGAGCAATCCGCCCAATTCGGCCATCCTCCAGGGGTAGAGTCTCGGGGGAGAGTTCTGCCCCCACATGGCTCCCGGACATCCCCCAGGCCAGGACGGGCAGGACGGGAGGGGGTCCGGAGATAAAGAGGAGTAGCAGGCAAGCGTGCCTCGAGGTTCCCCTGCATACTTCTAAGAGTGCAAGAGGTCGGCCTCCCTTATCTGTGGCCGCGGAGTTTAGTGCCCAGGATGGCCTGCAGAAGCGGCCCAACTAGGTTGGGTGTGGCTTGCGGTGCACCCAGCGAGCCCTGCTCTCGCTCCACCTGCTTCCAGATCCTACAACCCGGCTCGAGCTGTGTCCACTGTGGTAAATATTTTACTGTATCATTTTTCCATATAATTACAAGTTCAAGAATAGCTCAATAAAATGAAAGGCAGAGTCCGGGGTGTCTGAGTCTTAAAGGGCTTTAATTCAGAAATGACTCGAGTCAATGGAGATCTATTCCATCAATACAAGGGTTCGGGTATGCAAGGGAAGATGTCAGGAAAAGATGTCAACGATTTATTCACAGTACATGGCATATATAGGAAAAAGACACAGTAGCATTGCATACAGTAGGCGTGACTAGTGTAATGTATATGATAAGAACACATGTGCGTAGCAAAAAGGCGTGAACATGGGTGTGCACAGAGGCGTGAGCTAGAAACGTCACAGAAAAGTGTCATAAGTGGGTGGATGCTTAGTGAATTCTTGCAGAGTCAGCTGAAACCTATGGCCTGGATGCGCGCGCAGCTAATATGACGTGTGATTGACGTGCGTCTGGAGGAAGCTAAGAGTCTGACTTTTAACACTAGTAGAAGAGACATACGTCTGGCATGTCAGATCGACCTGTTCCTAATACATATCTGATATCTTGTGTTTGGAGGATGTTTATACTGGAGGAAAAGGTCTTTCGGGCAGAGGCTATGCTACACTGAATGTATGCGTGTCTAGGTGCAGATGCGCGGAGCCAGGGCCTACCATGGTAACAGGAGCAATGAATTACATGAGGAGGACAGGAAGGCTTTGCCCTTTACTCTGCAGCCGAGGAGCTGTTTACTTATTTTACTAGACAGGAATGTGTTTTCGAGGAGGCTGAGCTGGCTACGCTGATAACTTGAAGGCAAAATACTGTTTTTGGCAGGCAGAGCAGGCCGAGCCGGGCACCGCTCGCTTGGCAGGAAGTAAGGCAGAGGTCAGGGATGCATTTCATCTCCACGTTGCAGCTTTCGGAGACAGAGACAGGAAAAGTAGTTCAATGGCAGGAATCAGGGCCTAACTCGGCAGAGCCAGGAAAAACGTGAAAGTGCACCATGTAAAGACGGTGGCACGGCATACTTAGGAACTGAATTATCAATCCATTCATGGTGGATCTGAAAGAGGACATGTTAACGTTGGACGCAAATGTATTTGCGTCTTCAAATTCGGTTGCGGAGGGAAGTTACATGCACTTTAACTCGTACATGGAGACGATGGGGTACTCGTTAGGGGACATACCTGACCATAAAAATTCCAATTACCTCATTCCCTCCTTGTCCCCTACGGACCCATTAGGATATATCTATTTTCATGAGACCATCTATCTGTTCGTATAACATCATTTGTTCTTCTTTCTTTAATCGGGAATGGGAACGTGAACTTGAGTGGGGAATACAAGATGTGGCGCACAAGCCGCAAATCGCTGGCCCACATTGAAGACATAAACAGCAACTGAATACAATGGCCAATATAATCCCTAGGAATGACAATAGCTTCCATCCCCAGGCTGTTACTACACCCCAGAGCCAACCGGACCAAGTCCAGGAGCCTGGGTTCTGGTGTATCTGATGGGCAATTTCGTGAAGTCTGGTGATGGCCTTATAGACCGAAGGCGTGTTATTAGGAATAAACACGCAACAACTGGATCCGATGACTCTACAAGCCCCGCCCCTATCGGCCAGGATGACGTCAAGGACAAGGCGGTTCTGAAGAACAACAAGTCTCATAGCAGACTGCTCCTCTGTTAAGTTGCCCAAAGCTGAAGTAGTCTCATTCACTACTGCTTCAAGAGTTCTGGTTAATTTGCGTATCAATTTACTATTGGACACTGTGCCTAAATAGGGAAAGAATCCTTTATTGAAATCAGTATATTGTTCCCATGCGGTTTCAGTAAAATCGACTAAGGGAAGGTCTCTTTTGTGCCTAACTAGATTGAGGCGGGAATTCCTGTGATAATCAGATGGGGCTAGAAAAACAGGTGGCAGTAAGAAGGCAATGTAACAGGTACCATCCCAGTCTAGGGGTAAACGTATATAGGCTGTATGACCACAAATGAAATAGGAATGGCGGGAAGCTTTGAATGTAGACTTGCCTTTATCACTGAATTCGACCACAGTAGTGCAATCACTATGGCCTAGATGTACTGAACCATTCTTTCTGACACATAATTCACCTTTGACTGGTAATACTGACATAGATGGCAAGTCCGGACTAGTTTCTGACTGAACATTTAGAATCATGAGGTCGAGTGTAAAATTGCCTAATCCATACACTTCATTTTCTAGGTCGGTCCCTGTCCTTTGGGGAAGACCCTCCTTGTCTGGGAAACATGCCTTATTCATAACTGTGTTCAGATTTCCCCATACCCAATTGCCCTGGAAAACTATGGAATCAGCATCTACAGAATTAATTAAACTAAACCATGCACCACAGGAACCATTGTGTGTAAACGGATACGGAAAGAGGGGCAGAGCTCCCTTGTAGTTCTGATAGGGAGGGAGTCGGCCACATATCCAACAATTGGTAGCATTGTTGATCTGGTGAGAATGGTGTAACATACGAATGAATGTATTGTTGCGCAGCGCAAGTCGGTAAGACAGTTCGTGTGGAGGTAGTTCACTAAACGTGTGCTCTGTAGTGTCATTAGAAAAAGAATGTGCAATCGGAAAATACAGGTACAACATCAAGCTGATGCCAATTAACGTAAGACTCAGAAAAAACATAATAATCAGGGTGCAAATGCACCTACTACGGAGATTTTTACAGTAACGATTTCTTTTCATGATCTCCTGTCTATCTCTCTCTCTATTTGGGTCTAACTTGATCATTGTCAGAAACTGCCTAACCGCTTCACCCAGGAGGGGACTTAAACAATTAAACTGTCTGACTTACTAGACCTCAGTTTTTGTCTGTACTCCTCTTGGGGAGTTTTCTCTCGAAAAGGGAGTTTAGTGTCTGTCTTTGGTACGTGAGAGTTCTGGGAGTCAGGGTTTGGCGGAAGTCCATGAAATTTCTTCACGTGACTGGAGTGTACCCAGCCCTTCCTCCCCTCTAGCTTTACTGCAGTCCGGGTTGTTAACAAAACAATCTTCGGCTCCTTCCAGCGGGGCTCCAAAGGACTCGTCCTATCGAAGTTCCGAACAACAACAGTATCCTCCGGGACCAGTGCACGTGGCTTCACCTCGGAGTTGTCTGGGAAGGCTGCAGCAACCTGTGAACGACAAGATTGTAGTGCAGACATCAAGGAAGCAAGGTAATCTGTCAGCATAGTACTTTCGACATCGGTGATTTTTCTCGGCAGAGGCGTCCCCCACATATTAGGAGGTCTACCGAAGACCACCTCATACGGAGATAGCCCTGTCCTGGAATGGGCTACCATTCTCATATAAAACAGTGCAACTGGTAATGCTACTATCCAATCTACGCCTTTCTCTTTACACACTTTAGCAAGGCGAGTTTTCAGAGTCTGATTGTGGCGCTCCACGAGACCTGCTGCCTCTGGATGCCGGACACAGTGAAACTTCCACTGGTACCCCAAGAGAAGTGAGATCTGCTTCATCAGTTCAGACGAGAATGGCTGACCGTTGTCTGAATACACAACACGGGGCAAACCGTATCGAGGGAAAAATTCACGAACCAGCTGCCTGGCAGTGGTCGGGGCAGTGTAATCTGGGACGGGATATGCTTCTGTCCATCGGGATAGGGCACATACAACTACGAGGACATACTTGAAACCTCCGCATCTGTCCATCTGGATATAATCCATCAGGAGGACTTCAAAAGGATAGTCAGGAGGATGAAATCCACCTTGCTCTACGGGAATCCCTTTTCCTGGATTGAACTGACAACAGATCATGCAGGTACGCACTTTCTGTTTTGCTGCTGCTCGTAAATGCTTGTTGAACCAGAGATTCTGTAAACTGTCTAACATGGCTTTTTCACCTAAATGTTCTGGGCTATGTGCAGTGTTGATGATAACTTGAACCATGGAGTCGGGGAGGAACCATGTGGTTTTTCCCCTCGTCATCCAACCCTGATCTGTCTGGACCCCTCCTTGTTCAGCCCATTTCTTGATTTCGTCTGAGGTAGCATGTGTCTGTATGTCAATGACATCTAGTGTGGGGTCCCTGACTGTCATGCTGTGTGTTAGTGATGATACATCAGTCTTTGTCATATCAGTCGTCTGTGTATGAGTCTGTGCTGTATATTTCGCTGTCTGATCTGCAAAGTCGTTACCCTGGGAAATCTTATCTGTTACTTTTGTATGTGCCTTACACTTCATGATGGCTATGGCTGTAGGCAAATGTATTGCTTCTAACAGTGCTTGAATGAGGGGACCGTGCTGGATTTTGGCTCCGTGAGAGGTCAAGAAACCTCTCTCTTGCCAGAGGACACCGAAGTCGTGAACGACTCCGAATGCATAACGTGAATCTGTGTATATGTTTACTTTCTTGTCCTTGGCTAGTATGCAGGCTTGGGTCAGAGCAACAAGCTCTGCTGCTTGGGCTGACAGGGTGTCAATGCGATGTGTTTCTATGACTTCAGTTTCAGTGGTCACTGCATACGCGGCCACCAACTCTCCTGTGCTTGTTCTCATGCATGAACCATCCACATAAAGTGTCAGGTCTGGATCGGGTAATGCGACATCTGTCAAGTCTTGTCTGGGTTTCGTAACTGTGTCAACTACATCCACGCAGTCATGTGGAGTAGGATCTGTTGTGCTTGACGGTAAAAGTGTAGCAGGATTCAGTGGATGTACCATGTTACAACGCATACCATTACAACTACCTACTGTTACAACGCGACCATTACAACGCATACCATTACAACGCATAGCGCTTTGAGGTGCTGGATAGTGGTAAGTATAATTTACTATTCTAACTCCAGTCCCCGTGGACCCTAGGGAAAGTGTTGGATAGTAAATTATACTTATTCCCTATCATAGAGCGCCCCCAGCGCAATGCGTTGTAATGGTATGCGTTGTAAAAGTCGCGTTGTAACAGTATTGCATTGTAACAAATGCGTTGTAACAGGTGTTTACCGGATTCAGTGTATTACAACGTCTGATTTCTATGTGTGGTTGGAATAATGTCAATTCATAACCTGTCAGTCGTGCTATAGTCAAGTGTTGGGTCTGTGTTCGGTTTAGGAGAACCTCTACAGAATGAGGAACCTGTACTGTCATTTGGTGTCCCAATACAATGGAATCACTTTGTCTGATTGCTAGAGCTGTCGCTGCAACTGATTTCAAGCACGCAGGCAAGGCCTGGGCTACTGGATCTAATGTGCTCGAAAAACAAGCACACGGTCTGTGTTTGTCTGCTTGAAGCTGAGTGAGAACCGACAACGCTGTGCCATCGCGTTCTGTGACAAAAAGTGTAAAAGGTTTGCTGTAACATGGTGTCGCTAAAACAGGTGCTTGACATAAGGCTTTCTTTAATTCGTCAAAAGCTTGTGTGTGTTCCTGAGTCCAAGGGAGGACAGTCGAAGACGCTGCCTCTTGTGTTGTCAACTGTATGAGTGGTTTAGCTAGAAATGCATACTGGGGAATCCATTGTCTGCAATAAGAAGTGAGTCCAATAAAGGCTCGTACTTCTTTCTGTGTCTTGGGTTGTGGAAGATGTGCAATTAACTGTATACGATCTGGTGTCAGCTGTCTCCCCTCTTTGGACAGCAAGTGCCCAAGGTACACAACTTGCTGGGCGCAGAATTGCAGCTTCGAAGGAGACACCTTGTGTCCCTTGTCCGCCAAGAAAAACAATACTGTCAGTGAGGCTTGTTCACATTCTGGTTCACTTCGGGCGGTGATCAAGAGATCATCGACGTACTGTAATAGGGCAGTAGAGGGAGGCATGTGAATATCGTCAAGTTGTCGTTTCAGTGCTTGGCTGTAGATGCTGGGGCTTTCTGTGAATCCTTGAGGTGCGCGTGCAAATTTGAAGCTTCGGCCATTTAAACAGAATCCGAAAAGATACTGGCTTTCCGGATCAATAGGAACACTAAAGAAGGCGTTCTTCAGATCGATTACAGTAAAGAACGTCGCCTCTGAATCAATAGCTGTCAATAAGGAAGAGATATCCGGGACCACAGGGTACTGTGGTACCACACATTTATTCAATTCGCGTAAATCAATAATCAGTCGATAAACTGGAGGTGCATTTGGATCAGTACGTTTAAGAATCGGAATGATAGGAGAATTACAAACATTGGAGTCGGTTTCTACAACCACTCCTTGTGCAATGAGCTTGTCAATGATTTTCAGTAAAGCCACTACAGCATCTGGTGGTAACTTGTATTGTCGAATACGTGGTAGTATAACTCCTGGCTTGAGTGTAACACGGTACGGTGTAATGTGCATACAACCTACATCAGTGGGGCCTTTCGCCCATAAATGTGCAGGAACGTTCTGTAACCTGGGATCAAAGTCTCTCAACACATAATGGCCCTTGAAGTCACGAAGGAACAGCCTGACTCCTTCCGGAGAACAACAAATTACAGCTCCTAGAGCTTTCAGGGTTTTTATACCAAGCAAGTTTTCTGGACATGATTTTGTGAGCAATAAATCTGTGGTTCGGGACAATGGACCAACTGCAAGGGGCACTGGTTTCGATACTTCATTAACAATAGGCTTTCCTGAAAATCCAAGGGAAACATTCTGTGAGCCTGAGAGGGGTGCCCCTGGAACCTCTTCATGACTGATGGTTGTTCGGCTTGCCCCTGTGTCAATCAAAAACTTTCTATCTTTCCCTAATACTTGACTATGTACATAAGGACCCTCTTGGTCTACAGGAACCTCTATAAGGGGCAAGCCAACCTCCCTCTCTAGGCTGTTTCATGTGTATTGCTGATAATCGGGGTAATCAGATTGAGCATACTGGTACATCTGCTGTGTGACATGCTGGGTCGCGGCAATGGGTTGGGGCTGTGGTACCGCTACGGCCTGCTGTGGAACATGCATAGGTTGTACATTCTGTGGAACATGTTGCTGGACCTGATCCTGTCTGGGCGGACGTGGTCTCTCTTTGGTTTTACCTGTGGCGATATTGTGTTTCAGAACTGTACATTCGTTTACATAGCAACCTGGATGTTTACAATAGTTGCATGTCCCTTTAACGGGAGCCGCCGTATTATTGGACTGTGTCGCGCCCTTTTTCTGACCATCTGCTGGAACTGACTGAGCAACTAACATTTTCATTTTCGTGTCTTTCATACGTCTCTGTTCGTGATCATGTTCCTCTCTAATTCTGTTCTGGTGGTATTGTAACATTTGTAACATTTGGGATGGCGTATTAGCTTGCCATGTACTCTCGACTCTCAATACACGGTTCTTAACCTGGGGCAAAGAATTCTCGACTAATTTTGACACAAAAAGATGTGGGTAAGACTCGCTACTTGTTTTCAGGCCACTATTAATGATAAAACATTTCTCGAATCTGGAATAAAAATCACTAGTGTCTTCATCATGTTTCTGTTTACAGGCTGAGATTGCATCCCAATCCTCCTTTTTAGTTGCTAACAGTCTAGGCAAAACCTGAACTAATAAACCTGGTAATGCTTTAGTTTTATCCCCAAGGCCTACACCTGGGGTTCGACCAGTTTCCTCGGTTTCTAATGCAGCCCAATCAATCTTTTTGTCTCCCACCTCCCATTCTTTTTCTTTGAGTTTCTCGTAAATACCGGCAGGCAGTAACACTTTCAATATTTTCATAATATCTGGATAGGTGTAGTCACCCATGAGTAACATATCTTTTATTTCACGGTGGAACCCAGCTGGATCTTTATCGTGACTAGGCACTATTTTCTTCATTTCCAATAGTTCCATTTTAGTTATGGGCGTATATACATACACGCGTTCGAATGTATTGTCTGGTTTCCGGATGGGGTGTACTTCACGTAAGGGGTTCTGTCTGTCTAGATGAAAAGGATTGTTTACTGGGGGTGGAACGGGCACAAAACGTGGGGTCAAGAATGTTCTGTATTTATGGCGTTGCTCGAGAATGACATTAATCAAATCAGTACCTAGGCCTCTCCATCTATGCAGGAGTAAGTCTTGCAATAAATTGTATAACGGACCTGGATCAGATGCTTGGTTTTCATACTGTATAATTAGATGTTGGGTCATGTATATACCAGCTAGTCGCTGTTCTTCTGGAGTAAGACTTAAAAATGTTTGCACTACTGAATCGTCTTTATACATACTGTCATCCCCGGCCCATTGTACTGCGGACCGGGCTAGTTCTTGGTCACGCAAGGTAGTGAGTTCATGATAACCTACTCTTTCTTTCAGACTTCTATCCGTGATTTGGAAAACATGTTCAAGGGAACATTGCTCTGGAATCGGGGAAAGGTGACGAATTGGTCTGTCAAAGGGCCTATCAAGAGAATACTGTTTAGGAAGTTTCGCCCTACCTACGTAAGCTATCGTGCCTGGGGGCACTTGGGTTGTTGCTGAATCTTCTGGTTCTTCCTCCTCCGAGGAGGCTTTCTCGTCTGACTCGGGAGGCTGGTCAGTCTCTCGTCTGGCATGTATTGCTATAATCTCCTTACGGATCTTTCTAGTCATGGCCGCTATACATTTCTCTTTGTCATGTTTGCCTTCGGCAATATTCTGACTCCATCTCGACAAACCCTCCGTCTCTTCCTGCGAGAAGCCTGGCTGGTCCAGGACCCTGATCAAACTATTAATCAGAAATCGCATTATCATACCCTTTGTCTCCACTTTCTCGTGTGCCATAGCTTCGCGAACACATTTTTGTCCTTGACCTGTTCTAACAAAATGATATATGTTATCTAGATGTTCTGGCATGTCTGGGAATAACATCAGGTAATCTGTAACACGACGTAGTCGTAGTGAGGCTAACGCCATGGGTCTTGTCCTGCCAGGTACCGGGTCGTATCTGCAATCTTTCATGGGCTCTTTAAGATAATCGGTTATATTCACTTTGGGTGTACGTGACATGGCTATGTCTCTCATTGTTGCTCGGCGTAAGGGTGGCGGAGTATGATAAGGACCTCCTGAAGCGCCTCCTGAGGCACCCCCTGAGGCGGAACCATGAGCATGACTTGATGTCAATGAGTGCGGGTGTGGGATATCTATCGGGGACGACTGACTCCGAGTCACATCTGTACCAAAAGGGTTATTAGGACCAAGAGTAATGGGACCAGCAGGGGAAGCGGCACTAGGTGCGGGAAGTGGATGACGTGGAGGAGTCGTGGACTGAACAGCAGGGACCAGTAGGGGCAGTTGTCGGGGCATATTGGCGTATACAGGAGCTTCACCATCTAAATAGGCAGAAAGAAAACTATCTGCTGCGGTCTGTTTAGGATGTACTTTGGTCGGAACTAGTGGAGGCGGCAGATCGTTCGGTATTTCCGAATGGGTCGCCTCGGGCAGGCCCTCGGCCCGGACTGGATACAGTCCTGTCACAATGGCATTACTCTGTCTGTCGTGTTGTTCCATTCTAACTTGTTCTCCTTCTTCTATTAGTTCTTTTTCTTTGGCTTTTTCGGAATCCTCTCTACTTTTCTCTGCTTTTCTGAACGCTTTCTCTGTCCGTCTATGTGATTCTTTACGCCACAATTCAATGGCATCTTTCTGTGATTGTCTAGCTTTCTTTTTCCATAACGCTTCTTCTACTCTCATGATGCAATCGGCATCCCATGTCCCTGTAACAGGCCATCTCTGATTCTCAGACAAGTCCTTCGTGTAATCCACCCACAAATCTAGATATAATATGGCATCTAAGCCGTGCTTGAAACATTTCGAACATATATTGAATACCCACTAATTCTATAACGAGAACAAAAATGAACCGTTGAATACAGGAATTACTTGATATACTGCTAAACAGTACAGATACACTGCAAAAACAGTGCAGACCGGGTCTGTGTACCCAAACCCGTCTTGACCGGATACAAATTAATGCACCCGTCTTGATGCATCCCCAGCAACGGTACTCACCGGGAAGCACGGAACGGAAGGCCTCGGAAACTCGACTGGACTGGACTGACGTCACCGCTTCTGCTGCGCACTACGCATGCGCCTCGGCACTACAGGTGGGCCTCTCGACACCTCGGACGCTGCTCTCTCGGCTGGGCTCTGGTCGGGATCCTCCGCACTCCTCACCGCCTCGTCTGGATGTCGATCGCAGTCTCCGTCACCTCCGTGGGCCTGAGGGAGATACAGGAAATCCTGCAGATGCGCTTGGGGTCCGTCACGGCCGTGGCAGGGGGCTAGGCCTGCGACGCATCACCGGCGCGTGGGGTGGGGGAGGAGTCCCTGTTCGGGCGCCAAATTATGTGGTAAATATTTTACCGTATCATTTTTCCATATAATTACAAGTTCAAGAATAGCTCAATAAAATGAAAGGCAGAGTCCGGGGTGTCTGAGTCTTAAAGGGCTTTAATTCAGAAATGACTCGAGTCAATGGAGATCTATTCCATCAATACAAGGGTTCGGGTATGCAAGGGAAGATGTCAGGAAAAGATGTCAACGATTTATTCACAGTACATGGCATATATAGGAAAAAGACACAATAGCATTGCATACAGTAGGCGTGCCTAGTGTAATGTATATGATAAGAACACATGTGCGTAGCAAAAAGGCGTGAACATGGGTGTGCACAGAGGCGTGAGCTAGAAACGTCACAGAAAAGTGTCATAAGTGGGTGGATGCTTAGTGAATTCTTGCAGAGTCAGCTGAAACCTATGGCCTGGATGCGCGCGCAGCTAATATGACGTGTGATTGACGTGCGTCTGGAGGAAGCTAAGAGTCTGACTTTTAACACTAGTAGAAGAGACATACATCTGGTATGTCAGATCGACCTGTTCCTAATACATATCTGATATCTTGTGTTTGGAGGATGTTTATACTGGAGGAAAAGGTCTTTCGGGCAGAGGCTATGCTACACTGAATGTATGCGTGTCTAGGTGCAGATGCGCGGAGCCAGGGCCTACCATGGTAACAGGAGCAATGAATTACATGAGGAGGACAGGAAGGCTTTGCCCTTTACTCTGCAGCCGAGGAGCTGTTTACTTATTTTACTAGACAGGAATGTGTTTTCGAGGAGGCTGAGCTGGCTACGCTGATAACTTGAAGGCAAAATACTGTTTTTGGCAGGCAGAGCAGGCCGAGCCGGGCACCGCTCGCTTGGCAGGAAGTAAGGCAGAGGTCAGGGATGCATTTCATCTCCACGTTGCAGCTTTCGGAGACAGAGACAGGAAAAGTAGTTCAATGGCAGGAATCAGGGCCTAACTCGGCAGAGCCAGGAAAAACGTGAAAGTGCACCATGTAAAGACGGTGCCGCGGCATACTTAGGAACTGAATTATCAATCCATTCATGGTGGATCTGAAAGAGGACATGTTAACATTGGACGCAAATGTATTTGCGTCTTCAAATTCGGTTGCAGAGGGAAGTTACATGCACTTTAACTCGTACATGGAGACGATGGGGTACTCGTTAGGGGACATACCTGACCATAAAAATTCCAATTACCTCACCACTTCACCCAACATTTCCTGCAACACCGCCTCTCCATTCAGGCCTCATTCAGGTCATTTAATCTCTTTCTCCTACCCTCCAGGTTACTAAAGTTACTCCTCTTCAAAACTCCCTAATCACTACAACAAACTGCGACCTGCAAACTGCAGCCTTAACTGCACATCGCCACTGCCGTTTCGGCCATCTCTGGCCCGGGGCCTCCATCGCATACTTTGCCGCCCGCTGCTCACCAGGCGCGAGCTCCCTTCAACTTCATGGGACTGAAGCCTGCCAAGCATCGAAGCAACGAAGTCTAGCGTCCAAGTGTCAAAGCGGGGGGCAACCACCCCGTGGCCCCACCATTCACAGTCAGCAGGCCTTTATCTGGCGTTTGTCAAAACCGCCCTACTTTCCTCCTACTTTCCATCCCCGCAGGGGCAGCGGCACCCGGGAATGCATTCAGGGAAAACCAGATGAGAGGCCTCATTAAAAGAAAAGCACAAGGCTAAGGCTAAGGAGGAACTCACGGCATCTGCCACCCTCCCCGCCACAGACCTCCCCAGGATGTTCCCCTTAGCACTTGGCTCACCATACAGAGAAAAACTGGAATTGTCGGGAGCTTCAACAGTCTCAAAAGACATAATTCCACCACCAACAAGCGCCAAACTAACAGCAACACCAAAAAAAACAACTATGTTGACTCTGGACGCTAAGTGGAAAGGCAGTGCCAAAGCTTCATTCATAGCCTCAACCAGGCCCCACTCAGGTCTAAACAGCAGCAAATGGGCCCTGATTACTGACTTTTTAAAAGTAGCCATTAAATCCACTACGGAAAACCGACACCGTAATGACTCTAACATCCTGAAAGCGAGTAACTTAACTAATACCACCACAGCTTCTGTAAGTGAGGCTCCAATGAGCCCCTTGAGTGAAAGAATCACCACAAGTTGTGAGAGCGAAAGGAGCGGACCTCCGGTACCTCAGGCCACGGGCTGGGCAGCCTTGCCCAAAGTAATTACTGTAGTCCCAAGCCTTCAAACTATATCATCAAAAGTCTCCAACCCCCGAACCTTCGTCAAAGGCCTAAGCCCCTAGTCATCGAGGCACAAATTCATCAAACCAGCCTTCCCCAGTCCTCTCCTGCCAGCAGTCACTTCCCTCAATCTCACCTGGTACCCAGGGCCTTAAAGGATCCAAGGAAGGTGTCTTTACCGACCAGTTGATCATAAACATCATGTGTCCATTTGGCAATTTGACCTTGCCATCAGGAGCCCAAAACCCTGAAGCGCAAGAGTCCCCCAACACTAACACAAATAGCAGTGACAAGCCTGACTTTTTACTGCCCCTGTCGGAAGCAGAACACCATAAAGGCCACAACTTCAGCCAGGCCAAATTGCAGGAGGAGTTGTTTTTCCTATTCGAAACGCATATAACTATCCCTTCGAAGTCCTCCTTTCAAAAAAAGGATCAATCTAGCTGGATCGCGGGCACCCTGAGCGACTCTCTTCCAGCACGCCTAAGTTATAGGGAATATCACTCTCAGGCACCCCCAGAAGAACCCAGCCGTTCCCCAATACCTTCAGTGTGGCCACTTCTGCTAAAAACCATGGACACAATTGGCAGAGCTATGACCTACCATGCTGATAAGCTAGATACCCAAGTAGACCTCTTAAACAGTCTAGCAATTCACGTCCAGGGGGTTGAACAGAAACTGCACAGCTTCAATGAGATGATCATGAAGGGGCAACAAGAACAGGACACAGCATATCATCCGTGCCATTGCCGTTGTACTCAAATTATTGACAAACTAGCTGCAGTCCCAACATTACTGATAGACCTTCTGAGCACAACTGGGGAAGCCATATTAAAATCCGCCCCTCAAGCCGGGAAAGACTGTGAGACTCCACGGGAAAAGTCAAAGGCATGTTCCTGCCCAATAGGGGACAAACCACAGGTGGTATGGGAATTACCCCAACGCTAACACATGCAAATTCACCTGCACTCATTGCAGTAAGCGCCTACGACAATTTAAACATTTTTGCCTCCCAATCTTCCGACCATAGCGAGCAGTCACCAGGAAGGTTGACTAAAGAAACCAAGCCTCTAACCAAACGGGAGAGAAACGCCTTAGAAAAAGTAAACTACCAAGACAGTCGACTAACGCAAACCCTGCCAAATCTGAACAGGAAACCAAACAAAGTGAAAAAGCTGAAGTTTCAAACACCTAGGAACTAATAAGAAACAAGGAACTTTCGACAGCCTCATCCAATCCACCCACCACATTTGGTAGCCCAAACTACACCAAAGAGAACAACCGTAGCCAGAAAAATGATACAGTTTATTTAAACCCCTAACTAGGAAAGAGAAACAACACTCTAAAACCTCGGCCACCCAAACTGCTAAACTCTTGCCTCCACTAAGGAGTGATTCAAAAGAAACGCGCATTACCTGTCCTCATGACGTCAACTTGGTTAAGGACAACATCAGGAAAGATCACTGCAATCTGGTCACAATTTACAACCCTAGCCCGTGAAGCAATGACGTCACCCGCACAAGGGTCAACAAAATTTACAGTCAAAAGAATACTAATGCCTCTCCTAGTCCACCTTTGAGGGATCACGACCTTGTTCCCTATATCATGAATTTTCAAATCATCGACAGAGCAGAAAGCGACCATCAACCGCAATCCTTCATGCTGTTAACCCCTTCGATGCTCATGACGGAACGGTTCCGTCATGAGCATCGGTTGAGCTGTGCTCATGACGGAACCGTTCCGTCATGAGCCCGTTGGCTCATTAGAACCTTCAGCACAGCGCGAAAATTCGCGCCACGCTGAAGGTGTTAAGAAACATCGCAAACCAAGTTCTGGCCAACGCGACGTCCCGACAAGTGCATTGCTACAACCTTATACGTCTCATATGTAAAAAGAACAACATAGGCGACATCATGGGCACATGCTCCAGTCTTTTGGAGAAATTCAAAACAGAACTATTAAGCGTTCAGACCTGGGAGATCTTCATTAGCCCCTTCGATGCTTGTGACAAGGTCAACTCGTCATGGGTGTTACCTGCGCTGTGCGTTTGACGAGTTGACCTTGTCACAAACAATGGGATTTTGAAAATTGCAGCACAGCACGGGAATATACAATAGCAATGATGCGGTTAGAGAACTAAACCACAAATGTTCAAAGCAGGCCGCGGCAGTAAAGCAGGAAGACCTTCAGGGGCAGCTTAGTTTACTAAAAGCCTCAGGATTCAAAAACAAACACTTGAACAAATACTTACGACAATTACGAACCCGGCGCTCCGCTTCCTCCCAAAATCTCCTGCTTTTAATTTCAAAAGCCAGAAAAAAACTAAAAAGAGACATAAAGGCGGTTAAAAAAGCATTTCACGAACATCTCTGGGCGAAACTTCATTACACCTGTAAACAAAGAGACTCAAAGCGTTTTTGGGAAATCATCAAGCAGTTAACCAATGGCAGGAACCAACATCACAACCCGGACATAATGGAGGATACTAAGAGAGCTCATATTGAATCCAACTCCAGTCACCGCTTAACTCAGCTTTCAACTAAGGAATGGTGTCATCCCCAGAGGG